>NC_056730.1:497383038-497585538 GCF_019279795.1 Protopterus annectens | reverse complement strand
GGCCTTTTTCTAGATTTGGGGTACTGTACTTTCTAGGATAGAGCGGTTGATTAAAATGCTAATAGGGTAGGAAATTGCATCAGCAGCTATGCTAAGAAAGTAAGAAGGGATGTTATCAGGAGCATTAGTACATGGCTTCAGTTTCAGAAGGAGTTTCTTTATAGTGGAAGTGGGTATAGGTTTGAATGAGAAAGAGGGAGAGTGTGTGGGGGGGGGGAGTTAGGGGCAGATGAAGATAATGAAGTAGTTAGAGTAGGAGAAAAAGTGGAGTTTCTTTATGAAACTTTGGGTGGATGTTTTTTTTGGAGTTACATTTTGTAGATGAATTCTTCTGTACTTTTATTAGCAGTTAACAGTTGGCCTAATATTTAGTTATTAATTAATTTATTTGGTAGCCAGGTAACTGAACTGGCTTGCTGACATTTCTAGCCCAGCCACAGTCAAAGGTAAAAACATACAAGACCACAATCAAGAGAGAAACGCATATGGTTATAAACAAAATCATAAATGCAGCAAATTAAAACAAGCATACATTTGGCTCAAGATATCTAAAACAAATTCAGAAAATGCTGGCAGTATGTTGGAAGTACTGTGCAGAGGAAATTATCATGCAAAAAGAATATACAGATGTATGAACCTCTATGATAATAGGGATTAGCTAAAGTTTATTGACAATTATTAGACATATTTCAGGCATCTGATCTAAAAGAAAGCAACTGAAAAAATAAATAAACAAGAACCTACTAAAATATTCTCTCACTTTACTGAGTCATACTTGAGCACCTGGGCCTGTGAAAGAGGAATGAAATAAAATTGCCTGGAAAAAAGTGTACCCTGAATGGTCATCATTGAAACTGCATGAAGTTTTATTTAGTTATTTATTTTTTTTATTTCTTTATTGGATACTAGAGTAGTCTGAAGACCGTTGCTGCCGATGATCCCAGGCTAAGGAGTCAATTAAGACAAATGTATATACTAGAGAATGAGACCTATACTTAAAATACCACTCTGAAATAAATTCAGCTTTCAGATCTGGCCAGAAAGTAAAGCAATTCTTAAAACTCAGACATGCATCATTATACTTAGAGTGGAAGCAATACAGAATGAATGCATCTGAATGAGAGTGTATAGTGAAACTTGTTACTTTTTGCATATTGCACAGCTTAACAGATACAATTCAGTATCCCCATTATATTCCCACAACTAAAAGTCATACAGCGTTGCATACTTTAGCCTACAGGTAGAACTCTGATACTCAGATACACCCTTGTAGCCTAATATCCCCTCAACATTGAAAAATATTTACAGTTTCCTCTCAGCCATTCTCTAATAGCTTGACTAGCACCCCCAGAATAGCGTCTCCCCATTACTTATTCCAGCCCCAGAGAAATTGTTTCTAACATGCTGGAGACAAGTACAGCCCTTGTTTCATGTGTTCTGTCATCTGCATTCCAAACAGTAATAAGCATGCGCATCATCTCATGCACACGCCCATTTACTTGCATTCACTTAGTACCTTATAACAGTAAGAACAGAATTGTTTTACTCCCTGAAACATTACGAATTTTTCTATGATATAGGCTAGTATTCTGTAGGGTAGCATTAGGATCTATGTAAGTACAAGATAAAGCCTTATTTAAAAGACTAGACAAGGCAGGTGGGGTATTATTGTATTATGTTTTTCCCATGTGAATTCTGATTCTGGTCTGGTGCTCTTTGGGTGAAATACTGGGTATGGTAATAGATTACATCAAGCATTTGTCCTGCAGATTTGGAATATTTTCTAGAAAAATTGCATTTTGAACATTTTTTTATAGATACAAATTGAATAATGACAGGTCACTTAAATAACAAGCAATTAAGCAAAACTTCTTCTTTTGGCTTTTCCCAGTTAGGGGTTGCCACAGCGGATCACCTTTCTGCTTATGGTTGGCAGTGGAGTTTTACAGTTTCAAGTTGCCAGCCCAGCGCCCACCCTTCCACAGAAAGCACACACATCTAGGGCCAATTTTAGTGTGTCTTTGGGATGTGGGAGGAAACCCACGTGACCACAGGGAAGACATGCAGACTCTGCACAGAAGGCACCCCAGCCGAGGATTGAACTGGAGAACCTCTTGCTGTGAGGTGGCAATGCTAGCCGCTGCACCACCGTGGCCACACCTACCACTTTGGCCTAAAACCTTGGCAGGTCACAATCTCAAAATGAGGCACTCTCGGGATTATAGTAAAAAACACAAAGGCAGTTTTGTAGGGAAGATTTTACAACCATATGCAGGGGCAAATACATGCATACCTCAAGGTTTCATATATACTAACTTTGAAGTTCCACAATCTCAAAGAAGAGAGGAAATGTAGAAAATAAATCTCATAAAACTCATCTTCTCCTATTTCTCAGTCTAGCAAACCATGAATAAGGAAGTAATTTGTAATCTAGCTAGTGCCAATGTACTGAAATACTGAATACTTGAATATGAAAACCTTTGTTGCTTTAGTGGTTCAAAACAGGATGGAAAAAAATGAAAATGCAGGTTCCCTTTTTTTATGGAGTGCTAAACTATGATGACAAAGCAGTGTGGTGAAAGGTGATCCTGAGTTCTAATATGAGATGAGTGAAGAGAACTACATAGTAAGAGAAGTGAATATCACATGTTATTATGTATTTGTCATGGTGTGACATGAACAGTGAAGTCTGACAGGAAGTTCATGTGAGTAACAAAGGGTATACATTCAGAGAAACACTAAACAGTTTCAATGAGAGAATGATTTTCTTAATCGGGATTTTAATATATTGCAGATCACATGAACAAACAAAAGAATCATTATATAAAACATTTTAAGGTATAGTGCCTCCTTGAGTACATGGCTAGATCTCACAAAAACAGAATCAAAGAATCATAGACACGTAGAAAATAGAAGACAACTGGGGCAGTACCCACCCTTAGATCTCACTTCCTTTTTAAGGAATAAGTCAGACATGTCGGGTGAATTTGTGGATATCTCTCTGATTGTCTGGCTCCTTTTTGAAGGAAGAAAGTGTGTTGCATTGCTTAATTTGAAGTTGACATTTGGGTGATGAATTTGTCTCCACTGTGTTTTGTTTATTTGCTAGAGTAGATTTAGATCCCTGGTTCTAGTGTTGCTGGACTGTTCAATTTGTGGACATATAAGAGGTCTTGGACTGCTGGATCCCTAATATCCAAAAAAGTGAGACACAGATCACCTCTAGGGAGTCTATAGGACACTAAATACAGGGACATGGCTTCCAGCCTCTCCTGGTAACTCTTATATTTTAAGTCTGTAATTAGTTAGGAACCTATACAGCCTTTATAGTTGCTTGATATGCCCAGCAAGATGCATTCCAAAGGGAGCACTGTATTCAATGAAAGGGCTTATTAATGTGGAATTTAGAGGGACAAGAATTTCTTTGAATCTAGATGAAACACCCTTTGCAGCTGATTGCAAAAGCTATTTTATCTAGATCCAAACGGTGATTCTTTGGATCTAGGTGAAATACTCTTTGCAATTAACTGCGTCAGAAAAAGGGATTTCCTAACAACTGTTGTTACATGATGGTTAAACATGAGGGAATTATCTACTCATATTCCAAGGTCTTTCACAACACTTTCATTGTGAATATATAAAATATTTGATTACAGGTGTTGTCTATAGTATAAGATGGATAGAGGGATGTTTACAAAATTAGATAATATTACATTTCTTAGCATTTAATTTTAACCTTTTTGAGCACCAGTTGTTACATGTGTGAGTTCATGTTGGGGAGTCTGCATATCTGACTGGCACTTGAGCATGACACCAAGTTTGTAGCTATCTACAAACAAGGCTTGCCCGAAATCTCTGTTTGTAATGTGGAAATCAATGAAGCAGATGCTGAAAAGTATGGGTCCCAGCAAGGAGTCCTAAGGAACACCAATAATGACCTTCATTTTCACTGAAGACACACCTGCCACCCTCACTATGTGTAATTTATTCCTCAGCCAATTTTTTATCTGCCTAGCTATGTAAGGGGTCAATTTAAAGCTCACTTAGCATATTAATTATATTAACATGTGGTTTGGTGTTGAATGCTTTCACTAGGTTGAGATGTTATACGGATTGCATGACCACTATCCACGGCTTGTGTTACCCTGTCAAACAACTTTACTAGATTCATTCAACAGGATCTATGCTTAACAAAGCTGAACTTCTGGGGGTCTTATAAGATTTTTGATAACATAAATAATTAGGTCAGTCAGGATAAGTTCTATAGTTTTGCAGATGAGACTGTCAAGCGATTGCATCTCTACTTTCAAGGGTCAGTGATGGGCCCCCTATTGTGAAATGGCATCAAGACAGACATGTGTCATACCTCAGGGACAAAACCAGTGGCTAAGATTGTGCTGAATAGCTGTAGGAGTATCTTCACTACTGCGTGCTTTATATTGTTTAAAAGGCAACTGAGTATATTATTAAGGCCCAAGGTGGAAGGTTTTTATTTTGGACATTACCTTTAGCAAGTTCTCTTTGATTATGATGGGGCATTTGAAATTCATTGGAATATGTGGGCTCTGAATAGTTGTTTTGGGGATTAAATCTGCTCTGGATTTGTTAGCTAGTATATTGGCAACATCTACTAGATCTGAATAGGTAGGGCCATTTTGGATAAGCTATTGGCACTGCTGGCTGCTATTCCTTAGTTTTCTAATGTAACTAACAAAGGATTTGTAATTGTTTTAACTTCTGATGCTAATCTATGTTTATGGGATACCTTTGTTTTCCTGATGGTGTTTTTAAATTCCTTCACTAATGTTTTAATTTTATACTTGACTTTAGTTTTTTTTTTTTTTTTTGTTTTGCCATATATTTTGTGAAGCTTCTTTTATCTTTGATTGTATTTTTTTTTAACTTATGCATGAAAAACACCAGACATGTCTACTCTTAAACTTCTGATTTTGTTTGGATCTAACAGGAACTGCCAGGTCAATTCATTTGGCAAGCTGAGCACAATGGCAAGAAATGTTGCATTAACTAAAAGTAGATGATTTAGACTTAATGAAGAACCCCACCTTAACTCTCCAAAAATATATTTTCATAATATCATACTACTCTGTGATACTTTAATATATCAGAACTTTGCTAAGTGTTTTGCATTATATTTTAAATTATTTACCCTAAATGAATACTATTATGCTGATCTGATTTATATATGACTCATCAGAGGTGCAAAAAAAATAATTGTGTTCATTAAGATATAATGACACTGCAGTGAGCCAGTGGTTTCTTAGCCTCTGGAGACCATGTCATTCTTATGTTTTTTTTTTGTTTTCACAAAATAACTATCATTTTGCTGACTGAAGGCCAAGACCACCTTATATACTCAAACCCTGTCACCTATCTCGAATTTAAACAAAAATAAATAAATAAGTAAATAAATGAACAAAAATCAATCAATCAATCAATCTGTTAATAAAGGTCTTCTCAAAGTTAAAGACCAAAAACTAAACAAAACAAAAAAACTCTTTAGGCAGCATAGGATGATGGTTTGTAGGATGACATTGGTGATCAAGAAGAGGAGGATGAGTGTTAGGGCAGCACCAAGGATCAAATGGTGGAAATTGAAAAAGGGTAATTGTGAGGTGGAATTCAGGGAAGAGTTAAGACAGACACTGGGTGGCAGTGAAGAGTTATCAAATAGCTGGGTAACTACAGCAGAGCTAATAAGTGAGATGGCTAGAAAGGTACTTGGTATGACATCTGGACAGAGGAAGGACGACAAGGAGACATGGTGGTGGAACAAGTACAGGAGAGTATACAGAGAAAGAGGTTGGCAAATAAGTGGGATTGTCAGAGAGATGAAGAAAGTAGACAGGAGTATAAGGAGATGAGGTGCATGGCAAAGAGAGAGGTGGCGAAGGTTAAGGATAAGGCATATGAAGAGTTGTATGAAAGCTTGGACACTGAGGAGGGAGAAAAGGACCTGTACCGATTGGCTAGACAGAGGGACCAAGCTAGGAAAGATGTGCAGCAGGTAAAGGTCATAAAGGATAATGATGGAAACATACTCACAAGCAAGGAGAGTGTGTTGAGGAGATGGAAAGTGTACTTTGAGGTGTTGATGAATGAAGAGAATGAGAGGGAGAGAAGGTTGGATGATGTGTGGATAGAGAATCATGAAGTGCAGTGGATTAGCAAGGAGGAGGTAAGGATAGCTATGAAGAGGATGAAGAATGGAAAGGCTGTTGGTCCAGATGACATACCTGTGGAAGCATGGAGGTGTTTAGGTAAAATGGCAGTGGAGTTTCTAACCAGATTGTTTAATGAAATTTTGGAAAGTGAGAGGATGCCTGAGGAATGGAGAAAAAGTGTTTTGGTACCAATTTTTAAAAATAAGGGTGATGTGCAGAGCTGTAGTAACTACAGAGGGATTAAACTGATCAGTCACAGAATGAAGTTATGGGGAAATAGTAGTGGAAGCTAGGTTAAGAAGGGATGTGATGGTTAGTGATCAGCAGTATAGTTTCATGCCAGGAAAGAGCACTACAGATGTAATGTTTGCTCTGAGAGTGTTGATGGAGAAGTACAGAGAAGGACAGAAGGAGTTGCATTGTGTCTTTGTGGACTTAGAGAAAGCATATAACAGGGTGCCTAGAGAGGAGTTGTGGTATTGTATGAGGAAGTCAGGAGTGTCAGAGAAGTATGTAAGAGTGGTACAGGATATGTACGAGGGTAGTGTGACAGCAGTGAGGTCTGCTGTGGGAGTGACAGATGCATTTAAGGTGGAGGTGGGATTACATCAAGGATCAGCTCTGAGCCCTTTCTTATTTGCAATGGTGATGGACAGGTTGACAGATGAGATCAGACAGGACTCCCCATGGACTATGATGTTTGCAGATGACATTGTGATCTGTAGTGAGAGTAGGGAACAGATATAGGAGACCCTGGAGAGATGGAGATATGCTCTAGCGAGAAGAGGAATGAAGGTCAGCAGGACTAAGACAGAATATATATGTGTGAATGAGAGGGAGGATAGAGGAATGGTGAGGATGCAAGGAGTAGAGGTGGGGAAGTTGGATGAGTTTAAATACTTGGGATCAATAGTTCAGAGTAATGGTGAGTGTGGAAGAGAGGTGAAGAAGAGAGTACAGGCAGGATGGACTGGGTGGAGAAGAGTGTCAGGAGTGATTTGTGACAGACGAGTACCAGTAAGAGTGAAAGGGAAGGTCTATAAGAGGGTAGTGAGACCAGCTATGTTATATGGGTTTGAGACAGTGGCATTCAGAAAAAGGTAGGAGTTTGAGCTGGATGTGTCAGAGTTAAATATGTTAAGATTTGCACTGGGGGTGACGAGGGTGGACAGAATTAGTAATAAGTATATTAGAGGGTCAGCCCAAGTTGGAAGGTTTGGAGACAAAGCCAAAGAGGCAAGATTACATTGGTTTGGACATGTGCTAAAGAGGAATGCTGAGTATATTGTGAAAAAGATGTTAAGGATGAAGCTACCAGGTAACAGGAAAAGAGGAAGGCCTAAGATAAGGTTTATGGATGTGGTAAGAGAGGACATGCAGGTGTTTGGTGTGACAGAGCATGATGCAGAGGACAGGAAGAAATGGAAACAGATGATCCGCTGTGGCGACCCCTAACAGGAACAGCTGAAAGAATATGATGATGACACTGAAACTGTAGTAAGCTGCATGCTATAAATGCAACAAGCAGAACATACCTGATTTATCTAATTTTTTTTTGTTTGTGATGTCCCTCGTAAAGTTTTCTGTTTTTTTCTTATTAGTAAAATATAATTAAATAAATAAATACATGAACAGAGATTCTCCTTTCTCCATTGCTTATCTTGCACTGACGTATTGTGCAAGTGTGGGAATGTAAGTCCCATGCACACCGAACACATCAGCACTTCAGCCATGCCTGCAAATGCAGTTTTTAGCATTCATTTATGAAGCCCAAAGCAGTGTGAATACAACAGTCCTGCACCATCAGCATTGTTGAGCATAATCCCTAAAAGTCTCTTCCCAGGGCAGCTGCCCCCTTTGCCACATTTTGTTACAGCTCTGCTGAGATTGCTTTATCTCAGAGAATAGGGATTCCCTGAGGTATAGTAGTTTTATAGTTAGCATATATTCTGGCTAACTGCACTTAAATTTTCAAAGTTCTGAGGAGTGCACTTACCTTGCTCAAGCTTCCAGTGAAAACCCCCTACATAAAACATATTTACATGTTAAATTCCATGTAATTCAGCACAAAATATGTACAACTGTTTATTCATTATGTGTTTTGTAATGTTTTGATTTTTCTTTTTTGATTAGCAAATCAATGTTAAAAAACACATCATAATAAAGACCATAATAGTGCATTGTGAAGGTAAATTTTAAGCAATAATCCATGACTATGTGTGGGTATATCAATATTTACCCACAGCTGGTGTGGTTTGATCACAAGGGTAAAGCACAAGTAATCAGACAGACATGGGTAAATCCTGATACACACACACACATAGGAGTGGTTTATTGAAGTTATACAATAACATTATCTAAGAAAGAAAGAAATCCCTTACCTTTCTTACATAATGTGGTTGTATAAGGGCACTTTAGTTAACTTCCTCGTTGTTTTTTCTTGTCTGATGTACTGCGTATGTGCATGGGACTTACATTCCCACACTTGCACAATACATCAGTGCAAGATAAGCAATGGAGAAAGGAGAATCTTTGTTCATGTATTTATTTATTTAATTATATTTTATTAATAAGAAAAAAACAGAAAACTTTACGAGGGACATCACAAACAAAAAAAATTAGATAAATCAGGTATGTTTCTGTTTCTTTAGCTTTGCAGAATGTACCTGTTTTTTCCTCATATTTTGCTGTGTCCTCAGAACAGATGCTGTTATCCAGCGTATTCTAATAGAAAGTCTGGCTGCTCAATGGTACTTCAGCTGCTGAATGTTTTTCTATTGGTATATGCTCTATTTACAGTGGTCACATTAGTTGGACCTCTAATTAGTGTGCTCATTTTTGAATACTAATGATCCTGCATTGTAAAAGCAAGAAATAATGCCCATCAGTGTGTATGTTAATGTGTAATTAATGCCTGCCCAGGTGGTGGAGGGCCACCACACCCCTGGAATGGCATTAATTGCACATTAACACACACCCTGTCATTATCGCACTTAGAGAATGGGATCTCTATAAAATTGTTGTGTTTTACTTACTTATTTTTTTAAGTATTATATTATTTTTTTATATATATATTTTTGATGTAAAATAGTTCCTCTGCCTAATGTTTCAAACTTGCTGTAGTATATGTTAATGGTGTTGGAGGAGGCATTTTACATCCAAAATATAGCACTTTAAAAAAATCCAGGTATTTATTTTTTGGTCCCTTACTTCTAAAATGTTTGGTTTATCGCCAGTCATTGCAGACAAGGTTACTTAATAATGACATACATTTGAGTTTCAGAGTTTTATTTCCTTCAGGAAATTCATGCTAAGACAAATCATTTTATTTAAGCTAGTTGTAATTTTATAAGAGCAATAATTAAAATCTGTTCTTATTTTTGAGCCTTTGGTACCTTTTATTTTAGCCTTTATCTGGACTTTTTTCAGCTGAAGGGTCCAGAGATATACAAACCGCTTTGCTGCTGCCAGTGGTAGATCTCACACACACACACACACACACACACACACACACACACACACACACACACTGCTTCAGAAAAATGCATGCTAATACAAATAATTTAAAATATGTTCCTATTTTGAGCTTTTGTCCCGTTTATTTTAGGCTTATCCAGATACCTTGATCTAAGAGCATACCTCTCAACTGTATGTATTTTTGCATAATGCCCAGATTTTTGCCTCATATCTTTGGTCTAGTCCTCATAAAAAATGTGTTTTTTGGACAAACCACTGGTGTGATCTAAAGATTAAAGTTGCTAAATAATGACATGCATTTGAGTTTCAGATCCTTCAGGAAATACGTTAACACAAATTCTGTTATTCTAGCAACTTTCTAAACATATAAGAGAAATATTTAAAATGTGTCCATATTTCTTAGCTTTATCCTCCCATTATGTCAGGCTGTGTCCAGATTTCTTGTGCTAATAGGTTGAGAACTATGAGGTTGAGAGGTATGCAAAACTGCTGCTACTGCTGCCAGAGGATCACTAGAACACTTTACACTTTCACACTTAACTCTTGTCTCCCATGCACACACATATGCACACACACACACACACACACACACACACACACACACACACACACACACACACACACACACACACACACACACACAGTTTCTGCTTTCATGCATGCATTCAGTCACACACGCAGACAGAAACATAAACATATATATACACACTTCTGTTTTGCTCTTACTCTCATAAACACATACACTCTCACACACACACACATTATTTAAATTGTTTTTCCTTTTTAATTTTGCACTTGTTAAACAGGAAAAGCACTGCTTAGTGAGTGCAAAATAATGGCTTGCTCCCTCACATTCACTGACATGTACGCATACAAACACATGCAGACACAAACACACCATTTTTTTGTCTTCTTTTTTTTTTTTTTCACATTTTGCACTCGCTAAACAGCAAAAACGCTGCTTAGTGAGCATAAAATAATGGCGGCCATTTGGTTTTCTCAGTCCAATCTCCACAGTGGCTTGATATACTGCTGTGAAGTGGTGGACCGTGGGCTCGTTTTTCACTGGGCATTACTTGTATATTAGAACCCTGCTGGAGAACGTTCATTCTCTAATCATGATGCTGATGTACAGTTTGCCCATTCTCTAATGTTCAACAACCACAGCTGTATAAAAAGAATAAGGATTCGCGTACATAAATAACCAACTCTTCTGCTGATGAGCAAAAAGACACTAGAAAAGTAATTCTGTACATTTCTTAACTAACTGAGATGAGTCATTTTAAAACAAAATATGACAGCAGTGTGCCTTAAGTATAATTGTTTAACATGCACTGATCAAAATAAGGATAGTTTTTATACACATGCCCTATAGGTTTTAGAAAAATTGGCAAGTATTCTAAAAATCTGTTTCTCATACCTCATTGTTGCAGTTTTCCCACAGATATATTATGCTCTTACAAAAGTAAACAATCAGATAAATACATAAATAAACAAAATTCCATTTTCCAGAATAAAAACAAATTAGATAAGAATATGTGGAGAACAGCGTGTATATTTTTAGTGGAGTGCTAAAGAACAAATTTTATGGAAAGAGGCTTATGGTTTTATTTATCACAAAAATTGTTCCCTAGTTGTTATAGTTATGTATCCTATCTGTATCTCTCTTTGTCTATATCTCTCTATATGTGCATATGTGTGTGTGTGTGTGTGTGTGTGTGTGTGTGTGTGTGTGTGTGTGTGTGTTTGTATGCATATGTACGTGTATGTGTGTGTGTTTGTAGATTACATGGAAACTAATGTACAATCTATGAAATATGAATACTCTAAGATTAGATAATGAATTTCAATGTGTCTAAAGCTAATTCATTAAAAAGAGTGCCATTATCACAGAATATAAGTTCTTATATCACATAACTTATACGATCATGTATTCCATTTAGCAGTTTCCTGTCCTTTTTAATTGACACTATTACCTCCTGTTCATTTCATTGGGAGTGGTGTAATTATGTTTTCTTTAGCTGCCTGCTGATTAGAGGTTTAGGTAATTTCTTTAAGTTCTTATGAATGGGCTGTCTCAGAACTAATTTTGTATTATTTTAAAAACTATAAGATTTATGTTAGGATTTTGTAACATTATGGTTTATCTAATGCAAGATAGGATAATCCTTTTTAGTTTAGTTGTATACGACTGGTTTTAGTTTGCAGTAATACCACTTATGATTGGGTAGCTGAGGATTCATGTTCAAGAAATGAAGTTTGAGCTGGGGTAATTCTTTCAGATGGTCAGTATTTATTTTTAGTACAGGAAATGTATACAGTTCATTTTTATTTTATGCAAATGTATCATTGGTACAGTGCTTCTCAAACATCTATACTGTTTTCTAAGTAAAACTTGGAGAAGGGAAAACCTCCCAAAACAATAAATTTAGTGCTGGTATATACTCAGAAACCACATCAGTGGGGATTTCTCACAAGAAACAGTGAGCGCAGTTTCCTACAGCAGCACTATTTATTGAATGTCACCCGTATAAACTAATAAAACATCACCAACTTCACCAAACACAAAGAAGAAATATCAGAATGAACAACACACATGCAAATATCAGCTAACTAGACAACTTCCCAAAATTAAAATTAAAATTACAACCAATACTTGTGCATGGTTAAATGTGATTTATGTGATTTTTTTTCCATTAAATGCGATTCTACCATGTACCCCACCACACACACACACACACACACACACACACACACACACACACACACACACACACAGATAAACAGATCTATAACTCAGATTTCATCAATACTGTAGCTTCTCTACTAAAAATTACAGCCTCCAGCCCTCATCCATCTTCTGAACTTGCTTAACATACCCGTAAACTGTGATTCCATTCCATACCTACCTCCAGTAGCAAAAGACTTCTCCTCAAGCTAAAACCCACTACTCTTGCTGTAGACAATTAACCATCAGAATATATCAGGGTTATAGCTGATGCCATAGCCAATCTTGTTTCTATACTAATCAACAGCTTAATCAGAGAAACCTATGTCCCAGAGCTCTGGAAAAATCATACATACATATTACCACTGGATAACGTTAGGAATTCCATAAATCTCTCCAGTTATCATCCCACTGCCATTCTGTCACCTCTTTCTAAAGTACTAGAAAAATACAACCAAACTCAGCTGGTTAACTCTTTTTCTGATAATAAGGTCCTATATCCCAGACAACATGGTGTTTGTCCAGATCACAGTGCTATCACTTCCCTTCTTATCCTCACTACCTTCATCAACCAAAGCAAAACTAAAGGCAGCCTTGTGTCTGTAGTATTTGCATACCCATCTAAGGCATTTGATACTGCATACCACCATCTGCTAAATAGGCTCTCTTCCCTAGGACTACGCCCATCAGCTCTCTCCTGGTTTAACAACTATCTCACTGGTAAACAACATGGTATGAAATAGCAAACAGATATCGCTTTCTTTTTTAAGTGTAGCAACAGGTGCCCCCTCTCCATGAGGTCTATTATGGACCAAATCCTTTTCACTGTTATAAACGATCTTCACACTGCAGGCAAACATGTTAGCATCAAGCATTATACAGATGACACAACCCTAATCTGCTCTGTTAAGAATCTGGAAAACCTACAACAGATAACCCAAGAACACTACTGTCTACTGAAAGCTGTTTTCATGACTCACAGCTGCTCCTAAACCTCAAAAATCTAAAATAGTATTATTTACCCCAAGCCACCTCTTTCAGCTGTAGAAAAACCTAACTTGCAATTGACAAAAAACTTATAGTGATCATAACTGACATTTGAAGTTTGGCTTTCATCTAAAACAAGTAGTAAAAAAATCAAAACTTGGTGCACTGTATAGGATAAAGCCTTACCTTACAGATGCCAATAGGAAAATAGTTACCACAACTTACTACTTCCCAACCTATATGGTACTTCCATTTTTATATTTTAAATCGAGTTGCTGGCTACTGAGACTTGTCTGCATATATCAACTGGACACAAGCTGATTTAAGTATATTTTCTCTGCACTTATTTAAGATTTGAGTCAGTAAATATTGTGTGTCTTTGATTCACTAAATACTGTGTCTCTGTCTCTGCAGTTATCTGAGCTCACTGAAAGTTGTTAGACTACTTTGAAATTCCTTTGTTAGTGCTACTTAGCTTGGGGGTTTCTGCTAGCATTAAAATCTGTGTTGGTTACATTTCTAGTAATCATTTTAAATTGAGTTGCTGGTTACTGAGACTTGTCTGCATATATCTACTGAACACAAGCTGATTTAAGTATATTTTCTCTGCACGTATTTAAGATTTGAGTCAGTAAATATTGTGTGTCTTTGATTCACTAAATATTGTTTTTCTGTCTCTCACTAAACATTGTGTCTCTGTCTCTGCAGTTATCTGAGTTCACTGAAAGTTGTTAGACTACTTTGAAATTCCTTTGTTAGTGCTACTTAGCTTGGGGGTTTCTGCTAGCATTAAAATCTGTGTTGGTTACATTTCTAGTAATCATTTTAAATCGAGTTGCTGGCTACTGAGACTTGTCTGCATATATCAACTGGACACAAGCTGATTTAAGTATATTTTCTCCGCACTTATTTAAGATTTGAGTCAGTAAATAGTGTGTGTCTTTGATTCACTAAATATTGTGTCTCTGTCTCTCTGCAGTTAGTCCCCCCCCCCCCGCTGTTCTAGTTGTGGTGTTAATCTTGGTGGCTTTAGAATTGCCCGTCCCTGCTATAAATCTCTTTTTGCACACTCCTCCTGGACCCATCTCATTTGCTCACTCAACTGAGTACAGTGAGATCATATTTTGATTTTGGATACTCTTCCAGTCCCATCTCCTCTACGGTGTACAGAGAAAGCACTTGGGAAGGGCATTCCCCTATAGTATCTTAATCTGCTCTGTTTCCTCCGTCTCAAAAAAAAAATAAAATTTGCACTTCATCTGCCTTACTGTATTTGTGTTTCTTCCTACTTTATTACCTTATTTTGCTTTTGCCTCTTCTTAAAAGTATTCAATTGAATTTATTCTGCTGCCTTTATTACTGCTTGTTAGTAGCCTGATTAAATTGTAACTGTTATTCTAAGGCCCTTGGTTTAAGCACTTGGGCTTCAAACCAGTTGTTTTACATTAAGAAGATTTGTGGTCTGCACTGTTGTGGAAGGACAGGTAGCGTACATCCTTCTAAGTTGGGAACTGCTGATTGAAGGCTCAGTGTCAGTTATTCTAAAAGTGCATTAGTTCTGGGTTAAGAACTTGGGCTTCAGGCCAGTTATTTTACATTAAGAAGGTTTGTGGTCTGCACTCTTGTGGGAGGAGAGGCTAGATTCTGCCCTTCTGAGCTGGGAATTTCTGGTTAAAGGCTTATTGCGCATGCTTACTTGAACTGTTTCTTTCTAAAATCGGTACGCCTTGTTTGCTGTAGCATAGACTAGATTCAGGCCGGCTGGATCTAGCTTTGTTTGTATAACTTGTGCCCTGATACAGGCTGTCTTTTTTGGAGAAGGTTTCTCTGTACCCTAGTGGCAGGATGGTGCAGTTAGAACCTGTCTGATTGAAGACTGCTGGAACAGGGCTCAGTTTTAAGCTTTTTAACTGGTTAATTGGGTAAAGTATTGTTTTGATTGTATCTGCTCTATTTTCTGGAAAAAAAATATATATATACTTGTTTCTCGCCTTTCTGAACTAGTATAGTCCAGTTTTCATGTTATTGCTGGATCCAGGGCTGTGTTACAAGTTTCTGTGTTGCCATACCATACTTGGATAGAAGGAAGTTTATCTGTTCACCTGTGAGAGAGGGGAGCTTTGAGCAGGCTATCTGTCCCTGGAGGAGTGGTTTGAGCCCAGAAGTTAGTAGTTTATTGGCCATTTTGGGCTAATTTCTATCTCTTTCACTTCCCTGCTATAAAAACCTCATTTGCACAGTTTTTACACTTGTATTCCACTCAGCAAGTGCCTTCCAGGTGTTCTGCAGAGTCTACAGCAGCAGAGAGACAAAAGAGTGACTCTGGAGTGATTAAGTATCACTTTTCTGCTTTTCTTGCTGTCTTAACTAATTCCGCCTAAAACGCCAGTTTTTTTAACGAATCTGTGATTTAAAAAGTTTGTTATTGTATACAACTCCGCACAGCTCCTCGTGGTGTCCTGCAGAGTGATACAGGCAACAGAAAGACCCAAGAGAGACTTTTCCAGATTTAAGTATTTTTTCTGTTTTTTTTTGCTCCGACTGCCTTTTCCCACCTAAAAAGTGGATTTCTAACTGATCTTTGCTTTAAAAAGTTTAAATTGCATTTGCCTTCTGCTTTTTACAGTTTTTGCACTTGTTTTATATCAGTTTAAGTCGTTTTTGTATCGTATAACTGTTGTAGGCTACACACTAAAGTGTGCTAGCCTGTTTATAGCATTTACAGTGTTTTCTTTGTGTTTTTCTGCTGTTTCCTGAAAAAAACAAACAACAAAAAAAAATTCTCTTTTCCCACCTTTGCTGAACTAGATTAGTCCAGATTTCAGGTTTTGCTGAATTCCGGACTGTGGTATAGTTTCCTGTGTTGCCCATATCCTTACTTGGATAGGAGGAAGCTTCTCTGTTCACCAGTGAGAGTGAGGAGCTTTGAGCAGCCTATCTGTCCCTGGAGGAGTGGTCTCAGCCCTGAAACTAGTAGCTTATTGGCCGTTTTGGGTCAATTCCTATCTCTTTCAGTTTCCCTGCTTTAAAACCTGCATTTGCCTGGTTTTGCGCCAGTATACAACTCTGCACAGCTCCTCGTGGTGTCCTGCAGAGTGATACATGAAACAAAGAGACCCAAGAGAGACTTTTCCAGATTTAATTATTTTTTTTCTCTGTTTTTTTGCTCCGACTGCCTTTTCCCACCTAAGAAGTGAATTTCTAACTGATATGTGCTTTAAAAAGTTTAAATTGCATTTCCCTTCTGCTTTTTATAGTTTTTGCACTTGTTTTATATCAATTTAAGTCATTTTTGTATTGTATAACTGTTGTAGGCTACACACTAAAGTGCACTAGCCTGTTTATAGCATTTACAGTGTTTTCTGTATGTTTTCTGCTGTTTCCTGAAAAAACAAACAAAAAATATATATATTCTCTTTTCCCGCCTTTGCTGAAATAGATTAGTCCAGATTTCAGGTTTTGCTGAATTCCGGACTGTGGTATAGTTTCCTGTGTTGCCCATGTCCTTACTCATAGGAGGAAGCTTCTCTGTTCACCAGTGAGAGTGGGGAGCTTTGAGCAGCCTATCTCTAACTGGAGGAGTGGTCTCAGCACTGAAATTAGTAGCTTATTGGCCGTTTTGGGTCAATTCCTATCTCTCAGTTTCCCTGCTTTAAAACCCGCATTTGCACAGTTTTGCACGATTTTGCGAATAGAGCAGCATCGGACAGTGCCGCTTAAATGGGTTTAAACTATTCCCGGCTCCACAAAGTCTGCTCTTCACTTTTTCCCTTAGAACTGTTTTAAATCTCAAAGTAAGCACTCTATTTTCATTCTAAAGCCCTGCAGTTGCTCGTATAAGTAATCTTATAAGTAAGCACTAATAAACTAAAGCACTACACCCTCTTATACTCCCTTAAAGTACTTGGCTCCTTATTGGTCCTTTTTGATCAGTCAAAAAGTAGTTCCTTATACTATTCTGGCATGTCCAAAAGTCAGTTTCGGGTTTACTCTCCAGTCCAGCTGGTGAATCTGGGAATCTTGAGGCAATGTTACAACTGCCTTATGTACACAGACCACCCTCTCCTCCTCCCAACAAGCTAAAATATATGTGAGAGATGCAACTATATAGCCAAACTGGAGGCTGAACTCTCTCAACCCAGTACTGGCGCAGTCAGTCAGGTGGAGAAGGTAACCACACACACCACAAATCCAGTCTCACATAGACCTATCGCAACAGCAAACCAAACACATAAACACACAAAAACATACTCGGAGGCTCTAAATAAAAATCTTCCCAAGCAGCAGAGACCTCCAAAGCAGACAACCAAGCAGCCACTACCCCACAACAATACCCACGTATCACATAGTTCACAAAGTCAGTGTGCCACACAGTCACAGCCCTTAAGGCTAAACAACACACCTAATACACTTGTAATAGGTGACTATATTGTCAGACACTCTGATGTCCCACTCACCAAGCTGAACAAGAAGAAGGTCACTGTAAGCTGCCTGTCGGGTGCCAGGATCCGCCACATAACACAAGCACTCAGGTCACTCCAAAGCAAGTACAAATATGACTCCGTCATTGTCCATGCTGGTGTGAATGACCTGAGATGTACCTCCCTGGACTACATGAAAAGAGACATAGAGGAGCTCTCTGATCATGTAGCCCAGGCCGGTATGACCCTGACCTTGAGTAGCATCTTACCCTCACCAAGAATGATGCCACAGTATAAAGACAAAATGATCAATTTTAACAATTGGCTAAAGTATTGGTGTCATTCAAAGGGGATCCAGTGTCTGTCAGCCTGGGATGACATGCTCGACAAGCCACGTTGCTTCACTAGGGACGGCTTGCACCTGTCACCCCTGGGCTTTCGAATATTGGCTAAGGCTCTTGCCACTCCCATAGTGCCTTTTTTAGGCAAGGCTCAAAAGACAAACCCACCTCCATAGACAACACAAGGAAAAATAAACTAAGGGTAATGCTGCTCAACGCCAGAAGTCTAAACCTCAAGATGCACACACTCAAAGCTCTCCTTAGTATGGAGATTATCGATATCTGTGCAGTAACAGAAACCTGATTCAAGGCTCCCGAGAGCACCCCAGCACTACCAGGTTATACCTCATACCATGCTTTTTGGCCTCAAAAGTCAGACCGAACCACAAAAGGAGGGGGAGTATCCATATTCATCAAAGATACCCACACCTCCAGGTTAGTGGCACTGCACGAAGCATCGGAGACCATCCATGTGCAACTAACAGTGGGCAAAACTGCCTTTCAGTTTGTAGCCTGCTACAGACCACTCTCCCAAACTCAGGAACCCCACTCAGCTTTCCTGAGAACACTGGAGAATATGAAGGTCTCTCCAAACACCATCATATTGGGTGACTTCAACTAGCCAAACATAAACTGGGAGCACTACTCAAGCCCCAACACCCTCGCCCAGCGCTTCCTAGAATTTATAAACTCAAATGCTATGGAACAACTGGTCACCACTCCCACAAGAGGGGAAAACATATTGGACCTGATCATCGCCAACATGGGGACTCTATGTTCCATACCAGAGGTATACCCCTCATTGGTAAGATCTGACCATAAATTAATCTCACTGGACATCCATATCCCATTCCCACCCCCAGCCAAGGAAACCACGGTGAAGAACTTCTCAAAAGCAAACTTCACACTTCTCAAAACCAAGGTGGAATCCTTCAAAGCCCCCGGGCCAGTGGAAAATGCAGCCCAAACCGCAGAATCCTTTACAAACGCATTCTATGGACACCTACAGGAATGCATGGATCATGCTATCCCAAATAAAACCAAGACTCACTCCTCCAAAGGCAGGAGACCTGTCTGGTGGACCCCAGCCATAAATAAGCTATACAACAGAAGGAGGAAGCTACTACATGATAGAGCAAAATCCCAAAAAGGGAAGGCATCTCTGATCAGTACTAGCAACAAACTACGATCCCTCATAAAATTATCTAAGGCCAGCTTCGAAAGAAAAATTGCGCAAGACGCTAAAGATAATCACAAGGCCTTCTTTAGTTATGTCAGGAACGTGGGTGGCAACTCCCAGATATGCTCTGAGTTAGTGCAAAATGACAAAAAATACACTGAACCCACAGACATTGCCAGCATCCTGGCAGACAGGTTCAGTGCAAACTTCTCCCCCCCCCAAAAGAGCAAATGTCTATCCCAACAGAGTGTAGCCTCCCTGACATCACAGATGCACAGGTGAGAGCTGCCCTCTCCAAAGCAAAAACACAGCATCAATGGGACCAGACGGTGTCCTGGGCTGCGTCTTACATGAGCTCCAAGAAGAACTGAACCCTCACATAAAGTCACTGTTCAATCTCAGCCTTACTACAGGATATGTACCCAAGGAATGGTGTACAGCAACAGTGGTCCCACTCCACAAAGTTGGTGCCACAATGGACCCCAGAAACTATCGCCCTATAAGCCTGACTAGCCTGGTCTGCAAAGCTATGGTGCGTATCATCATGGAACTCATAAACAAAGACATTGGGAACCTCCAAACACTGGATCCTACCCAATTCGGCTTTGTTAAGGGCAGATCTTGCCTCATGAACCTGGTCGACTTCTTTGAAACAGTCACCAAGGCCATAGATGAAGGGAAGGTAGTCCACACAGCCTACCTGGACCTTGCAAAAGCCTTCGACACAATACCCCACTCGGGTATCATAAATAAGCTCAGCAGGTTAAATATCAACCCCTATGTCACAAGATAGGTTGCAAACTGGCTCAGGGATAGAACCCACATGGTCAAAATTGCAGGTGCCATGTCAGACTCTAAACCAGTTAAAAGTGGCGCCCCACAAGGCTCAGTCCTGGGACCTCTCTTGTTCGGTATATATATCTCTGAGGTACAGGCTAACACGTGAGGGCTATGGCTGACCAAGTTCGCAGATGACTGCAAACTGGGTGCCATAATCGACTCGCCGACTGACACAAGCATCCTCCAAAAGGGTCTCACAGAGACAGATAACTGGTGTCAAAGCCATGGCTTAAGGCTAAATGCCAGAAAGTGCATAGTCATCCCCTTTGGGAAAAACAAAGTGCCCACAAATTACCACATAGGTGGTAATCCATGAAGTATGGAAGAAGTAATTAGGGATTTGGGGACCCAAGTAGATAGCAATCTCTCCTTTGACAATCACGTTGCCAAAGAGGTTAGAAAGACCTTCTATATAGCCCACCTTATCACAAAAGGGTTCATATCTAGATCAAGAGAGGTCATTGTGCCCCTCTACTCACTCATCAGGCCCGTAATTGAATACAATGCCCCATTTGGGATGTACCTTACCTGACACCTGCAGCAACTGGAAAGACCCCAAAAGTACCTCACCAAGAGGATCAAGGGACTCAAACAGATGCCCTACGCAGTTAGGCTAAAGAAACTCCAGCTCTACTCAGTTGCTTACCGACTACTCAGAGGTGATCTGTGCCTGACGTATAAAGCCATGTCCAAACCAGAATTAATGGACATGCTCCACCTCAGGAAATCCAAATCCCTTAGAGCTACATGCTCCAGGGACTTTAAACCTCAGCACAGAAATAAATAGGACATTCTGGAGGGACAGATTCATATCCCAGAGGCTCCCCTCACTCTGGAACAAAATCCCAATCCATGTTAGGCAGAGCCCCTCAATGACCCTCTTCAAGAGAAATCTTGACGAGTGGATGGGAGATCATAGGTTTACCCCTGGGATCTCTTCTGTATCCCTACTAGGCAGAGGCACAGTAAACTAACCTTAAAAGGTCTATCTTCTGTGACCTACTATACAGAGGCACAGGCAACTAATCTAAAAGGGTGGTGAAAGCCAAACACACTCTGGCTAGGCTTATAAATGCCCTAGGGCAGATAGCCTAGTATCAACCTATGAACCTAGGAACCTATGAACAAATCTGCAAGTGATGCAATCCTACCAGCTCTAAGAATGCTGCAGTAAAATAGCAATATTTGCTGCTAACACACCACTGCTAGGCTCTAAAACAACAGTGGACTAAAGTCCAACATTCACTAATATTATCCCAAGTAATCACTGCACTCAAAATGTTGTTTTTTTGTTTACTGCTACACTAGTTCATTGACACCAGGTTTTGGTGTTCAGAGATCAAACATTATTCAACATTTTACATATTTTACATTTACAAGGTTCCACTGTTTATAATGGAACAACTTATGATCCACTATTTAGAACTATCCGGACAAATCATTACTTTATTACAGGCTAATAAAAGTAATGACAACAATGACAGTTTAACTAGTACACGGGTCGAACTTTTTACTATGCACACACCACCAGGGACGTCTACAGAAAGACAGCACAATGCCAATGCACCGAGGATGGAAAGGAATATTATATCGAGGGTGGACAACAACAATGGGAGTACCAATAGAATGGGAGGGGGTGAAAGTAACAACAGACCTGGAATGTCATTATTTGACATAGAGAATTTTTAATACCTCCTGTCTTGGGTGACACAACATCTAGGCTACAGAATCCTGATCTAGGAACACTCAATTCCCAGTTATTAAAGTTTGAAAAATTAGCTAGGAAATACAAATCACTGCAGATGGATAATGTTTTCTTGGAGCGTTCTATTGAACTGAACCAAGTCCCTAGAGGCCTCAGGGTTTTCTATATATCTATACTTATATCTCTATAACTATTTATTTAACTATATACTATATAGACATATACATACAAAAAGATATTGCAATGTAACAGATCCAGCTGAAAAAAATATCATATTAATATAATGACAGAGGAGTATTAGTATGTGGTGTCTTATTTACAGTTCTCTGTTTCAGCTTAAAACATTTTAATTCAAGAGATACAGTGCCACCTTTGATAATGTTTTTTATTGTTATTGTTGTAAGAGTGATAAATATCACAACAATAAAAACAATTAACAGTTTGTGTTTTTCAAGAGCACTGTTATAATGTGCAGGAAGATGCTGGGACATGCTACTGCAGGACCTTACTCTGTCATCAGTGCTATAGGTACACAGCTATCTGTTATGCAGCTGACTTTGAGTTTCTTTCTAAAATGGTATAGTTGCCAGTGTTTTGTATAACAGGTGGAGTGAATTCCAAGCTGCCGGTACTGTTGTAGTGAAAACATTTCTTTCCATGGCTATGTTGAATTTTGGTCTGAGTGAGTGCTTGGTTATTTGTTGTCCCTAGTAAATTTGGGTCTAGTTCTAGGAGTTAGTTCCCTGTCTCCGGTGATTCACCAGGTGCTATATAATTATAATGACATTTTATCTAAAAGTTAAGAGAAGTACATTTAAATGGCCCAAGAATAGGCAGTCAAAAACATAAAAAAGTTTTCTAAGTACCTACATATGAAGTCTTAATTTCCAAGACATTAGGTTTAAATTCTGTTGCAACAAAATGCAAAGAGCTACAGCTAGTATAATGTCAGGGAAGGCTTAAATAAAAAAAACTCTTCATATGCGTACTTAATAAGTACTGAAAATGTAAAATGTGTGCTGCTTTCATTAAGTTTTCATCATACACATTTCTACATCACAGCATTTCATCAAAATTGAGACTTCTTTTATTAAAATCAAAATGTTAGAGGAAATGCTCCCTCTTGTGGTGTAAATAAAATTATATCACTGAGACCTAGACAAAGTGAATGATCTGATTAAATGTTAACCTCTCCCTAATCAAGCTACTGATGAAGACATTAATTAAATAATACAAATATATTTAAACAATGAAAGGCAATTGACATCATACATAGAATAGCTTTTAAAACAGAATTTATAATTACAGGCCATGGGGATGCTTCTCGTGTGAATGTTTAAACCTACACAGCAAATGAAAACATCAGCTGCATGGTCTGAAATGGTAAATGTCTGCTTCAACAATGTATGTTTTAGCTGATAAAAATGAAATTCATGGTACTCATTTTCTCTGAATTTTGATAGCTACTTCATCATTGTAGTATCACTTAGCATGTAGAGGTACATTATTAAACATGCAGGGTAGCGTTAGAACTGATTTCTGAAAACAATTACTAGACATCACAGCATTTAGAATAGCAAAGTAAATTCAGTAACTGAAAGAAACTTTAGAAGTATGCAGATAGGCTGTTAAAATGCCAGTTGTCATTGCCCTAAGCTGAGTAACACATACATTAATGAAGGTTATTTCCTGGATTAAGCACAATATCAAAATTAAGAAAACAATGTACTATGATGTACAAACACAAGAATCATAAAATAACATTTTAATAAGTGCTTTTGTCCTGTAATACTGTGATGTTTTCATATAATAGTGTGATTATCTGAAGAAGTTCCAGTATTCTAGGACGAAAGCACTTATTAAAATTTTATTTTACAATTCCTGTGTTTGTACATCATGGTACATTTTTTTCTTTGGTTACTTTTTTTTTCCTTTGGTTACTTTTTTTTTCCTTTGGTTACTTGTTGCTGGTTCTTCACTTTTGTTTGACAATATCAAATGTATTTATCTTTCTCAGTGATGATCGAGATGTTTAATAAAACAAACTTCAAACAGGCAAGTGGCATATGTCAGGAAGCATCTGGAGAGATTCCACATCTACTAGTATTTGACTGTAACCACGTCTTCTAATAAAGCCAGGATCCAGTAGAAACAGAAGGTCATTGTTATAAAGTGGTAAGATGTTCAAAATACATCTGTGGCAAAAAAGTCAAAAGTTTCTGTCTAAATAAGGAATTTTAAAGTATTTATTCTTCTAATATCTCTTGCTTTAATTGCTTTCTTCCTACTTAGAACAATTTACTTGTCTTTATTGACCCCTAAGAAGGATTAAAGCTCTATTTCTTGCAAATATTCTATACAATATTAATTAATTTGATCTCTTCAGATGTTTTTAGAGTACCATATTATTTATGCATGGGTATGCTTTCCCAGAGATGGGATTTAATTTTTCACTGCAGATATTTCTCTATAAGTAAATGACTTTTACTACTCCAGTGCAGGTGGACAGCTACTGTGGTTTAGAAACACTGCAGCTCCGATAGTGGTTATCGCTCCTCTGTTTACTCAACATGCACTATGTCCCCTGTACTCGTTAATCAATGCAGCTAGACAAGTGTGCACGATGAGAAGATCATAACATATTCTATATGTGGCTGCAGCAGGGACTGCAGAAAGACCAAACAGGAACACGGTATAGTCATAAGACATTATAAGCTGCAGTAATGCTCAGCCACTGAGCACAAGGTCAGAGAGCACTCAGCCATTTTCAGATCTGCAGCTAGACAAAGAAGTTATGTGGCAGCTTCACACAGTCATGGTGCTGGTGTGCTGAGATATTTTTGACCCATTGATGTATATGTACATGAAAGGTAACATGTAGAAAGTAATAAACTAGAGGGGTTAGAGTAGGAAGAAGGACTACACATATTAACATATAACATAGACAAGACTATAAAGAGAGGCTGTGAAACAATCAGGGATATGAAACACAATAGCCAAGGGGGCATCAGATACACAGAGGAAAGCCAGCACTGTTGCTGGGGAGGAAGAGGTGAGTACGGCAGCTGGGAATACCAATTGCTGTGATGTTCTGGCAGTGATGCAGCAGTCACTGATGGTGGTGCGACAGGCCTGGATGTTGGCAGGAGTACTTATGTGGATGCTGCTGCATAGAAATGTCAAATAAATGAAGATAAAAAAAATGTAAAACAACACATACATGGATGAGGGTGAGAGAAAAGTACAAATACAGTGAGCAAATGCAGGTAGAACATCATCAGAGTTTAACCCTTTACTTGTACTATATACTGCAAAGGTCAGTAGACAACCACCCTTCCTTAACAATTGTGTGCCTATATGTAGTCCTGGGGGGACTTAAACACTTGTTTAAAGTGCTTCATTTACAGGCTGAGTTAATGCAGAAGTTAGACAAAAGCATTCAGGGGAGCACACAGTAGTTGTGTCCCATATTTACAGATGAAAGAATAACAGACAAGAAGTATACAGCCCTGAGTGGGCTTGGAACCACATGCCTACTTACTTGACTTATTCTATGCACTTCATTTTCAGTCTGTAATCGAGTAGCAGTCAAACAAAAAGTCTTCATGTAAACACACAGCAGTTGTGTGTCCCACACTTGTGGAATGAAAGAATAATAGATCCAACAAACTCTTCAGGACACCACTTTTGGGATCTAAACTCATTATCCACAGGCATAGCTGGTAGTGTGCTACTTAGCAAAGAGATGTGTTCAGCACATTGCAGTTGTACCTTATTTTGTTTGTGCCAACTGCCGCACAATGACACTCAGCTCATATGTGCAGCTGGTGCTTGGCAAGGCCAGTATAAGTAGTGCATGACAGTGACTGTACATACCATCCTGGTTCTTTGCTACAAAAGGAGGAGTGCCAGATATACATGGAAATTGACAGTGTTCTTCTTGGCCTGCTACATACAGTACAATCACAAATGGTAAGTGAATTGGAAGACGTTCATGGGCATGTGTGAGATTTGTTTATTTATTTTTTGACCAGATTAAAAGGTGGACATATGAGCACTGGAAAGAGATGAAATCGAAAAGCAAGCAATAGGTAATAAAGAAGCAAATAAGAAATGAGTAGGATGGATGTGGACAAAGTGGGGTAAACATTTTTCCTCTGAGAGGTGTCCATTGTTCATATATAAAAAGAAGATAATTTGGTGAAGAAAGTAAGGAAATCACATAGCTGGGGAACACAGATAAAACTAACATGTTGAATATAGTAACAAACTGGCAGAGGGGGAAACACAATGGTAAAGGAGACATCAGACAAACAAATGAGGAAGACAATGGTGAGGGGAGGATTGTACAATCAACAGGGGTTTGCAATGACACAAAAGGTTGAGTAACACCAGGAGGGGGGCTAGGATGGATGTCTGTTGCTGCAGTGACTGCCAGCTGAGATCCAGCGGGAGATTACTTACCACCATGGGGTAGCATAACCACTGGGATCTGTTTCAGATGGTGGGGACAGTGATGGACAGGAACATGACTCAATAAGTCACCAGGGGAGGTTTACCAGCTAGCCATTTCAGGCATCTAACCTCCTGTCAGATATCTCCCCCACAATGTATTCCAATGGTTGACAAAGGAGTCACTTCCAAGGAGAATGCTACCAGTGGGTAAAACAGTCCAACATCTGGTGCAGGGCTACCTGTTGTGGATGGTACAGGTAGGGCAAGAGGTGTGGAGGTTACTGTGGTAGACTGGGACCCAGATGTGCTGGCTACTTTTGGTGGTGGTAGGGATGGTGTTGCTACTGCCACCTGTGGTGGCTGACAAGTTATGCCTGAGGGCTTAGTGCAAATCTTGATGCTGCTGCATATAATAGAAGGGACAGAGACAAAGAGGGCGGAAGTAAGAAGAATACAAACACAGTAAAAAAATAAAGGTTATATGCACTTCTTACATGATTGAGTTACACCTAACATATTTGACTTAACAACAAACACACTTCCCAATTTAATAAGGCTGTTAGCACAGACAAGTGAAAGTAGGAACTGAATCCTTGGTGAACAGCACATACATTCTGAAAGGCAAGGAATTACCATGCTGAGTTACCAGGACAAACCAACGGGGGTCTGTAGTCCCGGACATAGTAATGGGATATCGAAGACACTTTTACAAATACAATGAAAAATGCTGGTTAGACATACATGTTATGAGCACTGATTCCAGTGCTCATAACTTATAGGAAACATACATGTTTTTTACAAGTTATGAGGACTGGAATCAGTTTTTTTTGACAATGACTGCCCATGACACAGATATTCACCCACCCAAAAATGTTGCTCATCCATATTTACCAAGAATAACGCTGTACTTAACTCATTCCCTCCAATAGAACTCTTTTGAGTGCGTCCCTTCAGCGCCTAGTGGGTGTGGCTTCAGCCTTTAAAAAATTAAGTTATCAACTTACAGTTCTAACAAATACTTATTGACAGAGGTCATATATGAATACAACTGTGTTTGCCATCATATATGCTTCAAGATAAAATATTCTGATGCCTTGTGTGTGGCATGGTTTTGGAATTATTAATGCAAATATGAACAGGCAATATTTGACGCCTAGAGGAGCAGTAGGAGTTAACTGCAGAAACGTCTGGAGACCTCACTTGGCTGTAATGAGTTAATACAATGAAACAGACACCTGAAGTGGAAAATGATCAGAAAACACATGGGTAACTGAATCCACAAGCATCTCCTTATCCACATGCAAACACAAACATGTGCGCGCACACACACGTGCCCTCATTAAACAATCTTAATGCAACCTTTGAATTATGAAAGTTAGCACCGAAGTGCCAATGATTTATTAAAGGTATACTGTATAAAACTGAACCTATACTACTACCCTATCCCTTCTCAGCCATAATGTCTCACCTTGAAGAATCACAGGTTACAGTGGCAGAAAACTGGTGCCCAAAGCAATTCTTCCTTGTGCCATATGGCACACCAAAGAAAGCAGGCTTTCCAACAGCACAATGTGTGCATGATTATATGAAGATTTACAGATTTCTCTGGAGGCATAGCATGGACTGCACATGTGCAAAACTGCCCACAGCAGCCCATGCATGTGCACAGCTTCAAGGAGACTTCACAAGATATTTAGCAGGTGTTCTCATCATGCAGATTGAGTGATTTAGAACTCATAATGAGTTGAGCCCTAATTTGTATAATTTATCATGCCCAGTCAGGAGAATCTGCATGATATAAGCATGATGACAGGCAGAGAACCTCATCAATTTATGTAAGAAACTGTAGAGCAGCATTTGGAACTTGCAATAGCTGAAATACAGAATAGTTTTTCAAGCTAACCTAATGTACTGCCTAGACAAGATAAGCACTATTTTCTACTAGTCAATTTTTTTCAAGTACAGCTGTTTTAAATTGCTATTGAACTTTCTGACTTAATAAGAAGTAGGTTTGTCACTACTTGTATGTGTATTGCGAAGATATATTAAGAGGAAGATTACAAAGGTAAATCAATTGTCGGGCTGCAGGACTGCGAAGCAGAATGGGAGGCAGATCCATCAGCACATACTCAGACCACAGTTCAAAACTTTCTTGCTGGGCACCTATTTTCTGCCACTTTCTTGCTGCCATTTGCAAAACTATTTTTAACCCTGAGAGAGACAGTCATATCTTCTTTGGCAGTTGCAGTGTTATAGGTATTGTTTTGTGGGGACATTTCCTCAGTAAACTCATGAGCCTGTGGCATTGATTAAACAATATGGGTATAGATGCATAACTCTCAGTCACACAAGCAGCATGCTGTGTGGCCAAGAGGGAGACTGGTGGTGTAAGAATTTTACAGACCATGCAGGAGCAAGGCTAGTAATCTTACTGTTTTCTATATCTATAAACAGAGGAGAATTATACATACACTGTAGACTCTGCTGAGAAATCCACTCATAAGACAAAGTTCTCCAATGAGGAGAAGAAGGCTCTGCTCTAGGCCCTCCATCTCCATGGTTAATGCCTCTTTGGCATGCTTAAAGCTGACCAGACCTATCAGGTTCATGCCTGGAATGATGTGGTGGCACACATCAACCACTGCTGTTCTGACATGCTGCACCGTAGGGCCGATGATACTGCATGAGCTACTGATCAAAGAGCTTAGTTCCTAATGCACAAGATTAGGTCAATGGCCGGGGGGCATCTACTGAACCATCCTCATGGAGAAGAAGGAGTTCCTGGTCCATCTCAGAGGGAGTGACACCTTCACAAAGTCCCAAAATTCATTTATTCAGAGCTTCCCCGTGCCTGGTTTGGAAACATGTGACTACAAGACCTTGTATTGTATCTAAAACCATTTGTGGACCTAAAAGGCTGGTATAAGTTACACCTGCTCCAACTATCTCAGTGCTATTTAACAATTCTGTGCTGCATTTATTCATTTTGTTGAATCTATCACTGTTTTTCAGCCTGCACTTGTTAAAGAAACTTCACCTGTTTGTTACTATACTGCTCTTAGGTTGTTTTAACAATATGCTATTTCTTCACTTCCTCTTATACTGCAAAAGCTGTTCTGAGTTTGCCAAAGTTCTCCCAAGTTTGCCAAAATATTTCTAAGTGTTGTAAAGTTGTGTTTGTAGAAGTTCTACATTTACCCACATGTTTCTGTATTTGTGAATGTTTCTCAAGGTTTATGATCTTATTCCAAGGATTCCTGATATTGCAGGAGTTCTGCCTTTTGCTGTAAAGCATTTGTTACTGCACTTGAGTCAAAAGCAGTCTGTTTTACATTAAGAGGTTTTTATTCTCCACTCTGGTGTGAGCAGAGGGCTAGTTCAACCCATACAAGTTGTGAACTGCTGGTGGAAGGCTTATTGTGTGTTTATCTAATTGGCCTAAGGGTTTACCTGTGTAAAAGTCTTTCATCCTGCTGATATAAAAGCCTTGCATTTGCACATCACAGAAATGTGGTTACCTGTGCATTGTATGTAAGCAAAGCTCTCCAGTTTAAAATACTCTATAAGAAATCCTCTCCATAGTCTCCCACTGTTCATAGCTGCTAAAAGAGCTGCCAGTGTGTGCACTGGGCAGCACCACTGCAGGCAGTTTAATACTATACTACTAAACACTCTCACTTAGGCCTTTAAGTGACTCTCCCCTACTCCTTCCCATCTACTAATAATCTGGTATAATCGATAAGTGCTTCCCTGTCATCTCTGTTTCTAGCCTGGTGGACATGGACATCCTGAGGCAGTGTAGTAACTGCCTCATGTTCATTGACAACCATTTAATTTTATAACAGACAAACACAGTGTTTGAAAGATGTAAATACTCAATGTCATTGGAGAAAAAGCTCTCACATATACACATGAAAAATGCAAACCAGGTTGTCAGTGTTACATCCAAAACACTCACTGCCAACATTAAGGAGCAAACACATAAATCCATATATGCAGAAGTGCCCACTTATAATCTACCCAAACCTCCAAGACCTTTTAAATGCATCGCTCAGTGGCCCCACACACACTCAAAGACACCACCTCACACAACACATAACTCTAAAAATCATATTAGCGCCACTTCCAACCCATAAGGCAACACACCACACAGCCAAACATTCTAGTTATAGGGGATTCCATTGTAAGAAATACAGATGTCACCCTTAATAGGCTAAATAAGGAGAAAATCATAGTGAGCTGTCTGTCTGATGTCAGGATCCACCAGCTCATGCCTGCACTTAGGTCTTTAACCCACGAGTACCAGTATGACATGGTCATAGTCCATGTGGGTATAAAGGACATAAGACATACCTCACTGGACTATATGAAAAGTGACATGATGGAGCTCTCTGAATGTGTCCTAGGTGGGTATGAATCTAGCCTTTAGTAGCATCCTACCTTCATTAATGATAATGCCACAGTACTGGCAAAAAATGATTGACTTCAACAATTGGTTTAGTTTTTGGTGTTACAACAAGGGGATTCAATATCTGTCAGCCCGGGGAGACATGATCAACTAAACACTATGCTTTGCCAGAGATGGTTTGCACTTGTCACTGGTTTGCTTCTGGATACTGGCAAAAACTTTGTCTATCTCCACAGTGCCTTTTTTAGGTTGCACAAATTTGTTAAACCTTCCAAAATAACAAAAAATCACTCACAACTACCAAAAGGTATTGCTATTCAGCTCTAAGAGTTTAAATAAAAAAAACTACACTCCATGGAAGAACTCCTCACCCTGGAGAATACAGACATTTGTGTAGTCACACAAACATGGTTCAGAACCATGGAACGCACCCCAGCTATCAAAGGGTACAATGCCTTTCATACATTTTGATTCCTCTCAACTCAGGATAAAGCAAAGGGAGGAGGTGTCTCAGTTTTTAAAAAGGACAATTACACTGCTAGACTGGTCCAACAACATGACTCACTTAAGCTGCTAAATTCCCAACTAATCATAGGTGTGACCCCTTATCATATCCTTGCTAGCTACAGATTCCCTAATATGAGTCTGAAAAAGACCTCCTATCTAAACCTACTGGAATATCTTAAAATTCGGCCTAACACTATACTTATGAGTGACTTCAACTACCCCTCTATAAACTGGGAGACTTACATGATCCATAATTCACTTGCTTAGAGGTTTTTGGACTTCATCAACACAAACACCCTGGAGCAGCTAGCTAGCTCCCTGTCTAGAGGTACAAATATCCTAGACCTAGTAATCACAAACATGGGGGTATACTGCTCCCTCCTATGCATTAACTCCTCCCTTGCAACACTGGACCACAAAATTATCTCCTTTAGTATTAAAACTAACCTAGAACACCCACCAAACTCCAAACCTGTTAAGAAATTGCTAGGGCCAATTACCTCAAACTATGTGACAGCTTATTAAACTTCCAAGCCCCTCCGAACCCAGATGACACTGAGGCCTACTATGAGCTGTGCACAAAAGCACTGTACAACTACATTCATAGCTGCATAGAGGAGGTGGTACCTGTCTGAGTCAAACATATGATTACTGGCAAAAGTAAAACACCCTGGTGGACCCCTAGCATAATTGGCTATTCAATAAAAGGAAAAAAAATCCTCTCCAAAGCCAAGAGGGAACAGGTAAAACAGTGCAAAAAAGATTCTCACCAGTCTAAACAAACAAATTAGACAGCTGGTCAAATCTGCCAAAGCAAACTATGAGGCAAAAATAGCCTTTCAGGTTAAAGATCACCATAAGGCTTTTTTTTTAATTATGTTTGCAACCTCAGGGGAAATACTTAGTAATGTGCCAAGTTAATCATGAATGGGAACACTTAGACACTCAGCCTGAATCTATAGCAAAACTGCTGGCTGACAAGTTCATTTCATACTCCCCCCATCACCTTTTACTACATCCAAAGAAATAACCATGACCATCCCCCTACTGGTCATTACGAGGGAACAGGTACTTACTGCACTCACTAAAGCCAAAAACACAGCCTCCATGGGTCCTGACAATATTCCAGGATGCTTCATAAATAGCTTAAAACAGAATCTATCAGAGCCACTAGAAACATTCTTTAACTGCAGCCACTAGATGTGCTTTGTCCCAGAGGAATGAAGGACTGCAGCAGTCATCCCTCTGCACAAGGGGGGCCCATCAACTGACTCACAGAACTACAGACCCATAAGCTTGACCAGTATGTTTATCATGGACCTGATCAATAACAAAACAGAAACTTCCAAACACTGGACCAGACCTAATTTGGCTTTGTCAAAGGGAAGTCTTGCCTACTCAATTAGGTGTACTTCTTCGAGAAAGTCACCAGGGCCATGGATGAGGATAAAATGGTACACACTGCTTATCTAGACCTGGCCAACAGTTTTAACACACCCCCAACTCAGGGATCCTAAATAAACTTACTGAGTTAAACGTAAACCCTACATCATCTGATGGATAGCCAACTGGTTCACTGACAGGGCACATGTTGTCTGGATAGGTGAATCCACTTCCGATAAGTATATGCTTCTTATACTACTAATTAGCCAACACCCTCACTTATGCTTCTCCTTTGTTGAGTGTTCCTTCTATGCTAACCTAAAGCTACTTGGAATTTAATCATGTTTTTAGCGTTCTGTATCTTTGCTTCTGAAGCTAGTTTTGACTAAATTAGTCTATACCGTTTGCTGTAATTACATTTTTTAACATGTATTATTTTTTATGTAATAGTTTACTGTTTTGATTTACTTTGATCTGTATTCCTGTTACATTAGTTTTAATTTTGGAGCTTATCTCCCCGGCCTCTACTGAAAATGGAAATGTATCCAGTTAGACTAGCCTGGTCAAGAAATGTAAAATAAATAAAATAAATAAAATAAGAAACCTGTTACTAGTGGTGTCCTACAAGGCTCAGTATTGGGACCCCTCCTGTTTGGTATAAACTTCTCTGAAGTCAAGGCCAATGTTGGGGGTCTCTGGCTGACCAAGTTTACCGATGACTGTAAGCTGGGAGCATTCACTGAATCCCCAAACAATGTTGACATCCTACAAACAGGCCTAAAAATGGCAAACGACTGGTGCCAAAACCACGGTCTAAGACTAATTACTAAAAAATGTGTAATCATACCCTTTCGTAAATCAGACATCCCTGCAAATTATAATATTGATAGCGCACTCTTAAAAGTAGAATCAGTGGTGAGGGACCAAGGAACACAGACAGATAGTAACCTAAACTGTGACCACCAGGTACCTACAGTAGTGAAGAAATCCTTCTGTGTGGCTCAACTTATAAGCTGAGACATGGCAGCAAGATCAAAGGAGGTCATAGTGCCATTGTACTCGGCCCTTATCAGACCCATAATGGAGTAGAATGCTCCATTCTGCATGTACCTAACCAGGCACTTACACCAATGGAGTGGCCCCAGAGGTTTCTTACTAAAAAAATACAAAGCATAAGACACGTATCTTATACAGACCAGCCAGAGGCAATACCCCTTTACTCTGTTTCATGTCATTTATTGAGAGGTGACCTATGCCTGACTTACAAAGCATTCTCTGATCCAGCCCTGATAAAAATGTTACATATTCGCAAGAAAAATTATACGAGGGTAACACGTTTTACGGACCTAAACCTTATTTGTGACTTTAACAGAACTTACTGGAGAGACAGATTTATATCCCAAAGGCTACCTCATCTATGGAATAAACTTCCCATATTTGTAAAACAAAGCCCATCCCTCACTTTCTTTAAAAACAATTTGGATAAATAGATGGGGAACTGTAAATTCAGCCCCAGGGTACTGCTCATGTCCCTTATGGACCAGAGGCAGTCTGTAAAATGATTCAAGACTCCAAAACCTAAAGACCCAGTACCCTTTTACTGCATCATCCCATATCTGAGAAATTAAGATATCATATTGTCATATCCTGGGTATTATTGGCTAGGCTTGTAAAGGCTCTTGTGCCATTAGCACAGTAATCACCTACTAACCTATGAACAATGTAGCGCTGGACATTGGAGCAGAGCTGGGCCAGCCACAGAGACAATTTAATGGAGATGTTCCAGGAATGTAGACCTATGTCTGTGTAGAAATACCTGTCCTCTGTACCCCGTAGTCACTGTCTAAATTATTACAGCTGTCTGATTTATGGTATATAGGTATATCAGGAATTTACCCTCCACAGCCATCTACACAAAATATGCAATTAAATTATTTATTATTATCGTATTAAAATTTGTAAACCTTAATTGCATTTATAGTTCTGGTGCTGGGTCATACTTAAACTGGATATTGTGCTTTGGTGTATTCACAGATGATTCTTTATCCAACCCCAGCATTGTAAAACTGTCCCCTGCCTGATGCTGAATGAACTACAGCCTCTGACAATGGTGGCAGGGATGAGCTGGCATAGTCAGGGAGTTCAAACTGTGTGCATTGGAGACACGGAATGTGACCACTGCATCCCCTGGACAGACTATGGACACAGCTTCTAAGCCTTCTGATACCCATATCTCACAGGAAGGACAGGTTAATGAGGATACTATCTGTCAGGGAAGTGTATAGACCTCTAGTAGACACATGTCAGAATCTGCCCCTAGCACCAGTGGGCAGAGAGGTCCACCCTTCTCTCCCTCTATAACTGGTGTGTTAGTGGCTACTGTGATGATGTGAGGTATTGCCAGCTATGCCACGAGAAGTAGGGCAGTGGATGTGTAACATATGCCAGCCCAGCTAGCTGGAAATTTGTAAATAATTATATGTCATTTGTATATCAAACTGATTTGTACAGGTGATGTGTTGAAAATGTATTTGTAAAGTTGCTTGTGTTAAAAATATACCAACAGTGGGTCCTGACTATATTGTAACCGAATTAAACAAATATGTCAACAGGGGATACTGGAAGGGAAGAGGTTAAGCTCAGCTCCAGTTAACTTTGAAAATAGCTTGAAATTAAATTACCTGGCTTAGGCCATAAAGATTGTATTTTACAGTTCTCAATGCAGTCAGAGACAAAAATCTGTACTAGGAAGCTTTTTGTATTGTCTTTGGGGTGAAGAAATTGCTAGTCTGGAAAGGTGGAGGTTTGAAATTGTTTTATGAATTCCAGAAGCTGCACCAGATCTTAGCAAGCTCTGTGTGAGTATATTATTGACACATATGTGCTAAATGCTGTCAGTTTCTAGCAATGGGGGGTGGCAAGGGAACCAGAAGTAAGATGACCAGATGTATGTGATGCCATTCTGTAATCTTGGACTTGATGATATTTTAATATTAGGTGAGAGTGAAGTCTCAAAGCAGTCTGTTTCTTGGATCATAGGAGGTTATTAGGCTAATGTCCCCACGGCCCTTACAAGCCTAGACAAGTTCAACCCGTGTTCCTAAGGGTGTCTGGTTCATGCAGACACAAAAATCAGCACCAGTTGGAACCTGACATAGAAGGATCTCTCACCTATTTCATCTTGTCTTGGCTCTATTAAGTGAACTAGGGAATAGTAATTCTTTAGAACAGTCAGGAAAATATATTGAGATTAGTTAAGTACTGTTTTTCTGTATCTGTATGAATCTATTCATCTGTGTTCTTTTAACATTTCCTGTGATTGAAACTGTGTTTCTGTTGTAAATATTTAGTATGTTCATATTCTTTTATTATGTATTATTAAATATATTTAAACTTTTCATTGTTGCAGGTCCTTTAGAGAATATTTTAAACTTTGAGAGGACGTATATCTATTTGGTGACACAGTGGCCACTTCTGAAAGCCTTACCACATTGGCCAAACACTATCACTTGTATTAATATTAATTTCACTCAGTATAATTGGGTACCCTTGTAAGAACCATAGAGCAGCTGACTTTGGAGTGTCTGGTGGCAGTAACTACCTTATAATCTGGGCAGAAGGGGCGATAGCTAGTAAATCTGTGCCAGCCTTTCCCAGGTGTGTGTGTGTGTGTGTGTGTGTGTGTGTGTGTGTGTATGTGTGCAAACCAAATCTCAAGGAGTGTGTGTGTCAGCTGCTTGGAGTAGGGACATGAAGCACTGGTTTCACAGAGAGGGTGCTGGAGGACTTGGCTTGGAAACTCAGCTGAAGACTCAACCCTACAGCTGTGCCAGTGGGGAGTCTAACTGGGGATCCTGAGAGAGATAGAGAGAAACCAGCCCCCAGACTAAGTGTGCTCCCTGTGTGTTCTTAAGGGGAAACTGTACTTGCTACAGAGAGCTGCATCTGGAAATACTGTGTGTATTCATTTTTGTTCTAAGTGAACGTCCTTCTCTAGTGTCAGTGGTGAAGATCCAGGCTCCTTAATTTACTGGCCTAGAGTGGGGACATCACAGCTACAATATAGCATATGCACAGGGCCATCATAGATGCACAGGCTAGTACCACTATGGCCATGGCTGAGTTAGTGAAAGTGATGCAAGGTGTGCATGATGACCTATGGAAGTGTGTGACTGCTTGGACAGACTGAGTCACATACTGGAATATTCCATGTACTCTCAGGCTCATCTGTGCAGGGTGAGTAGCCATCCACAAAGCCAGTCCACCCCTACATCCACAGATGGTAGTCATCACAACACTGGATGACCAAGAACCTGCTGTCACATAGCTAGTATTTTCATGGCTACATCTGTTGTGGAGGTGTCTCCATCCAGAAAAGAATGTCCCTGTGGCTGTGATAATGGCAATAGTGGCATATCTCATAGCAGATGTCATTCAAAGTTATGAGTACACTAGCATCTAGCCAAAGTCATGGTACATTCATTGAAACTCATGATAACGCCAGCTTTCATGGGTTGGAGTATGCAGAAGATGCTGAAACCGCTGCTGTGCATGACCTGAACCTGTCTAATGCATTGAGACACAGTGCTACAACTACTGGTGAAGTTGTGTACCAGCAGACCCACAGTCACACCCCCCATAGCTCTCAGTATATCACACACACACACACACACACACACACACACACACACACACACACACACACACACACACACACACACACACACACACACACGCACACACTGACCTTCACAAAGAGTTTTGTTTACAGGACACACAACAAGTTTACTTTCAGTATCCTCAGCACTCACATATTTCCTTATGAAAGACATCAACACCTGTACTCCCTTCTTTGCTTGTGCAAATGATGATAACTGCTCTTTGTCACTGTTGCTAGGGTTGCCTAAGTCTGATGCGCACAGTGGCCACTCTATCCATGGGTATGCTCAGCCTACTGCTGTTTTTGTATACATTACTTTTAATGTGATGTATATGTTTAACTCTTGTCTACTATGTTCTGAAGTTATGGTCAAGCTGATGCTTCTTTTTTAGTGCCACAGTATTCTGCACCCACCTGTGTCTGGCATGATCAGCCCCCACTGCTGGCTCCTCCACTGATTCCTCATCTGACTCAACCTCCACTGACTGGTATGCTCCTTCAAGAGCCCACCCTGTTGTAACTGCTTCCTTAGTATGATATTGGGTAACACTGCACATACTGTTACCATTTTTGCACATGTACCAGGGTCATACTGCAGGGTAGTACTGGATGAATCCAGACAGTAGAAACATGCATTTTGCAGCCTAAACATTCACTTATTAATATTCCTTGTTTGTTAGTGGGCACAGATGTACCCATGATATGTTTGACTTTGTGGATTTTCTATGGTTATCAAAAGAGGATTCAAGGGCACATCCAGCCTAACCCTGAGGGAAATCATCCCCTTGCAAAATGTTGGCATAAGTTACAGATGTGCTACAAGTGGGAGCCATTATAAATATCTGAGTGGCTGGAACATACATTGTAGATGATACGCTGTGCATTACAGACCACCTGAGTGTTGATGGAGAGACAATTGTGGTTCACATATCTCCTTCCCAGTTCACCAGATGGGGCCTTTATTTCAACAGTGCCTCAGAAGAAAATTGCTATATTATAGAATTCCTGCATAGTGATGGCTCTCTCCTGTAGGGTATGTGGGAACTGCAAATGCTCCCCCAACATGTTGAACCATGTCATCGAGAAACTGATGGGGTATTCTCAAAGCAGATGTCTGAGAATCTCCAACTTTGTCCTCAGTAGGTCTCTGAGAGGTCCCTATAGCTAATACATATAAAGCCATACATACCTTAGTATCCACTGGGATAGGTACTCAGTGACTCCCACCTAATTGCAGACAAGGCTGATACATATCCATAATGTCTTATATGGTATCCTTCTCTAGTCACACATCAGTCCGCAAAACTGGTTTTGTAGAGTACATGAAACGTTAAGCACAGTTTGATGACCTGGTGCCTCGGGAGGTGACATAGCAAATTGTCAGGTACACATTCACTTAGCCCAATGCAGGAAAGTTTTCTGAATCCCAGGGAGTGATTTGGAAGTTTTATGATGGACCTGTATGCAGTTCTGTGTAGCATATGGACATAAAAAATGCTATCCAGTGGAGGCCCAGAAACAATCAATTTTATGCATGAACTGCCGCTAGCTGTAACAGAACTGTCCCTTCTAAATCTTCCCTCAACTCAGGCTTTTCACAAGTTCAAAATAATGCAGACTTTTGAAAGATAAATGAAACAGGACTCACATCTTCCATTTTCAAGAAACATAAGTAGCAACCACCAGTTCCTTTCTTTAATGTTCCACTTTTCTTTAGATTCATGAAGAGTCAATCTGGCTTGAAACTTCATTCATATGAACTCTTCTGAGTGTGCATCAGCCTCTAGCTAACTCTGACTGGTTAGGCTCTTTAGCCACAGGGCAGCTTCTGACCTGACTACATATTCTCTCTCTCTCTCTCTGTTCAGAGCTCCATCCAGCTGTCTTCTTAATTATCTGGTGAGAACACCACTCAGATCTCTTCTACTCTGGAAATCTTCCCTTTTAAACAAGAGGGACACTTCATCCTCTGCCCTTCCAGAACAGTGACACTTTCTTCCAGCCCTAAGTCAGCATTATTGCAATTTCTTCTGCATATTTTAATACCACAAGTCCTACCTCTAGAGGTTGCTCATACTTCTTAACTATCCAGATTTTCACAGAATATTGATATTTTTGCCTCTTATGTTTGATCTGTCCCTCATAACATTTGTGGTTTTCTGGCAAATCACTGAAGCTTGTTGTAACTAAATAATGTCAGATATTTGAGTTTCAGATTTCATATCCTTCAGAAAAATACATGCAAATGCAAAATCTTTCTGTATATTAACTTTCTAAGTTTATAAGAGCAATATTTTAAAAATGTCCCTATTTTTCGGGATTTGTCCACTTTCCATTATTTATTTCATTTACAGGTTGAGAGTCATATGCATCACACAATCAACACACATTGTATCACTATATTCACACACACACACACACACACACACACACACACACACACACACACACACACACACACACACACACACACACACACACATTGTGAACTGTAAAGTTGATATCTTGGTCAATGCAATCAATGTCTTACTGAGAGAAAAACTGCAAGCCCTAGGACTTTGCAAAATAAATCATATCAAGCAGAAAATAGGTTCATAGGTAGGTACTAGGTTATCGGACCAAGGGCCTAAGTAAGCCTAGCCAACAAGGTTCCCTGGCTTACGCCACCCAAGAAAGTTATTTTCCTGTGCCCCTGTCAAGCAGAGCCACAGAAGTGATCCCTGGGGTGTATTTCCTATTTCCCATCCACTTATCAAGATTTTTCTTGAAGAGTGCTAATGAGGAACCTTGCTTGACATAGATGGGTAGCTTGTTCCAGAGTATGGGAAGACTCTGGGACAGGAATCTATCCCTCCGGCATGTCCTGTTTATTGTGGTGACAAGGTTTAGGTCCCTAGAGCATGTAGCTCGGAGGGATTGGGATTTCTTTAGGTGTAGCATGTTCAACAGCTCTGGGTTTGATATAGCTTTATATGTTAAGTAGAGATCACCTTGGAGTAAGCGATATGCTACGGAGTAAAGCTGGAATTTTTTGAGATGGTCAGTGTAGGGCATCTGTTTGAGACCAGTAATCCTCTTTGTGAGGTACTTCTGTGGCCTTTCCAGCTGCTGCAGATGTCTTGTGAGGTACATTCCAAAAGGGGCATTGTACTTTATAATGGGTCTATTGAGTGTGGAGTAGAGGGGAACAATGACCTCTTTTTTCCTAGATGAGAACCCTTTTGTGATGAGGTGTGCCACGTAGAAGGACTTCCTGACTACTGTGGTGATGTGGTTATCAAAGAAGAGACTACTGTCCACCTGGGTCCCCAGGTCTCTTATCACACATTCGGTATTAAGTAGACTGCCGCCTATGTGGTAGTTCATGGGTACAGAGTTTTTACCAAAGGGGATGACAATGCACTTTTTGGCATTGAGCTTGAGGCCATGGCTCTGACATCAGGCATCTGTATCAGTGAGGCCCTTATGTAGGATGTCCACATCATTTGGGGACTCAACTATAGCTCCTAGCTTGCAGTCATCTGTGAACTTCATTAGCCAAAGGCCTACTGTGTTAGCTTGTACTTCAGAGAAGTAGATACCAAACAGGAGGACTGAACCCTGTGGTACTCCACTTGTCACTGGTTTGAAGTCAGATTTGGAGTCTGCAACATTTACAGTGTGGGTTCTGTCAGTGAGCCAGTTGGCAACCCATCTTGTGATGTAGGGACTTATACCTAGATTAGTGAATTTAGCTATAATTCCAGAATGGAGGATGGTGTCAAAAGCCTTGGCGAGGTCAAGATAGGCTGTGTGAACCACCTTACCCTTGTCTACAGCTTTGGTTACTGTCTCAAAAAAGTCGATCAGGTTCAGGAGGCATGATCTGCCTTTCACAAACCCGAACTGGGTGGGGTCCAGAGTTTGAAGGCTACCAATGTCTTTGTTTATGAGTTCCATGATGATACATTCCATGGCCTTACAGACCAGGCTCATCAGGCTAATAGGGTGATAGTTCCTGGGATCAGTGGTGGCTCCCCCTTTGTGGAGTGGGTTAACTGTTGCTGTGCACCACTCAGTGGGCACAAAGCCTGACGTGAGACTGTGATTGAACATGGTGCTTAGGTGGGGAGCCAGTTCTTTCTGAAGTTCATGTAAAACGCAGCCTGGGATGTTGTACAGTCTCATGGATGCTGTGTTTTTGGCTTTAGAGAGTGCAGTTTTTACCTGTGTAGTTGTGATTACAGGGACTCTGCATTCTTTCTGTATAGTTATGAGCCCTTTAGGAGGTGAGAGGGGAGTATAGTTAGCACTGAACTTATCTGCCAGGAAGTTGGCAATATCAATTGGTTCTGTAATTTTCAAGCCATTGTGCTGTAACTCAGAGCAGATCTGGGTGTTGCCATTGAGATTCTTAACATAGCTATATAATGCTTTGTGGTTGTCCCCAGAATCAGTGACGATTTTGTTTTCGTAGCTAGCTTTGAAGGATCTTATAAGGGATCTCAGCTTCTTACTGAGGCTGACCAGGGAACTCCTCCACTCATGGGATTAAATGCTTAATTCCAAAACTCGGCTGCATATTATAAATGTTTCTGCATAGGGGTTTCACCCCACTGTATGCCACCAACATTAGGGGCTACCCAACCCATACTCATGTTGCAAATAAATGTATATGAATGTACGTACATATCTATCCATATGTGTTATTTTTAGGCTGCTGTACTTCAGAGCAGACAAATATTCTGAGATATTACAGCTTTGTACTTGCTATGTATTCCTCTACAGTTTCACTTGTAGATCTGTTATTTTATGCCTATCCTCATAATTAGTGTTGTTTCTTTTTCTTTTTTCATTATTCTCCATTATTCCTAGAATTAAATTTGGGAAGTAGCTGTCTCTAGTTCTTAATCCCCTCTCCTGAGATCCCAGAGGTATAGTTTGCATGGTCTTATTATGTCTAGAGTATGTTTTCTGGAATGTCATGCTCTTAGTGGGGTCAACCTCATCAAATTAGCCTGAGAAAAGGGGTCAGGTAAACAGTTATCCAAAATCTGATCCCATGACATTTTTGGTGAACCTCATCTGGCTTAGGCATACCAGAATCTATCCCTGTAATAAGGTCAGAAAATGGAGCTTGTTGATTAGATCCTGATGGCAGGGTATCACATGTAGCCCAGCAGAGGTCAATCCAAAAAGGCTTTGAGTGGTTGCTTCATGGACTCATCATCCACAGTCTGAAGAGTGAGGTCTTGGAGCTATGTACTTTAAGTGGCTGGCAAGAACAGGCTGAATTAAAATCTGACTGAACCCCAGAATTGAAAAGTGACTTCAAGGACATGAAATGTCATAATATCACTGAGAAAGAAGCTTTATCTTGCATGAAAGGTTTAAAAGTATGGTGCAAAAGTTAGTATATATTAATTCTACAAGCAGCATTGCTATTTGATACAGGCTTTTTGACAAGGGGTGGTATTTTTCTTACTTTGAAATCCACCCTTAAGAGAGGCACCAAATGGGTGTTGTTGTATTTATTAACCCCAAAGTGCATGCCACACACATGAAGTTTGTGACATCAGATGAGAGGGATTTATCAATGTGACTAAGAGTGGCATACTAGAAAACATTATGTCTTGTATGATTCTGCATATTACCTGGGATACTTCAAGAGTCACATCCAGAAGGCTGGGAATAGCTAGAGAGTTGTAAATCAAATGAATAATTTGCCAGATTAGAGCTTGTGGACTACTATGCTTCCCAAAAATGATTCATAACAAAGATGAACTTTGTTGGTTTCATTCTTATGTCCTAAGTGTATGTCAGGCTAGTTCAGGACTTATCGTTGCATTGGGCAGTTTCAGGCCAGTCAGCTCAGAGCTAAGAGTCTGGGAATTCTAAAGTTGCTGTTTGCTGTAATTTTTTTTAATTACTATTGCAGTGTAATAGTTCTATAAGTCAAACAAAGATAGGTGTTTTCATTTTCCATCCTTCCTAGCCATCCTTTTGTAGTTGTGTTCTTAAGTAAAGTGCACCCATTGCTGCCTTTTCCTTGCGATAATTTGATGACATAATTTCCTCCCTCCCCTGTTTATTGGCTAGTGACAATAAGCACATAAGTATCAATTTGCAAAGTATCTCCCCTTAAACTACTCACCAGGCTAAAAGACCTTTGATAAAGTTGCTTAATATTGAGGGTACTGATATTGTTTGCACTGATTTTAGTATCAAACTAGTGAGCTTTTTGCTATAATTAGTTTACTGGTTCTTGCTGGTGGCAGAAGAAGGTTTCCAAACTAGTTGTTATGTATTGAAATTTAAATACTCAGTAGCAAGTCCACACAAATTTTATCCTAAAACCAACTTCAAGCAGTTATAGTCACCCCTGACCCAGAAGTATTCCTGTTGATATCTTAGACCAGCACATCTCCACAACTTCTCTATCCAACCTAACTGAGATGGGTATCTTAAGACAGTGTAAAAATTGTCTTCTGCTGTCTGACGATTATCTATTACTTAAAATTACTTAAACAGCATAATAGTATGTGAGAGATGTACATATACAATAGCCTTGGAGGCAAAAATGTTAGACACAGTAAACACATACATCAAAATCGTCAGCAGTACACCACACATCACATCTCTCAAATGCCATCACAATACACATAATCCATTATATGCTGAGGTTCTAAAATTAACTTTCCTAAATCTCAAGGACCTCTATTACACAACATAGACACAAAGCACACAGCATATTAAGCCTACATCCTATCATATCACAAGGAGTTCCAAAGTCACAGATGTTGAGCTTGTAAGGCAGTCATCGACACAGCCAAATAATCATGCTATAGGTGACTCCATTGTAAGATATTCCTCTTACAAGGCTGATCAAGGGAAGAGTGATGGTTAGTTGCTTATCTGATGCCAAAATCTGTCAGAACACTCATGCAATCAAATCCTTGAACAACAAGGACTTAGTTCATGTCTATGTCAGTGACTTGGGGTGTAACTCCCTGGATTATATGAAGAGACATGATGGAGCTCATTATGTGTCCAAGGCAGGTATGAGCCTAACACTGAGTGGCATTCTACCATTTACAAGGATGATGTGAGTAAAAAATAATTGATTTCAATGATTGTCTTAATTTTTGGTGTCATTAAAAGGGGGGTGGGCCCAATATTTGTCATTCTGGAAGAATATGATCAACAGACCATGCCACTTCACCAGGAATGGCCTGCATCTGCAACTGTAGGGTTTCAGTCTTTGACAAAGCCATTGCCTTCTTTAGGCAATGACAACCTGATAAACCTACCAACATAATGAAACAAGCAAAGGAAAATATGAAGGTGTTACTGATTAATGCTGGGAGCCTGAATAAGAAACCCCACTCCTTAAAAGTCCTTCTCACCCTGGAAGACACTGACATCTGTGTAGTGACTGAAACATGATTTAAAATAGCAGAGAGCACTCTGGCAGGGTATGAGTGCCTTCCACACATTTAGACCAGCTACTGCACAAGAGGGGGAAATGTTGGAGGTGTTTCAATCTCCATTCAGAAGAGATTCACATCAAGGCTGATAAAGCAGCATGATTCACTAGAACTTCTTCATGTCCAAAACCCTTCAGAAAGGTCCCATGCCATATATTAGCTAGCTATAGAACTCCCTCTATAACAAAAGAAGAACACTGAATGTCTCTACAGGAACTAGAATCACTCAATATTAAACCCAATACCATTTCCAAGGTGATCTTAAGTGTCCAACTGTAGACTGGGAACTTATACCACCACTAGTGCACAAGCACAGAGATTCTTGGACTTTGTTGATACAAATGCCCTAGAACTTTCAGTCAGAGTACCCACTAGGGGGGATAACATCTTGGATCTTGCCCTTACTTATATGGGATTATCTTGCACCATCGCTTGCATATCTTCATCACTTGTTAAGTCTGACCATAAAGCAGTCTTCTTCAAAATAAAACTGAAGCCAGAGATCTCTTTCAGCCAAGGTACCTTCAGAAATTTTTTTAAGACAAACTACCTAGTCCTAAGTGATAAATTGGCAGGCTGAAACCAGAGATCCCTTCCAGCAAAGGTACCTTCAGAAATTTCTTTAAGACAAAATATCTACTAAGTGATAGATTACCAAACTTCAAATCCCCACCAAACCCAGTTAACTCCACTGAATATGCAGAAATGTACCACCTCATTATACCAGCATGTAAACAGCTTCACAGATGTAGCTACACCCCATGGGAATAAGTGTAGTGCAAATCCGAGAAACAAACTCACATGGTGGAACTATCATCAAATTTTATAATAAAATGAAAATAATTTTGACCAAAGTAAGAAGAGTAATTCCCAGAATGTTAGAGCCCTTGTCACTGAAATAAACAAACAACTCAGGAGCTTAATAAAATCCACCAAAGTCAAGTTTGAGGCTAAAATATCTGCACAAGCCAAAGACAATCACATGGCATTCTTTAGTTATGTTTGTAATCTCAAAAGCACAACTCAGTAATGAGCTGAGCTGATTGTAAACAATGTTACCTACGCTGAGAATGAAGACATAGCTAACCTACTGACTAATAAATTTAGCTCTAATTTTACCCCTCTCTTCCCTCCATCCATCCCTCTAGATATACCTGAAACTGGCTCACTTCCAGCTATCACGCAAGACCAAATCCTTAAAGTGCTAACAAAAGCTAACAAATGCTGCATTGATGGTCTCTGACAATGTACCTGGATGCATCTTAAATGGCATGAAACAGGATTTAGCCACACCTCTAACAACACTATTCAATCTCAGCCTCCATACAGGTTTTGTTCTAAGTGAATAAAGAACAGCTACAGTCATTTCCCTGAATAAAGGGAGGACCTTCCACAGACCAAGACAGTTACAGACCCATAAGTCTGACCAGCCTCATATGGAAAGCCATGGTTGTTATCCTGGAAATAATCAATCAGGACATAGGGAACCTTCAAACACTAGATTCACTTCAGTTTGGATTCATCAAGGGCAAGTCATACTTATTCATCCTGGTGGATTTTTTTGGAAAGGTCACCAAAGTAATGGATGAAGACAAAACAGTACACATCATATACCTTGATCAGGCCAAAGCTTTTAGCACAATTCCCTGTTCAGGCATACATACTAGTAAAGCTAAATTAACTGTGAATAAACTCTTATCTCACTCACAGGAGTGCTAACTGTCTCACTGATAGGATGGAGATAATCAAAATAGTGCAAGTTACCACCACAAATAGAGCAGTCATCAGTGGAATCCCCCAGGGTTTTGTGTTAGTACTTCTTCTGTTTGGCATCTACTTTTTTGAAGTAAAAGCCAATACCAAAGTGTTCTGTCTGACTAAGTTTGCAGATAACTGCGATCTAGGCACAGTCATTGAATCTCCAGATTATTTAGCCATCCTGCAGGAAGGTGTGTCTCAAAAAAAGCAGAACTGATGTCAAAATCATGGTCCTAAACTAAATGCCAAAAATCACATCAGGGAAGTCATATACCCCAAAGAATATCACACTGACAATATACTCCTAAGAGTTGACTAGTTGATCGGGATTAAGGAACTAATGTGGACAGTGACCTAACTTTTGACCAACATGTGTCTATTGTTGTAAGATAGTCCTTCTATATTGCACAGCTTATAAACAAAAGGATTGTGCTTAGATTTAGGGATGTTATTCCCCTTTACTCATCCCACATTCGGGCAGTCATTGAATATAATGCCCCCTTTGGCCTTTATGTGTCCAGAAACATGCAACAACTGGAATAATCACAGAGATAACTTACTAAAAGGATACAAAGCCTAAACAACATGCCTTACATGGACCTACTTAAAGCCCTGTGGCTATACTCAGTCCTACAGATTGCTAAGAGGTTACCTGTGTCTGGCATACAAGACATCCTCTGACCCATTACTGTTGGATTTACTGCATGTCAGCAAGTCAAATGGCATCAAAAATACACAGTTTATGGATCTAAACCTCTTCTGTAACAACAATAGAATGGTTTGAAGGGACAGGTATATTTCACAAAAGATACTGCTGCTATAGAACAGACTCCTCATCCACACAAAACAAAGTTCTTCCCTATCCATTTTCAAGCACAACTTAGGCCTAGGGATGGGAAACAGAATATTTATCCCAGGACTTCCTCGTATTACTAATGGGCAGATGCAGTTCCTAAATGCTTTATCCCATGCATGACTCTCCTCAAATTATGTATTTTATGATTACAGTTACTTCATTATGGATAATATATAATTATTGACCATGGAATAGGTGAGGCAAATCTGCAGCCTAATGGGATAAGTTATTTTGAGAACAAAAAGGGAAACCGGGTAGGCTTAAAATGCCCCCCAAGGGCAGCTAGCCTAGTACTTACTATGAACCTATGAACCTGTAATGTTCAAACACAAGGTTGCTCCTGTCTGTACTTTTACCTGGTAAAAATCCATAAAATAATGACTGACTTTGTATTTCTGTCGTCACGTCTGAGGCCGTATGTTTTAGACATTTGGTCAGTAAAGGAGCTGAGTTGTCAACTGTTGGTGGTTAGTTAGGTTAGATTACCAGGGGAGCAGCTGAACAGACCAGGAAATCTAGACATGTACTCTGAGTTAGTGCAGTGTTTATAGCAGCCTGTTCTGTATACAGGTGGAGATAAGGATGTGGAGTCTGAATGGACCCTGCACAAGACTTTGATAGCTGAAGCGAGCAATACTTGTTCTTTATAGCTGGTCAATTCCTTTTCATGGTAGCAACCTTATGGCCAGTTTATGGGCACCAACAGTGACACAAATCGTCTCATAAAAGAAATGGGCCATCTGTGTAAAGCTAACATTGGGTCTTCACTAGAAAAGTACCAGATATGACAATTACCAAAATAAAGGCCTATGAATGGAAGGAAATCAGTAGGCCATGAAGAATGACTTTTGGACATCTTAGCAAACTATAATATTCTTTTGCTAAGATTACAATATTGCCTACTATTAAATGCCCTACTTTTACCACAATACCCACATACTGCAAGTCACCAAAAACAAAATCCTAAGGTTTATCATCTTCTCTCTTCCCAGTGAACATCACTACACATTTAAAAAAAATAATAATAAATAGTTACCATTTACTATAGTAGACATTGTTTGTGGAAATATCAAATTTTTAAACTTATATGAGAGTTGCTGTGTACCTTTGCAAAGTATGTTTATATTTAAATTTACCTCTTATTCATTTACAGACAAAATGGAAACTAAACTACTGATGCCTCCCTTTAATCTTTACCACTACAGAAAAAAACATTTTTCTAAAATTGTCCCTGAATCTTGTAAAAATGTATCTCAGAAAATTAGACAAAGTGACAATAATATCATTTTTAAGAAACAACTAAAGGCAATGTTAGTACAGGTGCCTAAATGTAAGTGTTTCAAAGGTAATATTTTGTATGGATAGTTCTGCAGTAGATTGCCTAAATATTTTCCATAGAAAATTTTCTTTCATAATGATAATCTTTGTAGAAATTATATCGAAGGTATTCCTAGTGCTAGCTAAATCTGTATATTCCAAGATATAGTTATATTTGAATTCAATTAATTGCTACGCTTCCCTGCTTTGAAAGAACTGATTGCATTTACCAAAAGCACTCAGTCTGTAAATCTACCTATCTGCTGATTTCCTGTTTAAATCCAGCTCATTTGTTTTCTGGCTGTACTCTTACTGCTTCTTAATTAGAATCTTCCTCTTGAAGTGCATGCACCAGCCATAGTTTTGCAATAAATTGTTGCGCCCACTGGCTTGTCCATCTGTATATTTGCCAGTTTACTCCATTTAACCCAGTTCTTTATTCATTCTCTATCTTCAAGCTTTATTGCTTTTACCATTAGGTTGTCATTTCTGTCTTTGCCCTCAAACCGTTAAGGTATCTTATAGATAGCCATGTAAATATTAATCATTTACATTTCTCTCCTAATATTTATCAATTGTGTATTTCATTGTACTTTACTGTTCTGTACCAGCTGTATTTTATTGTTTTGTAGTTACTTTACTTTGTTTGTAATACCTATTGTTTTGTATATTTGAGCTATGTTGTACTATAATGCTATAAAATATCTGATATTATTGCTCAGGTTTATGTCAGCTGCAATAATTTGTTTAATGAATGCCCATGTGCCTCAGGTTATGGCTGAAATAAAGTACCTGGTCTACTTCAACTTCCCATTTAATAAACTAAAAAAAAAAAAGTAAGCAAGTAAGTAAATACTTACATAAGAAAATAGCAATCAAACAAATCCATAAACATTGACCTTTACTTGTGGCACTGTTGATTGGAGGAAGGGACACTTCGAGATCTTCTTGAATCTGGTGGGCATGCCTTATATTGAAAAGATAATATCAGATATAACGTTATTCTTAAATACTCATTTGTATGAAGGTGAACTCTATAGTTCACCATTGTTGATTTATTCATTTGCAGAAGTCATTATCTTGACAGTATGTATGCACTGTTAGCAGTTGTATATGTCTATGTTTATAGTACAAACATGGTCAATTTAACAAATAGCATAAATGATTTTAGCTGGTTTAATTGTCACATATTAATACTTCTTGAGAAATGGATTGTAGTTCAAGATGACAAACTAGGTGGTAGAATTTCTTTCCATTCCTACTCTTCTCTCACAAGCGGCTTCACTGAAGTGAAAGGACATTCATAATCCTGTACATCTATTCAGAAGTATACATATTGATGATCAATCATTTTTTTCTATTTTAATAGTCTGCAGTGTAAAGTGAAATAGTCAAGACTCTAAAACTGTCTGGTGCCACTTGTTTTAATTGTTAATGTAATTACTGTATGCAAAAATGTTTGTTTTTGTAACCCTTTATATATCTATACCCATATATCTATATATCAGTATATATCTATATATATCTATTTATATCTGTATATCTACAGCTACAGCTATCTATATATAAATATAGATATCTATAACTATATATTTGTGTATATGTATATGTATAATATATATATATATATATATATATACACACACACACACATATATATATATATATATATATATATATACTTTATAATCTCAAAATATTGAAATATCGAATTTCAGTATCTTGAGACTATAACGCCGAAAAATCAAAATACTGAAACCCCAAAAGTGCGAAATTCAAAATTGCAACTTTTAAACACAACCTACACCACATAAACAAACACACATACACCTTCATCCCCACACTACAACAAACAAACAAAACACATACAAACACAACACAAATACATGAAACTACCCTACCTATAAGTGGGTGGGCAAGCCCACCTGCACCCCCCATGTGGGGGGCTGTGCCCCTCACAACCCGCTACTTATATGTACTAACTCCGAGGTCGCACTAAAAAGACAAAGACAAGAAACCCACCACTAAATTTACATTCCCCTCGCACAGACACACATCACATATGTACAAACACCCTATTCTCAACACTTACACACTCACACTCTTACCTACATACTATAATCTACATCTACAACTTCCCAACACAATAATATATACTAAAATTCCTACCCAAAACCTTAAAATATAAACACATGAATCTGCAGCTATCCATTAACACAGCATACCAACACAACCGCTGATTCGACATTTCCGTATTCGGTTATGTGGTCTTTCGCGCAACTGAGCTTTTGTTATTTTAGTCTTGAGATACTGAAATTCGAGATTTCAGTATTTCAAGATAGTGAAGTGAACCCATATATATATATATATATATATATATATATATATATATATATATATGTGTGTGTGTTTGTGTTGTTGTATGTTGTATCTTTCGGCTTTTCCCAGTTAGGGGTCGCCACAGTGGAACTCCGGTACGCTAATGATTGGCAGTTGATTTTTACATACCGAGTTGCCAGCCCTGACGCACAACCTTCAACGAAGGTATGCCCATTCATACATGTCTCCACACAGAAGATGCTTTAGCTGAGAATAGAATAGGACAATGTCTGACTGTGAGGCGACAACGCTACTGCAGCACCACCACCGCAGTATATATATATATATATATATATATATATATATATATATATATATATATATATATACACACACATATAGGTTCATAGGTTGTCACTAGGACCACTATGGCCATTACAAGCCTAGCCGTGGGCTGCAAAGTGTTTGGTCCAGAGTATCATGGGTGTCTATATGGGGGGGCATGTTAGTAAGTAAGTAACTAAGGATCTTGAGGAGTGGTATTAGTTAGGATAATACTTTTCTTATTAACAACCTCTGTCCATAAGGAACATGGAGACCAGACTACGGGTGGGTAAATTTATGATTTCCCATCCAACTGGCAAGGGTTTTTTTAATATAATTAGGGGTAAATTATATTTAATATGAATGGGGAGCCATTCCATAGTGCAGGGATCCCTTGGGAGACATATCTGTCTCTCCAGCACATTCTGATTATGTTATAAGCAAAGTTTAGGTCCCTGGACTTAGTGTTTCTGGTGCTGTTTGCTTTTTGCATGTGCAACACATCCATCAGGCCTGAGTCTGAGGAAGCCCTGTAAGCCAGGCAAAGATCCTCTTTTAGCAGCCTGTAGGAAACTGAATACAGAGACAGAGCCTTTAGGTGACCAGTTTAGGACAGGGTATTCATGCCCTGAATTCTCCTGGCAAGAAACCTCTGTGGACGTTCCAACTGTTGTTAAGTGTCTGGTTAGATGGATGCCAAAGGAGACATTGTATTCAATGATAAGTCTGAAAAGGGCCAAGTAGAGTGGCAATATAATTTCCTTGGACCTGAATGTCATACCCTTACCTATAAGATGAGTGACATAGAATGATTTTCTTACTGTTTTAGTTATGTGTTGATCAAAAGCCAAATTGCTGTTTATATATGTCCCCAGATCCCTTACACAAAATGTCCAGATTTTTGCCTCATGTTTTTGGTCTATTCTCATAAAATTTGTAGTTTTCTACAAAATCATTGAGGATTAAAGTCACTTAATAATACTAAATAATGATGTTTGGGTTTCAGACTTCATATCCTTCAGAAAATGCATAATCATGTAAAACCTGTTATTCTAGCAATTTTCTAAATTTATAGGAGCAATATTTAAAGTCTGTCCGTATTTTTGGGCCTTTGTCCCTGCATTATTTTTGACTTTGTCCAGATTTCTTGCACTGAGAGGTTGAAAGATATTCCACTGAGTTGACTCTTAGGGATGTTTTATCAATGTAGTAATTAACTTGGGTTGGCAGTATCCCAAAGGGCATTATAATGTATGTTTTTGGCATTGACGTTTAGCATGGCTTTGGCACCAGTCATTTGTGTTAAACCCTCTTGCAAGATGTTGGTGCCTTGGAGAAATCTATAACAGCTCTGAATTAGCAGTTAGTTGTGAACTTGATGAGCCAGTGACCTTGAACATTAGCCTTGATGTCCATGAAGTAGATGCCAAACAAGAGCGGACTCGGTATGGAGCCTTGGGGAACTCCGCTAGTGACTGGTCCCTTAGTGGAGGTGGTGTCACTGATCCTGACTTCTTGGTCCTGTCAGTGAGCCAGCCAGCCAGCAATCTAATAGATTATATAGGGATTTATGCCAAGCAGAGAACACTTGTCAGCAATGCCTGAGCAGGGTATTGTATTGAATGCCTTGGCTAGGTGAAGATATGCAGTATGCACTGTTTTATATAAACAAAAACTACTTAAACCATATTGAAATCATTGAAGTCAATGCAAATTTTCATTGACTTCAGTGATTTCAACGTGGTTCAGGTGTTTTTTCTTTATATGTTTGTCTGCTTCTGTTACCACTTGATTTACAGTGAGCTCAATAATTTTATTTTTACTTTTAAGTTTAGTATGCAGTTTTACCCTTCTCCATTGTCTTGATAACCCTCTCAAAGAAGTCTGTCAGGTTAAGTAGGACCATCCCTTAACAAAGCCAAATCAGGACGGGTCCAGTGTCTGTAGATTGCCAATGTCTTATAATTTCCGTGATTATTAATCCCATCTTTGCATATTAAGCTTGTTAGACCAATGGGTCTGTAATTCCCTAGATTAGGTGATTGTCCACTTTTGTGGAGGGGAATTAAAGCTATGGTCCTCCATTCACTTGGAATGTAGCCTGTTTAAGGCTGTAGTTGAAACGTTCCTCAAGAAGTTGTGATAGATCATGTTTTAGACTATTCAGGAAGTAACCAGGGATATTGTCAACACCCATGGAGGCTGTTTTCTTGACATTACAAGTACTACCAACACTTGCTCCCTGCTAATAGTTTGGGTAGTATATTGGAGGAAATTTTATGGGGTGGAACCGTGGGGGTCTGTGGGGGTGAAGTTTGAGCTGAATTTATCAACTAGTAGATTTGTTATGCTACCCTGATCTGTGAAAGTGATACCACTCACCATGAATTCAGCAGACTGCTGTGTTATCTTTAAGGTTTTGGACATAGCTAAATAAGGCTTTGTGACTGTCCTTAGCCTGTGAGGCTATCCTGACCTTGTAGTTGGTCTTGATGGACTTAATTAGACCTCTTAGTTTCTCATTTAGTTGAATAAGAGAGCGCTTTTTAAGGAAGTTCCCCTTCTTGATTTTAGCCATGAGTTTACTTCTTTTATTATATACCTTGTTTAAGTGAGGGCCTCCAGTAGGTTTAGGTAAGAGAAGTGAGACTCTAGGGGTATAGTTGATGACCTGTAGCTAGCCATGATATGGTGAGGGACCTTATCTATGGTGACTTCCACATGAATGAGATTCATGGTATCATCCTGTTTAACCAACCTGGAAGTATGTTTGATACTAATGTAGATCAAGACACCTCCACCTTTGGCCCCAGTCTGTGCTGTTGTTGGACTAAATTTGTGGATGGCAATGTAGTCTTGCATTGCTAGAGTACTTTCTAAGGCTTTAAACTAAGTCTCAGTCATGGCAGACATGTCTACATCCTCCAGACTGAGGAGATCTTGAAGGGTGTGAATTTTTTTGTTTAGGCTCCCAGCATTGAGCAGTAACATCTTAAAGTAGCTTGGAGAATTTTCCACTATGTTGGTAGTTTTACCTTTTTGGCATTGCCTTAAAAAGGTTATAAGGGGATGGATAACATTTTATCCAATATCCAAAAGCCTAGGGATGACAGATGCAGCTTATCCTTCACAAAGCAATGTGGTCTGTTGAAAATGTTCACCATGCTGACAGATATTGGACCCCCCTGGAATGACACCAGAAACTAAGCCAATTATTAAAATCAATTATTTTGTTCATACTGTGGCATAATCCTTAGTGAAGGTAGAATGCTGCTCAATGCAAAGCTCATATCTATCTGTGGCACACATTTACAGAGAGATCCATTATGTCTCTTTTCATATAGTCCTGTGAGTTATGTCTCAGGCCATTTACTCCCACAGGGACTACAATAGAATCATTTAGGCAACTAACTATCATCTCCTTGTCTAAACTGGTGAGTGGCACATCTGTGTTTCACACAATGGAGTTCCAGTGGCAATACTATTGCACAAATGGAGTCCCCAATGAAAATAGTATTAGGCCATGGTCTCAAGCTAAGTGCTAAAAAATGCATAGTAATCCCCTTTGGAAAAAACAGAGTACCCGCGAACTAGCACATAGGAGGTAATCCCCTGAAATCTGAAGAAGTAATAAGGGATCTAGGGACCCAAGTAGATAGTCAGCTTTCCTTTGATAACCATGTTGCCAAGGTGGTTAGAAAATCCTTCTATGTGACCCATCTGATCACGAAAGTGTTTGCATCAAGATCTAAGGATGTAGTGGTGCCCCTCTACTCTTCCCTCATCAGATCCATTATTGAGTACAATGCACCAATTGGAATGTACCTGGCCAGGCATCTCCAGCAGCTGGAGAGACCACAGAGTTACCTCACTAAGAGGATTACTGGCCTCAAACAGTTGCCCTATGCAGCACGGTTGAAAAAACTAAGGCTTTTCTCTGTTGCATACCGCCTTCTCAGAGGCGATCTCTGTCTAATATACAGAGTCATGTCCAACCCAGAACTGTTGAACATGCTCCATCTTAGCAAAACCAAATCTACTTGAGCTACACGCTCTAGGGATATAAACCTTAGCACAACAATGAATGGAACATGCTGGAGGGATAGATTCCCTTCACAAAGACTTCCCTTGCTATGGAACAAGGTCCCGATCTACATAAGACAGAGCCCCTCACTATCACTCTTCAAGAGGAACCTTGATGAGTGGATGGGTAACAGAAAGTTCACACCAGGGATCATACCAACAGCTCTACTAGACAGGGGCCAAGGGTACTAGCTGCTAGATCAAGGGCCTAGGGAACAGACCAAATGGGGCGGTGAATACCGCACAATGTAGCTGGGCTAATATATGCCTTCGGGCAGATAGCCCAGTACCTACCTATGAACCTATGAACCCAGGTAAAGTTTATGCTTGCCTTATGCTTTGCTCTTGGAGAACCATTGTGTATAGGTGTATGTAAGATGTTTTGTGTTGCTTTTGGTGTGTGTGTGTGTGTGTGTGTGTGTGTGTGTGTGTGTGTGTGTGTGTGTGTGCGTGTGCGTGTGTGCGTGTGTGCGTGTGTGCGTGTGTGTGTGTGTGTGTGTGTGTGTGTGCTTTAGTGATTGCTAAGGAGCCATGTTGCTATTAGGTGGCTTTGTAGGTCTTTAAAATTTGGGAAAGTTTCTTTTAACCACATCAGCATAAGACAATCTGTGTAGTGAGTGGTTTATGTGAGGGATGTAGTGTGGTTATTCCTGACAACCTCATTTATATGTGACATTTTTGTCTCTGAGAAAGTTGTGTATTTACATCTCTTGCATACTATGTTATTTTCCTTAATGACTAATTGATTATCTGAGAACATGAGACAATTGCTGTATTCCATTTGGATGCCCAAATCTACCAAGCTGATCACAGACACATTTGTAAATTGCATATCCAAATTGTTCAGCCCTGTTATATACTGTGCTGTTTAGGATTAAGGATTAGGTTTTAACAAGAGTCCCTTAGGGTAGTTTCTGGGGTTAGGGGCAAGTTATTATACAGTGCTATGATATGGTAGTGCTGTACATATGCAAGCTAGCTGCTCTAAGCTTAATTCTAAACTTAATTCTGCACAATGCTGGACCATTTAAGAGGTCCTGGACCCAATACTAACTTTATAAGAAAATGTTAGTGTCTGGGCATTTGCTACAATATAGGGTACTGCCTACCTGTACTTCAAAACATACTGCAAAAACATTATATATAAAGTATCAGCAAAAACATTAAAGTATCAACTTTGATTGGATGTTCAACATTTGAACTGATACTATTTAAATGCAGTTGATTTTTATTTTTGTAATTTGGTCTGATGAAGCATTTATAACATGAAAGCACTTACCAGTCTAAATAAAGTTTGTTACTGCTCTGTGCATTCGGTTTTGGTTTACATATATATTTAAGTTGATCAGCTGTGTTTTTGTGTTTGTTTCTTAATATTTATACTTGTTTTAGATGTTTGTCACTGCTCTTCCTCAGTGGTTTTGTATTTTATGGACCTTCTCTGACAGGATGGATGATCTTGGAATTTCTTAATATAAAAGAACAGCAAAAGCAGCACTCAACTGCAGAATAAATAACAACTAACAAACAGTTATGAACAACTAAGACCCAGGCTAATTTGCCCTTCTGCAAGGTGATTTGGTGGCAAATAGAACTAGAAAATCCAACAGAGACATGACTATTTTTGCAACAAAATTAAATAAATATTTTAAAAATGCTAAAAAAAGTATTGATCTCTGTGTAAAGCAAGTACAAGTGCAGTAAATCAAGAAAATACTCTTGTCTTAGCTTGGATGGCTCTAGATACAGTTGAAACACTTGAAAAGCATTTCAGAGTCCTCTGTAAGTGAACACAGAGCTTTACAAACTTGCCTGATTTACAACCAAAATAAATAAAAACTTGAGTACTGACTCCTATGCCCTCTAGCCAATTAAGAACCACACATTGAGCTACCTGGGATGCTTTGCAATTCAGAGAGACTGGATAAACACCTTCTGCCATAAGATGGATGAGTCAGGAATTTGTTAATGTAAAAGAACAGCAAAAACAGCTGTCAAGGGTAGATTAAACAACTAGCAATTACAAGCAACAAAGTCCCTGGCTAGTTCACCCTTCTGTAAGGTGACATTGAGGCAATCAGAACTACTAAAGCCAACAAACAGTGAAATTACTATTTTTGCCACAAAATTAAATAAGTGCTTTAAAATGTTCAAAAGCAGTAGTGATCACTGTATAATGTAAGTACAAGTGTAGTAAATCAAGAAATTTTTTTTTTATCTCAGAGGGGTTTAGATGCAGTTAAGACACTTAAAAAGCATTGCAGAGTTCTTTGTAAGTGAACACAGTGTATTGCAAACATGCTTAATTTATAGTAAAGAAAAAAACGTGAAAACAGACTCATGCATATACATCATAGACAGAGAGAGTGGTTGGCAAGTGAAGAAGAGGAAGATAATGACTCAGAAACAAGGGAAGAACAAGAGCTAAAAAGAAATTAAATCTACTGGAGATGGTGAGAAGCAGGAAGAGAACAAATAAGAATAAGAAAGGAAACATATGCAAAAAATGAAAAGAGATGATTTAAGTATTTTGTGACTAAATATGAATAGTATAAGAAATGGATTGATGGGTTTAATCTTGTTGAATAGTGCAAAAAGAAAAAAAAAGATAGAATATGTACTGTGTTTGTGGATATGTAATGTTAACAAAAAAAAGACTGAAAAAATAACCTGCATGGATAGAAAATATTATAAGGTCAGTAAAATATGAAAAGTGTTCTAGGTTAAGGGTGTTAATAAAAGCAGAATTAAAAATATTGGATATAGCAATCATGATACCAAAAGGGTAATGATATGTGACTTGAGGAAAGTAGAAATTGTTGGAGAGTAATAGTACATGTGTATACAAACATGGCAAAAAGAAAAAGATGTTTTCATAATTAGAAAATGTGAAGGTAAACATGTCAATACTAATGACTGGGGTGGTTAATTCTTATGCAGGAAAAGATAAATGAAAAATAAAACAAGATGTAAAGATGTTAAAAAGTGACGTAAATCACAAGGAAGCAAAATAAGAAGTCCAAAAACACTTCAGGTATGGCAGGAACTCCAAGGCTTGTAAATAATGTTAGAAAAACTCCACTTTATTCACAAAAACGAAACAAGTTTTAACGCTTTCATCTCTAACTGAGACTTCTTCAGAAACTATGAACAAATACTAAACAACCCTTTTTATAACAAATACAATTAATACCAGTGCAATTAAGACTAAACTGATGAATGATGTCATCTATTCGTTCCTTAAATATAAATTAAAGATATATGTATCTAATTCCTGTGAATAACATAAACTGAAATACTTCTATTCTGTGTTATAATCTGAAAACCAAAAACTTTAAAATATTGAAATAAATTATGTATTTGCTTGTAAATACTATATTCTGTTTAAATGAAACATAAAAACTTTGTAAAATACCCTTAGATAAATATATGCTTAAATATTTTTACAATGAATATAGTATGAATTAAATATTTCATATTATTATGTTATTTTGAAAAGCTGATGCCAAAATAAATATATCTTAATAAATATAAATTTAAAAACAGTTTTTGTAAAATGAATGAACAAATGAATCAATAAATTACACTATAAAATCTTCTGCAAGTATAACCAATAAATTATATGGATATAAAATGTGCAATAGTAATAGAATTTATTAAGGTCTAGGAAAATGTTAAATATTATTACAATTTATAAAAACTATGTTATTATTATTTCATAAAAATAATTGTTATGATAAATATTTATTATAATAAATTTTTCAATTTTTTATTTATTTATTAAAAATTAAATATGAATAAAATGAATGAATTGTTGTTTGTTATTTTATTATGTTGTGTTTATGTTGTATATCGATTCATTATAATTGTATATGTAAATGTTAAAATTTTTATATATCGTTAGCTCTCTCTATTAAGATAGGTGCTAGGGAAACATTGTCATTCATACCAGGTGGGAACATCGATGCCAGTCTATATTGCCAATAACTTTCTTTCTTTTTTAAAATATTTTTCCAGTCACCCCCTCTGGGATCAATCTTTACAACTTCTAAAATACCAAAAAGAAATTTGTCAAAATTGATACACACTGTGCTATGTTTATATAGGGCATTTGTACTTTTTAAATTTTTAATGTCATTCAGATGTTCATATATTCTACATTTTAATTTACGTTCAGTTTTGCCAACATAGTAATGATTACAGGTGTTACACAAAGCTAAATAAACCACACCCTTTGTGTTGCAATTCCCTCTCTTAAAATAAACTTTACTTTTGGCATTGTTCTTTAACACAATGTTCTGTTGTTGGTTGATATAAGGGCAGTAATGACACATACCACATTTTTTAGTACCATATACTACTGAACTAGTGATCTGTTTGTTTTCCAACAATTGTTTTATATATTGCCCTACCTTGTTAACAAACTTGGGTTTACTTCCTATTTTTTCAAAGACTGCATCGTTTGTTCTAAAAATATTCCAGTTCTTTTGATAAATTTTTCGAATTTGATCAGATCTGGAATTGTATTGTAAAACACATGCCGTCTGAAAATTATCCCCTGAATTTACATTGTCACTTTTTCCTTTGGTTAATTTATGAGTAAATGTTTCACTGTTACCCAATAATGGTAAATATTTTTCCCCCATTCTTTATATATCTCTTCTAGAATAGAATCAATTATATTGATCGGGTAACCTCGTTCTAGAAACATTTTACTCAATATGACAAATTCTTCCTGTAAGTCTTCCTTTTTGGAAGTCATTCATGCTAATCTAATAGCCTGCCCTTTTATAATTCCAATTTTTTGTGTTAAGGGGTGACTACTTTGAAAATGTAAATAGGCATTATAAAATTTCTTTTTTCTATATACTTGTGACTTAAATTGTCCATTTAATAAATCTTTGGAAATAAAAGTATCCAAAAAATTCGTCCCCAACATATCATAATTATAAGTGAAAGACAAGAAACTTGTATTATTGTTAATATATATATATATATATATATATATATATATATATATATATGTGACTTGAGGAAAGTAGAAATTGTTGGAGAGTAATAGTACATGTGTATACAAACATGGCAAAAAGAAAAAGATGTTTTCATAATTAGAAAATGTGAAGGTAAACATGTCAATACTAATGACTGGGGTGGTTAATTCTTATGCCAGAAAAGATACTGGGAACTTGAAAATAAGAAAAAGTAAAGTGTGGATATGCACAAGGGGAATTTTGAAACAGACATATTATGTATTAAGGTGGTATAAAGGAAGTGGGAGATGTGGCAGAAGGAGAGTAATATAAGCTACATTAGTAAAAATGAAGAAATAAAAGAGGGAAAAGGAATACAATAATTAAGGGGTGTAAGTAAAAAGAAATAAAAGGAAAGGCAAGGAAAAAGAGTATGGAAAGAACACATTGGAATGAGAGTATTTTATAAAAGTTTGACAAAATAGTGGGTACTGTTCAAAGAGAAAATAAGACAAGTGTTTTTCTTTTTTTAAATAGAGTGAAATGTAAGAAATTAAAATGGTATATGAAAACAAGGTGAAATAATTTGAGAAAAGAATGGAAAAAAAAAGTAATAAAGAAAGAGAAACAGAATATAAACCATATGAGAAAAATAAAGAAAAATTAAGACAATGTTGTATAGCGAGACATATATTTTAAAGGGAAACTAAAAAGAAGTTTCACCCTTTTTAGGAAAGGAAGTAAAAAAGGAAGCTAAGAAGAATGGAATTGTCCTCCAACAAAAGCAGCAAGCAAATAACTCCAAAAATCCAAAAAGTAAACAAAAGCTGTGTCAGTATGAAGAAATTTATTATAATCCAAGCTAATAGTAAGCACTTTCGTCTCTTATGCAAGAGATGTCTTCAGACTATGGCTTTACCATAAAAAATATATGCTTTAAATGCTATATTAATTAACATTTTAAAACACCATTTAACATTTAAAAGCACAGTGACATAAAAATGCACAGTAACCATGCATATATTAATGCGTCAACCCCTTTCTTTTTAAATACATTACAAACTCTTCCCTGTTATTTAAACCTGGAGGGAAACAAGCATTTAGTTTAACTTGCCAACAATATTCTAGCCAACCTAGTTCTTCTTCAACATTTACTGACTTAATATTTTGATGCACAGTGTCCAAAACTATACATTTAAAATTAAATTTACATTTCTTACCAACATAATATTTGCTCATAGCATTTTTTGTATCTCCATTGCTAATAGCATAATTATGTTCATAAATTATTTTGTATAGATCTCTCTTTGTTCTTCCCACATAAAATAATCTACATTCTGAACACATCAATAAATAAATAACATTTTTTGATTTACAGGTAAACCTCCCTGGGACTTGGACTACTGTTTTCCCCACTAATAATTCACTACTATCAGTAAATAAATATTGGCAATAGTTACAATTATAACATTTAACCATCTCTTTTCCACATTGGAATGAGAGTATTTTATAAAAGTTTAACAAAATAGTGGGTACTGTTCAAAGAGAAAGTAAGACAAGTGTTTTTCTTTTTTTAAATACAGTGAAATGTAAGAAATTAAAATGGTATATATAAACAAGATGAAATAATTTGAGAAAAGAATGGAAAAACAAAGTAATAAAGAAAGTGAAACAGAATATAAACCATATGAAAAAAATAAAGAAAAATTAAGACAATGTTGTATAGCGAGACATATATTTTAAAGGAAAACTAAAAAGAAGTTTCACCCTTTTTAGGAAAGGAAGTAAAAAAAGAAGCTAAGAAGAATGGAATTGTATTTGAAAATGGGGAAATAAAATGTAAGCAAGAAGAATTTAGAGAGAAATTAGAAACTAACATTTGTAGAAATTATAGGTTGAAGCTGAAGTAGGATGGTGAAAAATAAAAAAATGGATAGAACAAAATGCAAATAAAAATATTGAATTAAACTGAAGAAAACTGAAGAGGTTATAAAAGAAAGGAAGGAAGAATAAGTACCAGGTTTGAATGTGTTATGTTATGAATATTATAAGTAAGGTGATGAGTGTAAGGGGAAAAATGCATTTATGGAAATAAATAATGGTTAGAGAATGCACTAGAAGATGAAAGGATATGTGCTGTAGTGATTAAATTTATATGGATGAAAAATGGCAAAAATATTAAAAATTGGAAACAAATAACACTGAGAATGCTGATCATAAAAGCTTAAAAATAATGGCAATTATTTTAGAAGAAATGAATGGAAAGGTGTGTATGGAGTAAAGGGAAAACAAGTGAAGACAATGTTTATATTAATAATAAAAGAGTAATATATGTGTTAGGGGAGAATGTAAATTTAAGATTGGTTGTATGTGACATAGCAAAAGCATTTGATTCTAAGTTATATGGCAATTTTCAATATTTTAAAGGATTAAGAGAATGGGAAAAATAATAAAAATAAATATAGCAGTGTTACATGATGTCTAGGGTAAAGGAAGGTTGTGGTAAATGGCTGGTAAGGAAGTAAACAGAAAAAAAATCTATAAAATGGGGTGCCTGAATATGTGTTAGTTTGTGCTAGCAATGAATGTATTAATACAAACATGCATTTATGAACTGAAAAAAAAGAAGGCCAGGAAATGGAAACAATATAATATCAGTGTGTCTTTCATATGTAGATGGCATAATTATCATAACAAAAATATAACAAGGATGAGAAGGGGTTAAGTAAAACTGGATTAAGGTTAAACAGGTCAAAAGTATAAGGTTTGGTGGAATTAAGATAAATGGAATATATTTTACTAGAAATGAGATAAACATGTTAGGAATCTGGTTTGCCAAAAATAATTGAATAAGAAATACTGGGTGAAATAAAGAAGTCAGTTTGTGGAAAAATTCTATTTGCCTTTAGAAAGAAGGTATATATGTTAAATATGTAGATGTTGGGAAAGTTAGAATATTTGGGGAGTTTATAAATGGTTCCTGGAAAAATGGAAAATTAACTGTCTTTTTCTGTTTTATTTCAGGGCATAACACAGCCCAGTTGGAAAGGATATTATATATAAGAAGAAAGAGGTTTGAATTAATAATAAAAAATAGGTGCATATTTACCAAATGTACACTCTATACACCTTTTGTTGGGTATTAAAACTATGAATGAGAAAGAATGTAGTTTAATAAGGAAACTAATACATGTAAACTATGGAGACATGGAAAAATGAAAAGAGAAAGAAAATAAAACAAGAAAACAGAGAAAAGGAGTATAATGATAAGATGAAGTCATAGAAATAATAAAGTTAAAATATAGAAAGGAATGATAATATCATAAGGGAGAAATATTATTTAATACATCCATGGAAAGATCATAAGAATGAGGTTAAATGCAATAAAAATAGGATTTTTTAAAGAATTTTATAAGGCTTTTTGTTGAGCCGCTAAGTTGCCTATAAAAGTATTATGAAATGTAAAGCAATAGATAGAAAATGCAAAGATTATAATGAAGAAATGGCTAAGTGTTATCTTTTAGAGTGTATAAAATTGAGAATGTTGGGAAAGAAAATCAAAATGAGCATAAGTGGAAAGGTTTGCAAAATGCAAACACTAAAATGTGAAGTTTACAGATTTACCTATAATAATTTCTAGATAATTCAAGGATTGAGATTCAGTGTTTATAAAGACACCACTAGAACTTATTTGGTTAAGATTTTGTTATTTAGCAAAAGTCATTTAGGCTTAAATGAGTTAAAATCAAGGTCTGATAAATCTGAGAATTAAAAAAAAATAATTTAATTATTTGAACAATTCCTCTGGGTTCGTTAATGGTAGCAAAACACTGTAAGTAAAAAAAAAACATTATGTTGGAATTACTATGTCCATTCAATTGTAGACCTTTTATTTTGGGGTCAGTTCTTATAACTATTGCTGCAATGTCTATAGCAAAGGTTCCTTTATTTAAGTATATAAATTATGAGGAGAAAGGACAAAGTTTAACATAAGCCTTGATATGTTTGTATAGATTGCATAGGAGTGAAATAAACTGGGGTGGAAAATCAAATAATTTTTAAAGATTTAAATAAGTAATTTCACTTTATAGAATCAAAGGCTATTTGTTTGTCAAGGTTGATAACTATAACCTCTTGGTCTTCATTGTTTAAAATATATTAGTATTACTATTCTTGTAATATTATTTTGAGTCTTTCCACTAATATGAACATAAACATTTTATAAACAAGGTTAAGTGAGGATATTAGTCTATATGCAAAACTTGAAATAGGATTTTTATTTTCTTTTAAAATTGGAATAATTAAATAATATTTCCAGGAAGGGGGAAATTATCAATATGTTTGAAAAGATGATAGGACACTATCGAATAAGCATTTGTTTGGGAAATAACACAAACATTTCTGATAGTAATCCATCAATTCCTAGAACTTTATTAGCTTTTAACTCTTATTTTGTCTATTATTTCTTTGAAGATGATTTGATCTGTCAGTTTGTCTTTTGCTTTATGAGATATATAAGACATTTTTTACAAGAGATGCATCTAAAAATTATTCAAATTCAAACTCTGAGAAACTGATTTTGGAGAAAACTGTTGTTAAGAGATATATTATTGTCTAAAATGTATCTAAAATATCTCCTATGTCAAAACAAGTTTTTTTATTGCTTGGATTTGTAGTTTCTTTATATGAATACATTTAGATTGCAATTTTACCCTTTTAATATGAATTTTTAGATGTTTAGGACATGAGGAATATGAAACTATTTTCTTTAGTTTTTCTAAAGCTAAAGCTGTTTTGTGAGACCATTTTTTTTTATTTTTTTTTTAAGTTTTCAATTTCTGCTTTGTTTATTTTATCTTCCTTGTTTGATTTAGGTTTGGCATATAGTAATTTGGTTTGGAAGTTTGCAAACTCTTTGTCCCAATTCTTTTATTTTGGTTCATGCAGATATTGTTTTCTTCTTAGGAATGAATTACCCTTCTACTTTAGTTAATAATATATGCTCTTAAATTTTTTCTGCAAGACATACCAGATTTTTACCTATTCTATTGGCAGGATTTCAACCAAGAGAAAATATAATTTAATTTGAAGACAGAACGTTAAGTTTTCCTATACCAATTTCTAGAGATACGTCTCATATGAATGAAATTATTTCAAGTAATTGAGACATTATCTCTGATACACCACAAATTGGTTTATACTTAGGTAACTCTCCTGCATTCACATTTAAAAGGTCTAAAACCATTTGCATGTATGTTGAAAATAGATGCTCTCAGTTTTTAAATCTAGATTATGTTTCTGATTCTAATGAGAAAGGTATAGATTGCTGCGATATATATATATATATATATATATATATATATATATATATATATATATATATATCTTCGTATCATTTCACTGAAAGACCGTTTCACTGACACCCATTTCACTGACACCAAATAACGTAAAGTTAATTTCACCTAAAACGCATTTCACTGACAAGTATTACTCTAAGGCAATTCAAAGGTATACATAATTTTCCCCACTGTAGTGCAATCCTGGAGTTAGTATATATAGTTAGGGGGGTGTGGGGGCCACAGCCCCCCGTATTGGGGGTGTGGGGGTGTAGTACCCCAGCTAGTTTGGTTTTTACCAAATAATGTAAAACTAAACCAGAAAACAGAAAACTAAATTAATTGGGGGCTATGCCCCCAACTATATATACTAACACCAGGATCACACTACAGTGGGGAAAAGGATATATACCTTTGACTTGCCTTCGATTACTACTTGTCAGTGAAATGAGTTTTAGGTGAAATGAACTTTCAGTGAAATGAACTTTAGGTGATTTGTTCTCAGTGAAATGGGTGGCAGTGAAATGGTCTTTCAGTGAAGTGACATATATATATATATATATATATATATATATATATATATATATATATATATGCATATATACATATATATATATGTGTGTGTATGTGTATATATATATATATATATATATATATATATATATATATATATATATATATATATATATATATATATAAACATTTTAAGAGTCCCATGTCATTGTTTATTTCTTCAGTGTTTTGTTTATTTCTGTTAATGATTAGGTTTCTGAAAGAAACCATAATTTAAATTCTTTTAATTTAGTTATATAGGAAGGGGTACTATTCAGCAAGGATAATTAATTATTATTTATAGAAACTGTTAATATCAGAGCATTATGGATAGGGACAAGGAATTATATTGAAATTAAATATTTTAGAGAAAAGATCATGCAAAGTTAATATCTTGTCTGTTCTGGTTTGGGTACCATAGTTAAAAAGGTAATGATCAACTTCTAGGGATTTATCCATTTTATTAGCAAAGGTGTCTTTCAAATTGAGTAAATCTATTCAGTTGTTAAGAGCCTTGGCTTGGGAAGACAAACTTAATTTTCTAGATGTTGTAGATTCAGAGCTATACATGATAAATCAAAATCTCATTCTATGATTAGACTACCTTGTGCATTAGTGAGAATAATATGGACATGTTTTTAACAAGTTTCACTTCCATCCCTGGGAACCAGTATGCATTATCTAAAGTCTAGATTCCGTTGTATGTTATGACCACAAGAGATAATAGACCCTACTGGTCTTCACATTTATGAATAACCTGGAGGATTATAATGTTTTTCCATAGAATCATGATACCTCTGCTTTTAGATTAAAATTTTGATTCTACCAGAACTGAGTATTTGCTTGGATCCCATATGAATCTGTCTTTGCATTTCAAATGAGTCTCTTGAGGGAAAAATTACTTGTGATTTATAAATATCTAAATATCTCAATAAACATGCCCTTTTCATTGGATTATTTAAATCATTAACATTTAAAGAACTTAAAACTAAATCTATAACAGATGTTAAAAATATGTGCATAATAGAATTATATTTTTAAACAGGTATGTTGTTGCATCAGATAGTCTTTTGTTATAGAATGTACAGGAGAGCTGATATCTTGTATGTAGCATGGTTTTAGAATTATTAATGCAAATATGAATAGGCATTATTTAACACCTAAATGTGTCAGTAGGAACTAACTGCAGAAATGCCTGGAGGCACACTTGGCTTTAATGAGTTATATTAAAATCATTAGTGTAATAGAATAACATTATTTATTACTGTATTAACTTTTACAAATAAACACAGCCCAGCTAAATATTGCTCTGCTGAAGTGTTTGGTTTAGTGTAAATAACAGGACTCTGTTTTCACATCTTTATTAAAAAAATGTTAGTATGATGGAATAAATTTCAATTAATGTCAACTAATGCATAAAACATAATGTAACAAAATGCTGAGCTGGTAAAACTCTATTTATATAATTGATAACCAAAATTTTATATATATTCTTAATAAATATTCTCCAGTAAAATGTAGCTTAAAATCAGCAAGCAGGAAAAAATGTGAATTCCCTCTGAACTATAAGTTTATAGTGCTAGTAAGGGGATGTAGAAAATCTACTGTGTGAGTGTACTAACACTGGAAAGGGGAAATAATTTGAGATCATTTCCTGGACTTGATGTGTTAGTGTACTATAGTTTAAGATCAAAGTCAGGAATGGATTACTGGAGACAAGAAGTGGACCATTAAAGTAAATCAACAGCAAAATCCTTGACCAAATATCACCTGTGAGATACACTTGAGTCCCCAAGTCATGAAATAAATGTTCAGAAAGTGCAACACAAATGAAGCAGCTCCCTTCTTTCTGGACATAGAAGACAGCATAAGTGTCTCTACTAAACAGAAGATAATGCAAATACATCAATAAGTAAGTGAGTAGGACTATTGAGACACTCACATTAGGCAGCCTGCATGTAGCACAGGGGAACAGGTATATCTTCAAATAATCCTTTACCCTGTTTGATGAACTAAGCATGCATGGGAAAAAGGGGAAATCTCTGTTTGAAAACTGAACAACATTCTCTGACGTTGCCACCATAAATCAAACCATGCAACTGTTAAGTGCTGGAACAGGTGAAAACATTTCAAAATCACTGCCCCACACATGCTCATAACCAGCATAACAATAAAAGAAGAGTTCACTTGTGGTAAAACTTTATACTCACTGTAAATACAATGCCAATGCCCAAAGATACCTCATCTTGACTCAAAGCAAAACTACACAATTCTAAGTAAAACATAAATAATATGTCAGTTGTTCTTCTTGATAATATAATAACTTGTTTGCTATTTAAGCTAAACTACACAATTGACTTTTTGTTATATTTTAAGTTTGATATGTGAGATGCTTTGGAAGTTAAGTACTTAATACAGCTATAGCAAAACGTTACCTTTTAGTTGAATACATGATGGTTTAATAAGCTGTAAAATAAGTATGTATGGCATGTAAGTACAATATACTTCTGTAGTATACATATTAGATTACAAAGCTATTTTATACAAAACAGGCATTCAGTCATATGATTTGGAAGTTCCTTGGAACTTTTGATATTGTTTCCAAAGGATGAGTAATTTTCTGCTTTTCTTTTTAACATTTAACTATTCAGATTTATCCGATTTGTCAGATCTCTTCAAAATAGTAGAAGTCCAATCTATGTCTTATGTCATTTTTTATGAAGTTTAATGCTTCATCAGTGCTGTTAAATGTTCCTGACCCATTCTATAATTAGATTGTTATTCTTTCTGGGAAAGAATTTGTGCTTTTACATTGTTTTGTTTTAATACAGTAGATCAGTAGGGGCCATATGTTTCCCTCTTATCCGCAGTTTTAACAGAGTAGTCATTATCAAATCTGATAAAATGATGTTCATATTTTATGATAGACTTTGACCAGGCAATTTTTAAAATCAATTATTTGTCAAGCTATGAAAGAAACTTTGTAATTATGGATTCTTGTGGTTTGATTTTTTTAAGTCTGTTGGGTTTTTAATACCATGATGGGAATGGACCCCATTCCTAAGTCAAAGTATGACTAAAGTTTGTGAAATTAGTATTGTTTCAGTCTTTGATATTAGCCAAAGTGCTTGTCACAGCACCTGTAATGCGCCCATAATTGACTCCTTCTGCAATTCGTATGGATTTATAGAATTGTAAATTATTTTTATGAGATTCGCTGCTCCTACTACTATTGAAACTGTCTGAGTATTCTTCTTCTACATTTTCCTCAGTTCTGCAAGCAAATCCTGGTATTCTGTAACTTTGCATCTCTTTGTACATAAGATAGTGTAATCACTGGGTATAGCAATTTCAATAATCAATGCTACTTTTGTCTTCTTTTCATGGATTACTATATCTGGTTTTCTCGCATCTATTTTTGAACTGTGATCCTATGTGAAATAAACTTCATCATTCTTTATAATGCTTTCTGGCTTATGTTTCCAATGCTTCTAAAGTACTTCAGTACTGTAATATTTGCACAATTGCCAGTGCAACAATCTTGTCACATTATTAAGCCTTTCAGTATACAGGCCCACTGCCATTAGTGTATTGCACCCAGCAAAATGATGTGCGACTGTTTCCAGTTCTGTTTTATAGAACCCACATTTGTCAATTTCTCCCACATGTTCAATAGACTCTGTAGAAGCAAACAAAACAAGACTATTACTAAGGTTAACCATCTAAGGAGAGACTACTTCAAAATGAAAAAAACAAAACTCCAAAGAAATACAGAAACATAGAGCATTAACATTTATTAACTCACAGCGCTTTCAGGTACAAAACCCTTCTTCAATGTGTTTTCTGTTATTAATGTTTCATCATTCTTGAATAATCAGCCACAGCGACAAAAAAGAATCCACAAATACTATAGAAACCCCCCTGTAGACTCAAGTGCTAGTACATCCCATTCTATGTCTGATGCTCATGGTGGTGTTCTCCCTTTAGCATTAAGACTACCGGAAGTGGTAGTATTCAAACAGAGGGATCAATTGAGAGGGAGAACACAAAGGAAGACCAACGAACACAAGAGATGGCACAGCAAAGGCCTGCAAATGTGGAGCCGTACAGTGTTTCAACTGGAATAAACAACTTATTGGTTGTGAATTTGTCGGACTTTACATTGACTGAATATGAACTTAAGTTTATGCCTGCTGCTTCTGACAATGTCGTAGATGCATTAATAGATCTTAAACTGTTTGTGCGCAATTTAAGTTTAAAATTATTATATAAGGATAGTGATATACAAACTGCATTGAAATGTAAGAAATCTAGTGTCTTTGTCCCCATTAATCCTCCTGTAGTGGAAGCTTTTTATAATATCTGTGAGAGAGACATTGAGAATACTATAGTTCTAATGGAAAAAAACAAACGTTATAATTTGACTAAACTTGAATATGAAGCTCTTAAAAAAATTGAAAGTAATCCAAACATCATCATAAAACAAGCAGACAAGAGGAGAGCTGTGGTGGTCTTGAATAGAACTGATTATGAAAATTATATTAAGCAACAACACTATCAGAAGGTCATAAAATATAGCAATGACTAAAGAACACCACTGAGTAACAGCTCTACTTTCATAAAATTTAATGAACAATTCAACTTTTCAGTTCAACTTCTCTAGCGCCTTAGCCACAGCCTTTACAGAGTAAAAAAATACAAGACTCACTCTAAGCAGTATATATAACAAGTCAATCAATCAATTAATTAATTACATAAAAAATTCAAAATATTTAAAGCTATAACAGTCAAATAAAACTATCCCAGTTACACTCCTTATTAAGTCCATACGGACACAAGGTATTGTACTTCATAATAAGAAGTGATTATTTTTGTCTTAACACACTTTTTTGAAAATCAACATTATTAAAATATACTGGTACATGTTCCAATATAGAAACTTTCATACAATCCAAGTTACCATGATGTTCATTATTAAAATGTTCAGAAATAGGGCTGCTCATTTTTTTATTTCTAACATCTCTAACATGTTCTTTTATTCTGTGAGATAAAGCCCTCTTAGTTTCACCAATGTAATATTTTTTACAAGAGCAAAAAATAACATAAATGACTCCAGTACTAGAACAGGAATACCTGGCTCTGTTAGAAAATTTTTTACCATTAATTTCCTTTATCTCAGTATTTATATATTTACAGATAGAACAATTATTGCAAGGAAAAGTTCCTCTCTCATTGACATTAATTAACATAATTTTTTTCTTTTCTTTGTACACACTATGTACTAAAAATCTTGTATATTTTTACCTCTTTTGTATGATATAACCAATTCCACATTTCTAAGTGAAATAATTTCTTTTTTTACAAAATCCCAATTTTTTTTATTATATCATTAATAATGGGGGGAAATTAGTGTATTTAGTGATAAAAAATAATTTATCTTGATCCAGTTCATTACTATTGTAGCTAATAGGTCTATATTTATTAGCTGATTTTTTCATTTTAGTTTTTTTAAATACTTCATTAAGACTTTCCATAACACTAAATTCATTGTATCCTCTATCAATAAACATAGTAGCTGCCCTTGAAGCCTCATTAAAAGCTAGTTTAACATCACTGCTAAGTCTTTTTATTCTAACAAATTCACCATATGGAATAGATGTTAAAGTATGGCTAGGGTGACAGCTACTTCTACACATTTTCCAATTCATTTGATCAAATTTTCTATGTATACTAGTTTGTATTTTTTTACCATTTACCCCAGTTAGGGCAATATCTAGAAAATTAACTTTTGTTCCTATATGAGTATCATCAAATTTAATACCTACATTATTATTATTTAATTCATTAATGAATTCAATAGATAAATCATAACCTCCATAACAAATAAAAACTAAATTATCTATAAATCTATAATATCCAATTACATACTTCTTAAAAAATTGATGTCTATATACAAATTTGTTTTCAAAAAATCCCATAAATAAATTTGCATAAGCAGGGGCAAAAGCAGTCCCCATAGCTGTTCCCTTCAACTGTTGGTACAAGACACCATTAAATTCAAACATATTATGAGTTAAACAAAATTCAGTAAGCTCCAATATATAATGTGTTTTCGGACTGTCACCCATAAAAAATAATATAGCTTCTAAACCACACGTATGGGCTATGTTGGTGTACAAACTCACTACATCAGTAGTGATAAAATACATTCCTTCTGACCAACAAATATCCTGTATTTTATAAAGAAAGTCATAAGAATCTTTAATGTATGAAGGCAGTCTAATAACTTCTTTTAATAAATGTTCATGTAATAAACTACATAAATTGTATGTAAAAAAAACATAAGCAGATACAATTGGATGACCAGGAGGTCTTTCTAAATTCTTATGCACCTTAGGTAAGCAAAAGAATTTTGCTACCTTACTGTTCTTAATAATAATTTTGTGATCTACATCTGGTCTAGTAAAATAATGTAGTCTAACACCCTTATTTAATAAGGCTTTAAAGTCTTGTTCCACTTTTAAAAGGAAAGCGGCATCCACCTTCAAATAAACTTCCTTATTATTAAGGTGATTCATACACATATCATAGTAATCACAGGAATTAAGGACAACTAATTTCCCTCCTTTATCAGAAGGTTTGAAAATGATATCATTATTTCTGCTTAATGATTGTAATTTATTCCATTGGTCTTTGGTTAAATTAAAACATTGTTTTTTACTTAAAAAGTCTTCAAGTTCTTATCAAGTCTTTGAATATTCATATTTTTACATGGAGGCACAAAACAGCTATTATTTTTTAAATTGCTGGTATCTAACCAGCTATATGCATTACTGTCACCCTCACTATTTGAAATACAGGAATAATAGGAATCTTCACTATCTTTGTCACTATCTGTAAATACTTCATTACTGATATTATCACATTCACTACACATATCATTTTGCCTCTTAAAGAAAAAATCTTTTAAATTCATTTTGCGATACAAGTTAAACAACTCTATTTTCAATTCATGTTTGCATGGTATACAAGTTGGAATAAATTTAAGTCCTTTCATAAGGACCGATAATTCTATATCGTCAAAATGATAATTAGACAAATTAATTATATATTCAGTAGTAAAAGTCCCTAAAAAAGAGTCATGTCCATCTACCTTTTTTAAAACGTCCATCGCCCGAGTCTCTTTGGTGTTCCGAAATCTGCCAACCTCTTTTCCTGGAATTATTACTTGGCCCATGCTGTTCTGTATAGGTCCTCCGAAAGGTTTCTGAATTAGCAGCTCTAGGTAAATTTGGGAAATCTTCTACATCCCTTTCATCCTCGTCAAACGATGATGCCCCGCTTTCACCTGAAAGTAAACTTTTGTTTTTATAGTGTTCTGAAACCGGATTTCCTTTTTGAAAAGTAACATTTTTTCTCCTAGTTTTAGAATTAGTGGAGAATACAAACGCCCTCTTGTGGTCATAGTCGCAAATGTCTCTATTTAATTTATATTTCTTTCTATCTACAAGTTCTTTTTCGTAACTGGTTAATTTGGTGTTAATATTAACCAGGAGATTTTTCCAGTGTAGAGTTAGATGTTAAATTAACTAACTGTTCACAGGTTAATTTAGTTTCAGTGACAAGTTTTTCTCTTTTAATATTGTCCCGTTCAATCAAAATTGAGACCCATTCAAGACTGCAGCGATGGGCTGCTGCAATCCATCGCTCTTGAAATTTTGTTTCCAACTCATCAGTCAAGTCAAAGGGAGAAGATGGATTTTTAATGGATCTAAGTCCACGTGGAGTTATTTCCAATTCACAATATCGCTGTAAACTTCCAATATTGTAAAAAACAGATGTTTCCTTGAATATTAACTTTTCAAGTTTAGAACATAATTCTTGTACATCAGGGTTATCAGAAATTTCAGACTTCTTACCCACCATAGCAAATGGATTAAGAGAGCTTCTTTTGCGGGAATCTTCCCATCTTTTCATTATACCAATGCCAGCATTGCCCGACACATCCGAGCTTACATTCTTATTGCCATGAAAATGAATGTCACCATTGTTAGTTATAAAAACATTGTTACGTTGACTAGCTTCACCATTTCGATTTGGTAGCTCCATACCCGATTCTCTGAAAATCCTTGGAAAGGAGCACAGAGACTCACTGGTCATATTAAGTAACAACACTATCAGAAGGTCATAAAATATAGCAACGACTAAAGAACACCAGTGAGTAACAGCTCTACTTTCATAAAATTTAATGAACAATTCAACTTTTCAGTTCAACTTCTCTAGCGCCTCGGCCACAGCCTTAACAGAGTAAAAAAATACAAGACTCACTCTAAGCAGTATATATAACAAGTCAATCAATCAATTAATTAATTACATAAAAAATTCAAAATATTTAAAGCTATAACAGTCAAATAAAACTATGCCAGTTACACTCCTTATTAAGCCCATACGGACACAAGGTATTGTACTTCATAATAAGAAGTAATTCTTTTTGTCTTAACACATTTTTTTGAAAATCAACATTATTAAAATATACTGGTACATGTTCCAATATAGAAACTTTCATACAATCCAAGTTACCATGATGTTCATTATTAAAATGTTCAGAAATAGGGCTGCTCATTTTTTTATTTCTAACATCTCTAACATGTTCTTTTATTCTGTGAGATAAAGCCCTCTTAGTTTCACCAATGTAATATTTTTTACAAGAGCAAAAATAACATAAATGACTCCAGTACTAGAACAGGAATACCTGGCTCTGTTAGAAAATTTTTTACCATTAATTTCCTTTATCTCAGTATTTATATATTTACAGATAGAACAATTATTGCAAGGAAAAGTTCCTCTCTCATTGACATTAATTAACATAATTTTTTTCTTTTCTTTGTACACACTATGTACTAAAAAATCTTGTATATTTTTACCTCTTCTGTATGATATAACCAATTCCACATTTCTAAGTGAAATAATTTCTTTTTTTACAAAATCCCAATTTTTTTTATTATATCATTAATAATGGGGGAAAAATTAGTGTATTTAGTGACAAAAAATAATTTATCTTGATCCAGTTAATCCAGATTCTTTAGTCCTTGCTATATGAAAATTATATGTATGAACTGCTTAGTGATGTAACTGCCTTTGAATTAATAAGTACAGATGTCTCTAAATTTATTACTAAAGTAAATATGGCAATCCATGAGTTACAGGTTAATTTAGACATTTCATTGGAATTGTTTAACTATTTCACTATTTCATGTCCAAAGACTTCCTGTGATATATGGAATACCCAAAATTCACAAAGATCTAAACCATCCACCTATGAGACCTATAGTCTCTGGTAGTGGTTGGATAACAGAACCTATATCAATTTATCTACAAAGTGTATTAAGTAAACATCTTAGTAAGCTGACAAGTTATATACAAGACACAAAAGATTTTTTGAATAAGTTATTTACCTAGTCACAAAGTATACAGATAATGGATAAACTCTTATTTGTTACAATAGATATATGGTCTTTATTTACTGTTATACCTATGGGTTATGGAATAAATGCAGTACGTCAATTTTTATCTGTTAATATAAGTATTAGAGGCAGACATAAAAACACTATGTGAATTGTTGGAAATAGTATTAGAAAATAATATTTTTTTATTTCAAAAATAATATTATCATCAGAAAATGAGTTGCGATGGGTACATCAATTGCAAATACATATGCCAAAATTGTTGTAGGTGAATGGGAGAAGGACAATATTTTTGATAATGCAAGTGAATTAAATAACAAGGTAGCCTCCTTTAAATGTTTTGTGGATGATATATTTTTGCTGTGGACAGGTGATGTTAGTGAACTGTATATGTTTGTTGAACAGCTGAACAACAGTACAAACGTTTTACAATTTACAGTAAACTATTCAGGTTGTAGTATTAATTACTTAGCTATTAAACTAACAAAAGAGGATGGTGTAATTAAAACTTCCATATATAAGAAACCAGTCCAAGCAAATAGATACGTCCACAGGACCAGCATGCATGCTCCTCATACTTTCAAAACTATAGCAAATAGCCAACTTATGAGAGTTAGTCGACTCAACACTGGTGAAGAGTTATGTTAATTATAATATGAATGAGATGTTAGTGGAATTTAAGGAACAAGAGTATGAAGACACTTTGTCGGTAAATGCCAAAACAAACATCCTGCTTAGTAGAAATGGTCATGCAAAACTTTATTACTCAAAAAATGAACAGTCAATTAATAGAGTACAGGGGAAAGAACCTTTGAGTTTAATTACTACATTTAACAGAAAAACTGCAGGTATTAGAAGCATTATTAGAAAAAAATGGGACATCCTGAAATCAGCAACAGAAATAGTAAATGTTATAGATGTTATACCATTTTTTGGATATAAGAAAAGTAGAAACTTGAAACAGAGCTTATGTTACAAAGATATGGCAAGCAAAGCTGGAAAAAACAGGTATCAATAAATTCTGATACTGTTAAGTGTTGTGCTGATATTTTGAAGGATGATATCTTTGTACATCCAGTAAATAATAGGAAGTATAATTTTAAATGCTTTGCTACCTGTGATACCACAGATATAATATATATGGCTAATTGTGCAAAATGCACTGCATTTTACATAGGTAAAAATACAAGAAAATTAAAAGAGAAGATAACTGAGCATAAGCCAGAAATTAAAAGACAGATACCTAGTAATGCTCTGACAAAGCTTATTATGGATAACAGCACTGAGCACAGATTTAAATTTCAAGTGATAGATATTAAGTTTAAAAACAAGAGGGGGGGTGATTTAAACAATACTTGGGAACTGTGTGAGCTGGAATGGATTTTGAGGCTGAACGCTGAACAATGGCCAAGACTGAATACTTCTGTTAACATAAAACCTGTTCTTAGGAAAAACAACCATTATTAAAAGGTACTTAGATATACCATATATACTGCTATGGTATTTTAGTATACATATTTTTTAATAATTTGTTACTAAAGGGTATTTAGATATGTTTTATTTTTTATTTTTATTGTTTTATTTTTTTATTTTTTTATTTTTATTTATTTTATTTTACATTTGTTGACCGGGCTAGTCTAACTGGATACAGTCCATTTTCAGTAGAGGCCCATGGAGATAAGCTCCAAACTATGCTAAATAACAATATTACAAGGAATAAATGAAAAAAATGAAACAGACAATAAAGACAGAAGACCAAAAAACACATCAGTTAAAATATTCATATACATTTTCTTTACTGATAGTATTTCATAGTCTTTTTTCCAATGTAAGCAGAAGATTAGGTAAAGGGATAGACATTTGTCTTAGAGAAAAGTAGGAAAGGTAAGATAGATTAAGGTGGTTATTGGGTATGTTCAGGATTATACCCTCTAGTAAAACAGAAAGAAATACATATAAGGCTAAATTGCAGGTGCCTGGAGTAGGGGGGATTTTCTTATTTTATGTAATACAGGGTAGTTTGCAGGCACTAGAAGATTGGAGAAGGTTAAAGCCAAAGAGTGACATTAGTAATCAGGTTTGGTTATTGAATGAGGGTGAAAACAGTAATGCTACATTTAGTTTTAATCTGGGTTAGTGCATGGGCAAAGCCATTGGCTTTTAAGGAGTAGTTTTATTCGATTATTGAAGAGTGGTAATGATGAAAGTAATTGTAGATTGCTGGGAAGCCTGTTCCAGATTCTCCCTACTGAATTAGAGTAGAGGGAGTCACCTGCTTTGTTAAAAGATTTCTGAATGGTTACTTGTAATTTATTCGCTGAGCGAAGGGTAGTTAGATTACTATAGGGAGAGATTAGGCTACTGAGAATAGGAGTGTTTGTGGGCTGATGTAATATTTTATGGGTGATAAGTTGTTGAAAAAGTAGCTGGTTTTGAAGTTCAAGCCAAGCAAGCTGTTTAAGATTTAGACAGTGGTGAGTTTTAAATGGGGAGTCAGTGGCAAATCTGGTAATGTTGTTATAGGAGGTTGCCAGTTTATTAAGGTTATTTTTGGAGAGATTGGTATAAATGGAGGAGGCATAGAGGAGGGTAGAGATAAGGTGGGTATGGGCAATGGTGGTTCTAGCTTCAGGGGTGAGAAAAGATTTTATTCGATAGAGAGAGCCAAGTTTTCTGTTTACAGTTTTGATAGTCATGTTAATATGTGAATCAAAGTTAAGATGTTGATCAATTGTTATGCCTAATAGTATGGTAGTTGGGTCTGGTGCAATGATAGTGCCATTATTGGTCTTGACAGTGAGGTGAATAGGGGAAGACTTAAGTGTTGGGGTAAAAAGCAGTAGCTTTGTCTTTTTGGCATTTAGTAGGAGGCAACGTTGTAGGAACCAATTCTCAACTGAGCTAAATACAGTTTGAGTAATGGTTTGGAGTTCAGGAGCAGAGAGGGCAGTACATACTAGAGTAGAATTGTCTGCATATTGAATGCAGGTGGCTTGAGTAATATTTAGATGTAGATCATTAACGAATATAGAGAAGAGGAGAGGTCTCAAGATAGAGCCTTGTGGGGCCCCCAAAGTAAAAGGAAGATGAGTGAAAAGGTTATTGTCCCAGATGACAGCTTGCTGTCTATGTTCTAAATAGGACTTTAACCACTGTAGTGCTTGTGAGCTGAATGAGAGAGTTTTTAGTATGTTTGGAAGTATTTGATGGTTAACCATATCAAAGGCTTTATAAAGGTCAATAAAAAGTGCAGCAGAAAGCTTATTATTGTTACGATGTTTGTTAATGCAGTTGGAGAAGGATAAGAGAGCAGTAGTTGTACTATGAAAAGGCCTAAAGCCATGCTGACAATCTGATAGAAGGTTATTTAGGAGAAGTTGATCAAGTAGCTGTTGGTGGATACATTTTTCCACTATTTTGGCTAGAGAAGAGAGTAGGGCAATGGGGCAAAAGTTTGAAAGTTCGATGGAGTTACCACCTTTGTGAAATGGGATAATGTGAGAGATTTTCCAGAGAGATGGGACAAGGCCTTCAGTAATGGTTCTGTTGATAAGCATGGAAATAGGGTAGGTTAGTACTTTTGCAGCAATCTGCAGATATTCAGCTGGTAGGAAATCAGCTGACGGGGCACATGGTTTAAGTTTAGTAAGTAAGGTAAAGATGAGAGATGTAGGAACTGCCTTTATATGAAAGGGGGGTGGTATGCTAGTCAGGGTGGATGGGAGGTTAGAGCTAGCAGGAGATAAGGAGCTAGCAAGAGCTTGTACAGTCTCAGTAAAGCAGGTATTGAGGGCATTAGCAACCTCATTTGAAGAGTTTAAAGAGAGACCTGTGGGGGTTGAAGTCTTGGTGCGGCCTGGGTTTAAGAGTTTATAGCTGACCAGAAAAATTGTGATTTTTGTTAATGTTTATGCTGAAGTTTAAAGTAGTAGTTCTTTTTGTCAAGGAGTATTGATCTTTTAGTGGCATTTTTTAACTGTTTATAGTTCTGGTGGTCAGTTAGATTTTTAGTGATTCTCCATTTAGACCAGATCTTATTTCTTAATTAAATTTTTTGTCTAGTCTCTTTGGTGAGCCATGGAGCGGTTTTGGTGATAGTTCTTATAGTTCTAGTAGGTGCATGGTATTCCAGGATTTGTAGAAATTTGGAGTTAAAAAAGGATACAGCTTCATCTAGTGGAAGTTGTTTCAAGGGAGACAAGTCACAAGCTTGTAGTTCAGCTTGGAAGCTGATTGGATTAAAATTATTTTTGTTACGTATAGTTTTAAAGATGGTTTGGTTGAGAATGAATGTTTTTTCCTGATTATATAAGTAAGGAAGTGATCGCTTATATCATCTGGTAGGGTATCTGCTTTATATGAGAGTGGGTGGTTATTTACAAGGATCCAGTCTAAGGTGCTTTGTTTTCCACTAGGCTTATGGATTCAGGTTGGTGAGATGATAATTTGTGAGAAGCCATCGAGATTTATAAGGAGTGCAGGTTGGGCTGAGGTACAGGTATTCCAGTCAATGTTGAAATCACCAAGTATGATGGTTTCTTGTGGGAAGGAGGAGGAAAGCCAACAGAGGATGGTTTGTAGGATATCAATGTTGTTGCCGGGAGGGAGGTAGGAGCATATTATATTAATGGACTTGTTTGCATTGATCTGGAGCTTAGAGATAAGGATTTCTGCATGACTATCAAGGGGTAGTTGTATATCTACTATGGAAACTTGTATGGAAGATTTAAACAGAATTGCTACCCCTCCACCCATTTGGTTGTACGATCTAATCTTATTATATTATAACCAGGTGGGATGACTTCCTCGTCCTTTGTTGCTGGTTTAGCCAGGTTTCTGTTAGACATAGGACATCAAAGGATTGGGTGTCAAGTAGAGCATGGAATTGGCTGATTTTGTTATTTAAGCTCTGTATGTTAAGATGACCTATGAGTAAGGAGCTTGGGTCTTTAGTACAGGTAAAAGGGGTTGTAGGCTGTGGTTGGTAGGGCTTTAGTGGGATCTTATTATTTGGTCCTGGGTTGGGATGAATATCTCCGTTGAGTAATGGGTGTTGGTGAAGGGTAAGTAAGAACTTTAGGGATTTAAAGACACTATTCTGAGACTTTCTGGCTTGATGGAAGGTAATATGAGCTAGCCTATGATACTTTGGGGAAAGGTAGGTAGAAGTAGAGGTGATGTTACCATGGTTATGTGAGCTTGGTTGACTCAGAGGCAGTGTTTGTTTTAGAGAATGGGGGGGGGGTCCCTGTAGTATACATTCTCATACAAAGTAAGGTTAAATGATATAGAAATAATTAGTATTAAAGTAGGTAAGATAATAAGGATTGTTAGTTTAGGTTTGTGTTGTGGGGGCGTTTTAAGACAGAAATATAGAATGTCAGCAAGAAATAGGGATTGTTAAGGAGATAGATTGGAGTCAGAATAGGCTATTCTGGAGGGCATTGAGAAGAGTGTTTGGAATGTGGGTGTGTATTCTTGTAAAGTATTAGGGGAAGATTGGATGCTAATTGGTTAATTAGGGGTAGGGGTGTGGCTTGTGATGTATAAATGTAGGAGTACTGGGGGGTAGAATTTGGGGGTAGGGTAGGGAAGTGGAGTAAGCCCGCAGGGCGAATGGAGCGGGAAGAGCCTGAGAGGGTAAGAAAAAGTCAAGGAGAACAATCAGTAAGGTGTGATGATCAGAAGGTAAGTGTGTAGAGTTAAGGAGGAAAATAAGGGGGGTTTCAGAGAGAAACTAGAGGAAAAGTAGAAGGGTTGTAGGGAGAGACTGGGCTATGAGTATAGTGAAATGTGAGAACCTACTGGGAGACAAGGTAAAGGGTGAGACAGACTACAGAAAGTCTAGGAACTCAGAAACATGAGGAGTCACTAGAGACAGGAAAGAACACAGGGCAGTTAGCTGATAGTAGGGAACTACCTACTGGCCAGGTATGTAAATTCAGCAGGAGAATGAGATCCCCTAAGGGGGATAAGAAGTCCCTTAAGGGAGATAGGAAGCTGGAGTATGGGATGGAGCTATCCTAGTTCAGAGTAAGAGGATAAGAGATTGCGAAGTAAGGGTAATTTGAGGCTAATAAGGAGAAGATTTGGCTGCTGGCTAACCTGGGAGGGTTGCTTGTTTTACCTAGTAGAAGTATTTAGCTAGGCAATAACAGCATCAGAAGACATACTTTCACCGTATTCTTTTCTGGGACAAAAAAGATTCTCGGGGAGCGGGTTGAGTTATTCTCTGTTCAGGTAGGCTAGAGCTGGGACTAGCAGGAATTCAAAAGCAGGTACACGAAAGAAATAAAAAGAAAAAAAAACAGTGAATGAGGCTAACAGTTCAGGAATTAGGAGATGCAAAACAATGAATTCCCATAGACACAAGCACCAGAGTCTCCTCAGCAGGTGAAACCCAAAAATCATAAGATGTCATCATATTTCAAATAACACATATTGCATGCAGGCCTATTTAGGCACTACAGTAGTTAATAACTTGATTACTACAGTTCAGAGAAAATTTGGGCAGTTTCCAACACCAACTGTACAGATCTAAACATTCTATGTAGGTATTAACAGTGTGGAATACATTAACTTTGTAAAAGTTCCAACAAATACTTAGGTTTGTAAAGGATAAAGTAGATTTAATGCCCTTGCATTTAGACAAGTTAGGTAAGACAAAGATACACTAATAATATCAATGGCTGGTTGAGCTAGCTGGGAATTAAAGGTGTAGCGGCCTGATCAATTGCTTAAAACCCCCACAACCTGATAAAAATGGCCTCCAAAAGGCTGCAGGGTCAGCATGCATTTACACACATTAGATTACAGCTAGCTTAATATGATAGAACCCGACTAGGAATCAATGTGAATAGCGAGTTATTCAGTCTATTTTAGTATTAAATACTAAAAAAAAATAAATATGTTAGTGTGTCTGCAACAGTTAGTGTATGAGACCCACCTGAATAAGCCTTCGATAACCTAGACAGGCACGTTCAGTAGCTAATATGCATCACACAAGGTCCACGCTAGATGATAATTGCAGTTAGATGTTAGATAAGCAATTCCTAAGACCAGGGGAGAGCATACAGTGGGAGACCTAGTAAAGAGTAGTTTAATAGTACCAGAAGGTACTATAACACTTACAGATGTAATCCATAATAATTATATTATAAGCTCCATGCAGGAGTAAATGACCAAAAGTGTAGCAAAACCTATTAAATATCCTAAGGCTGTACTACCATCTCCGTACAGGCACTTACAGCAAGAAAAGCAACTTATGTGCAAATATCAAGTAGTAGAGATCAACTTATTTTAAAAGTATCCGTGTATATGAACAGAATCAGGGTTAATCTGATGTAGCAGATTCACATTGAGTAAAATAATGCTATTCTGTGTATTAAGAAGCCATTATCTCACATCACATACCAAAGGCAAGTGCACTAGCCTCAAATTTTACAATGGATTGCGGAATGATGTATCTTATCTTATCGCACCACGTGCACCATACTACAGTAGCCACAGAGCCATTCAAGAAGAAATACCAAAGCAACACAATTGTTTATCCTCTTCAAGTGATAAATCAATAGCAGTCCATAGCCTAGACAAGCAAAGCAGTTTTCCATGTGCACAAAGCTATGGTAGCTTTAAAAAATATTCAGACTAAATACCAAAGCAAACACAAACATCGTTCCATATTCACTGAAAATAATAGCAGTCCGTAGTCTTGACAAGTGATGCTGTTATTTTAAATAAATCCATTAACAATTCCGTACTTACACTAGGTAGCAAACACTGGAGCCAGGGATGCACAGCAGCCAGGGGATGAGGCAGAAGAATAAAGATGGCATCCCTTGGAGTGGGGTAAGTTTATCTCACTGGAAAGGAAGTTGAGACAGTACGGGAGGTAAGTGATGGGGGAGAGGGGAGGGAATGGGAGTAAGATCAGGTAGACACCAGAGAATGTGAGATATACAGCAGCAGGTTTGTTAGCAGGAGGGAAAGGTAGGAGTGGGGTGAGGACTACAGGGAAGGTAGAAATAGATTGAGCAGGGGATAAGGAGAGCGGCTATACAGTAAAAGATAAAGGTATACGAAGTTTTAGATCTAAAGGAGAAAGCACTAAGGACAGTCAGGTAGTCAAATAGGAATAAACAGGCTCGAGATCAGAAGGTAGAAATACTAGAGAAATGAAGGTAGGAGTGTTAAGGAGATGAAATGCAACAGGTTAAGAGCCAGAGAGGGTAAGAAAATGTCAAGGAGAACAATCAGTAAGATGTGAAGATCAGAAGGTAAGTGTCTAGAGTTAAGGAGGAAAGTAAGGGGGGTTTCAGGGAGAAACTAGAGGAAAAGTAGAAGGGTTGTAGGGAGAGACTGGGCTACGAGTATAGTGAAATGTGAGAACCTACTGGGAGACAAGGTAAATGGTGAGACAGACTACAGAAAGTCTAGGAACTAAGAATCAGGAGGAGTCACTAGAGACAGAAAAGAATACAGGGCAGTTAGCTGATAATAGGGTGCCACCTAGTGGCCAGGTATGTAAATTCAGCAGGTGAACGAGATCCCCTAAGGGGGATAAGAAGTCCCTTAAGGGGGATAAGAAGCTGAAATATGGGATGGAGCTATCCTAGTTCAGAGTAAGATGGTAAGAGATTGGGAAGTAAGGGTAATCTGAGGCTAATAAGGAGGGGATTTGGCTGCTGGCTAACCTGTGAGGGTTATGTTATATAAACTGTCATGGTATTTTAATATATAAATGTTTTATGAATATGTTAATATATGTAGAGACAAGTAGATTTGTTTATTTTATTAAAATAATATCTAATTATTTAATTGTATAGATAGTTGATTGTTTCCCTGTTTTATTGGTTGATTGGGGGCTGTGTCATGTGGTACTAAGTGTATAAAATGTGGTTACACACTGAAGATGGGTTCTGTACCCAAAAGCTCTGTGAGTTATATTTTAATACTCTACGTGTCTGTATTTCTTTGGATTTTTGTTTTTTTGCAATGGAATGTATGTAATCCACTCTCCTGGGCTGCCAGTATTAACATATCCTCTTTTTGTTTGAATTCAGCTCTCTTTAACCATTCCTGCTTCAGATCCTGATTGACATGAAGTTGTTCCAGACATTTTTTGTACTTGCAATTATATTTATACCTTTTCTGCATTTCTTACCTTCTCACCTGCTCCTTCTCATTATATTCTTTCTTTTGTCTTTTGGCACATTTAGTTGTTGCCTGATTTTTGTCTACTTCTGGTTTGATTTCCATTCGCACTTGACACCAATATGCCTCTGCTAAACTAAGCAAGGAAGTCATCTTAGACTAGCTCTCTTCATGTTTTAAAACTTTCACTATGTTTGGTTCTGGTGAGATCAGCTGATATGTATACAGTCCCACGACTGCAGAGCATACATAAAACGAATTTTGAGGAGGCCCATACCTCCTTCAGAACAAGGCATATATTAAATTGGTATGCACTGATTTTTATACATAATTTGCTAAGAGTGAAGCATTTTTCTTGTTTTCCTGCCCAACTGATCCAATAGCTTTTGGGGCCAGTCACTCACCCCAAAATTGTAAGTTAGAACAGGAAGAGCAAATTGGTTTATGGTTTGGACTTTGTTCCTTGACCACAGGGCTGTTTTCAGTATTAATTTTAGTCTTCCAAAATATTCCTCACTGTGTTTTGATTACTTTTGTTCAAGTTTTATTATCAATCTTTCATCAGTTCCTAAATATTTGTGTACTCCGTCCTGCTCCAGTTCCGTTATATCACAATCTTGTACCATACTGGTATTTTCTTGGCGCTGCAATTTTCCTTTTACATTCTTATATTATCTGACAACGTTTTGACCACTCCCAGTTGTGCTGTCAGCTCCTCATCAGATGAACTATACAGTTTTAAATCATTCACAAAAAGAAGATGAGAAGTCTTCACATTTTGTAGTTTTCTCTGAGCCAATTTATAAAATCTATCCATATTCATAGATTCACAGATTAATAGACTGTTACTAGGCTAATAATGTCTATATCACATAATCAAAGTCTTAAAACATCGAATCTGATATGGTCGAGAGCATATCATCGATGTTTTAAAACTTCAAATATGTAACAAAAAAATAAATAAATAAATAAATAACTTACCTAAACATTTCAAGAAGGGGGGGCAAGCCCCCCTGCACCCCCACATGGGGGGCTGTGCCCCCACACTCCCGCTACTTAAATATACCAACTCCGAGATCGCACTACAGTGCAGTAAAGGGAAATATTTCCTTATGGAGATTTCCATTATAACATTCAATGTTTCAAAACTTCGATGATATGGTGCCGACCATATCAGTTTCAAAGTTTTGAAGCTTTGACAAATCAATATAGACCCACCTAATGACCCAAGGTGTCTTTCTAAGCCTATTCAATTTTTCTCAAAGGAATAATGATGTCCTGCATCCAAATAGGACATTGAGGGCCAGATATTTATACTGTAAGCTACTTCTGTCCATAAGAGACAGGGGTGCCAGGCCTAGTAAAAATGTCCTATTCCCCATCCACTTGTCTCAGCCATGCTTAAACTGGGTAATAGACAAACTCAGCTTCATATGGATGGGAAGCCTGTTTCATAGGAGCAGCCTCTCCAGCATTTTCTCTTTATGTCACAGACAAAATTCAGGTTGTTAGACCTTGTATTTCTGGTACTTTTAGACTTACAAATATGTAGGAGATTCATAAGTGTGGGGTTTGTGGTTGCCTTGTAAGCCAGGCATTGATCACCCCTTAGCAATCTACATGAGACCGAGTAGAGGGAAAGGGCATTAAGGCACTCTGCATAAGGCAACTTTGTTATGCCTTCTATTCTTTTTGTAAGGAACCTTTGAGGTCAATCTAGTTGGTGCATACGCCTGGTCAGGTGCATACCAAAGGGAGCATTGTACTCTGTGACTAGTCTGATAAGGGTGTGTACAGTGACATAATGACCTCTTTGGACTTAAATGCCATGCCATTACATATAATTTTTGCAACATAAAAGAATTTCTTCACCACTGTGGCCATGTGGTGGTCAAAGGTAAGGCTACTGTCTATGTGCATACCCAGATCTATGACCACTGGGTCAACTATTAGTGGTGTTGTATTATCAATATGGTAATTAGCTGAGATGGTTGACTTCTCAAAGTGTACAATTATGCATTTCTTAGCATTTTGTTTAAGACCATGGCTTTGGTAACATTTATTAGTCAGAGATAGACCTTATTGAAGAATGCTAGTGTCTGCAGGGGAGTTGATGATAACCCCCAGCTTGCAATCATCTGCAAACTTAGTCAGCCATAAACCTTCAGCATTTACTGTTATTTCAGAGAAATAGATGCCAAAAAGGAGTTGGCCCTGTATCAAGCCCTGGGGGACACCACTAATAACTGGCCTCTTTGTAGAGGTGGCCTCACCTATTTTGACCTCCTGGGTCCTATCTGTGAGCCAGATGGCTATCAAGCGGGTGATAAAAAGGTTTATACCTAAATTAGTGAGCTTGTCTGTAATGCCTGAGTGGGTTGTTATATCAAATGCCTTGATCAGGTCGAGGTAAGCTGTGTGCACATTCTTACCTTCATCCAGTGCTTTGGTGACCCTCTCAAAGAAGTCCACCAGATTAAATAGGCATGAGGTTCCTTTAATAAAGCTGAACTGTGATGGGTTCATTGTTGGCAAGTTACCTATGTTCTCCTTTATCATGTCCATGGTGATTTTTTCCATGGTCTTACATATGAGCCTGATAAGACCTATGGGCCTATAGTTTCCCAGATCAATGGTTAGACCTTCTTTGTGTAGGGGAATGACTGTAGCCATCTTACATTCCTAGGTTCATAGATTAGTACTAAGCTAACTGCCCTTGCGAGCCATTTTAAGCCTAGCCAATTATCCCTTGTGAGACTGAAAACTTGCACCTTGTGTTTGTAAGGCAAACATCTTAACCATTAGACCACCCTCCTTGGGCACAAAACCTGAGTAAAAGCTCCAGCTGAAAAGTGAACCAAGTGGACCAGAGTGGTCATGTTTCATGCTATTTATTAAACATCTTGGGATGTTATCAGGGTGAATTAATGCATTATTTTGGCTTTGGAAAGTACATTAATGACCTGTTCTCTAGTAATGGTTGGGGAGATTGTGTTATGTAGTATTTCCTATTGGGGGGAGGGGGAAAACTTGAGCAGAATCTGTCAGCCAAAAGGTTGGCAATGGCCTCTGGTTCAGTGTGGGTGATGCCATTTGTAATAAGTTCTGCACATTGTTGTGTATTTCCTCTGAGGTTATGGACATAGCTGTAAAAAGCTTTATAGTTGTCATTTGCCTGAGAAGCTATTTTTTCTTCAAATTTAGTCTTTGAAGTATGAATTAACCCTCTAAGCTGTTTGTTTAGATTGGGCAGGGGGCTTTTAGTATGTATAGCTTTATTCCTCCTATGCTTACCCAAGATTTTTTATCTTTTGTTGTATAACCAATTGATAGTATGATTCCACCAGGGTGGCTTGTCTTTTGAGTTTATCTTATTCTTAATATGAGTGGGTACAGCTTGCTCTATACAGCTATTAATATGGCTGTACAGAGATTTTGTAAATAGCTCAATGTATTCTATGGTGTTTACTGGGTTTGGGAGTGCTTGGAAATTAACCAAGGTGTTGCTTAGTGGAGAGAGGTTAGCCTTGGAATAGTTCCTAAAAGTTTTTGGTTTTGCTGGATCCCAGGATTTAACTTTAATTTCAAGTAATAATGCCTTATGGTCAGATTTGATGAGCAAAGATATTAATTACATTGGGTGAGGAATATTGCCCCCCCCCCATGTTCATGAGTACAAAGTCAAGGAAGTTTGTACAGCTGGTAGGAGACTGGACCAGCTGTTCCAAGATGTTGGTATTAACAAAGTTTAAGAATCATTGTGCTTGTGCATTAGCAGTGGTGTAGGCTTCCCAATCTATAGAGGGGTAGTTGAGATCCCCCATGAATATCATATTGGGTTGAATGGGGGATCTCAACTACCCCTCTATAGAGGGGTAGTTGAGATCCCCCATGAATATCATATTGGGTTGAATGGTGAGGGACTCTTGAACATTGAGACAGGTAGAATGAGTTGGTGAGTATGAGGGGGGGCCTATATATTTCAAGGATCTAGTACGTCAACCTGTTTATGCTGAGTTGCACATTTATGAGTTCCGGTGGGTTATACACTTTAACTGGTCTGGATGTGAGATTAGTCTTAATATAGACTAACACTCCTCCACCTTTAGTCTCCTCCTGTGCAGTAGTTGGTATAAAGATGTGAAAGGCATTATAAACTTGCATTGATGGGGAACTCTCAGCAACTTTAAACCATGTCTCCATTACCACACAGATGTCTATACTCTCCAGGGAGAGGAAGGCTTGTAGGGAGTGGAGTTTCTTGTTAAGACTTCTAGCATTAAGCAGTACCAACTTCAGAAATTCCTTCATAGGTTCAATTAAGTTGTTAGATTTATCAGTTTGTCATTGCTAAAAAAAGTGCTATGGGGGTGAAAAGGTCTCTGTCAATATCCAAAAGCCTAAAGGGGATAAGTACAGTCCACCTCTGGTAAAGCAGTATGGTCTATCAAACATGTACTCCCAGGCCATCAGATATTGTACCCCCTGGATTGACAACAGAAGCTAAGCCAGTTGTTAAAATCAATCATTTTCTGTTGGTAAGGTGGCATCATCCTTGCAGAATGTAGTATATTGCTCAGTGCTTAATCAGGAATCTTGATCATGTCTTGTTTCATATAGTCAAGGAAGCTACATCTCAGGTCATTAACACCTATATGGACTATGACAGAGTCATACTGGTAACTATGGATCAATGACCTAAGTGCATATGTGACTTGATGGATCTTAGCTGCAGAAAGGCAGCTAACCATGACTCTTTTCTTACTCATTCTGGTGAGGGGGACATCAGTCTGCATCACTATAGAATCACAATGACCAGGAAATTTGGATGTGCTGGTTTGCCATAGGGGCTTAGCAGTGAAGGCACAGGATACAGTGTTACTATGTATAGCTGTGGGTGGTGTTTTAAAGGAGTGTTTATGATGGCTGAGGACCCTTTCTTTGATTGTACTGTGCATGAGATGTTAGTGCTTTAGGAAGGTTACCTGTAAATGCATCAGCATAAGTAGTTTTATGTGTAGGGTCTTTACCTTGTGCAGTAGGTATGGTGCAGTTGTCACTGACAACCTCGGTAAGATTAGTTTTGGTTGTATGAGAGAGTTTTGCCTCCATCATTAAAGTGCAATTACACCTCTCATATATACTATCTGTTTTATTAAGAATAAGGGGGTTGTCAGTTTACATGAGGCAATTACTACAATACCTCAAAAACCCATCTCAACCAGACTGGCCATAAAGAAAGGCAAGAAGTGCATATCCATGGTCCTGATCTACTAGGGAGGGGTAACAGAAACTTAAATATTAAACAATGTGATAAGGCAAGCAACTTGATGACCAAAGCTCAGCTATGAGCAAACTAGATGCTCTAGTAGTTAAAAAAATATGTCTAGACAGTAATGCCACAAGAGTGCAGACCACAGACCAGAACAATGACACTTAGAATGACATGCACAATAGGCCTTCACCAGCAATTCCCAGCTCAGAAGGGCAAAGGCTGCCATCTTCTCCCACAACAGTGTAGACCAAAAACCCTCTTAATGTAAAATAACTGACCTGAAGCCCAAACTCTTAAATAAGAATTAAGACACTTTTAGATTAATAGACACAATGAGCCTTCAACCAATAATTCCCATCTTAGAAGGTGTAAACTAGCTCTCCTGCCACAAGATTGTAGACCACAAATCTTCCCTATGATAGATAACTAGTGTCAAGCCCAAATAATTATTCTAAGCCTCTTAGTTTTGATTTAACAGTTACAATTTAAAAAGGCTACTTACAAGCAGTAATAAATGCATCAGAATAAATGCAACTGAATACTTTATGAATAAGAAGCAAAAAGTAAAATAAAGTCAAAAGATAGGAAGAAGTAAAGATACAGTAAAAACAGCTGAATAAAGTGTATTTTTTTAGTAACTGGGAAGGGAGGAAACAATAGATAATTGAAGTTTAAGAGACTAAGTCGGCGGGCCTTCTCAACTGATCTCTCAGTACTCAGTAGAATGAACTGATGAGGTGGGACTGGGAGGAGTGTCCAAAATCAGATTTATATTAGGAGCAGGCAAATCAAAAGCCACCAAGTTTAAGAGTACAACAACAGTAGGGTGGATGGGTGGAAAAATAAAATGGAGAAATCAACAATAATCTGGCAGAGAAGAACAAGTCAAACAAGCACTCCAGCTAAATAAAGTTGCCTCCCAATATTTATAGTTAAATGAGGAATGCTATTTCTCAGCTTGTCCCACTAATTAGCTGGATGTTATTCACTGTCTGCAAAGGAATTCTTTTCTAACTTTTCTAATTGACCCTAGCCAAGACCTCTTTAAAACTCAAAAAACAACAAAAAACTTAAAACAAAACATATGCAATATAAGAAAAAGACAAGAAATGGAAGTAACCAAACCTTAAATTAAAAACTTCAATTCAAAATCAAATGCAGACAGAGATCAGCAATAGTCTGGCAGAGAAAAGCAAGTCAAACAAACACTCCAGCTAAATAAAGTTGCCTCCAAAAATTTCTAATTAAATGAAGAGTGCTATTTCTCTGCTTCTCCTACTAATTAGCTATTTGCTATTCGCTGTCTGCAAAGGAAGTCTTTTGTAACTTTTCTAACTGACCCTAGCCAAGACCCCTAAACTCCAAAAAGCAAAAACACTTAAAACAAAATAAATGCAATATAAGAAAAATATACAAAACAGAAATAACTAACCCTTAAATGAAAAACTTAAAACGCAAATGCAGACAGTTAACAGCAATAGTCTAGCAGAGAATAGCAAGTCAAACTTACTTAAGATTCTTCTTTTCACATTTCTCCATTATGACTTTATTTAGCAACAAATGGTCCTTTGTTCCATATGACTTTCCTTTGTGACCCTTTTGTTCTATTGTCATGATTGCATTTTCTTCTAAATGACAGTAAACTTTGTAAGCATCAATTCCAGTTTATAGTTTATACATTGTTGGAAGGTATGTTTGTGGTCTATAGTTTTTAAGATAGCTTGTGGTTTCACTGTTAAAGAAGAGTATTATTCTTCATGCTGTTAACCAGGCTGGTCTCTGTTCAGGGTGTGCATATAAGTAGTTCTTATTCAGGGCTAAATCTTTGTGTAAAGATTTTAATACGTTTAGCCATAAGTTAGATACTGCATTGTGGCCTGGGATTTTTCCAGTTAGGAGCTTTTCTTAATTTTGTTTCAATTTGTCTGGCCGTTATCATTTCATATCCTGTGCATTTTAGCTTCGTACTGTTTCTTTTACTTCTTTTATCCATTCAGCATCTTTGTTATGTTCCACAGGGTTTCCATAGATATTTCTGCAAAATTTGTGTACTTCTTCTTTTTTTTTTTTTTTTTTTGGAAGTGTTTCTTTTCCTTTTGCTTTGTTTCCCAGTTCTCTATAAGACTTCTGGGCTCATCAATGAATATTTTGTAAACTTCCTTTATATTTATCTGGATATCTTCTAAGTGTTCCTGCTTGTGCTGATAACTTTAGTTTATTAATTGCAATACTTTACAATAGATCCTGGTCTGTTCTATTATTGCATGTTGTTTTTAATCACATGTATCTTTCTATGAATTTTTGTTGTTTCCTCTTCTATACTCTTCTAACAGTGGCACTTTTTTCTTAATTGCTTTACAGTTTTCTATATTCAATAGTTCCCTGATGGCATTTGATTTCTTCCATTCCTTTTCCTTATTGCCCTGTATTTTTGTGGTATGACTTTATCTGTGATTAATTTAGCTGCACAGTAATATATCCTATTTAATTCTGGTATATTGCATGGATTTCTTTTAATAGTCTTGATTACTGTGATAACTTTTTATTAGATATCTAACATTTTGTGTCTTATTGAATTTCTCTAATTTCTTTCATTGATCTTAATATGTCTATCCATCTCTGTTAAATCAAGCATCTCTTCCCTTAGATCTTTTCCTCTAAACTCAAAGCACATTCTTTGTTTTTTCTTTCCTACAGGCTTTATATAAAACATTCCAGAACATCTTCCTGTGATGTATTCTCTTCATCTGCATCATATATCATCCATTATTCTTTCATATAGGAACTCACTGGCCTATCACTCCAAAACCTACACTGCATCAAAGTTGCCACTGTTTCCTGCTCCTTCCCTTGCTGTGCAACTCCAACTGAACTTTTGTACTGGTTTACTACTGAAGGCTCCAGAGTATCTTCATGTATCAAGTGATCAGATGCTTCCTGTTACACTTGTTTCTTGTTAATTTGGGGACTAATTATTCCATCATGCTGTGCCGCTACCAGATTTTGATTTTCTACACTAAATCCTTCACTTTGTAGGTAATCTATAACTTCAGTTTATATTTCTTTAACATCCCCATTACTAATCCTCTTTTCTACTTCCCCTTTGTTTTCTTATTTTTTGTATTGTGAACTTTTCTATATCCAAATGCCTTTCCCTGTGTTTCTCTTCAAATATCTTTGGTGCTGTTTTTTTTTTTTTATTTATTTATTTATTTATTTATTTTGGATTGATTAGCTTTGCTTTCAGCATTGCATAAATATTGCTCCATATTAAATATATTTTTCTTTTCCCATGTCTATATTTCTTCCTCAGATGTCTCCCACTCCACCTGTTTCTCCTTACTTTGGGGACCCAATGTTCCATCATGCTGTGACATAACCTGGAGCTGGGTGAAGAAGCAGATGTCAAAGAAACTGGCTTACCAATAGAGTGATGCACCATTTCAATGCTATATGATAGACCTTCTTGAAAATTAAGTATTTTGGAAATTGAAGCAGACAAAATAATGTACCTTCTCCTTCATTTTTTCAGACAAGCCAAAAATGTTAATATTACAACTCCTCTCTCTCTATTCTCTAGATCTTCCAGATTATTTTGTAGCCATGTATTTTGTTTAAGGAGGAATTCAATTTGAGCTTCTTCTTCCTTTATCCTTCTATCTATATCCAGAAGTGCTGTTTCTATGTCAGATATTTTAGTTTGGTGTTGTTCAATCATATCCTTTAATATATTAGTTTGCTTTATGCTATTTTATCAAAAATTGTCTAGGCTTTCCTTAAGACCATCCAACTTCAAAGAGAAATACCGTATTGATGACATGACTAGTTGGAATTCTTGTTTTGAGAGTAGTCTGTATGTGAGTGTTTGGTAGAACTCATCTTCTTTCTCAAAGTTCTCCAGAAAAGTTCAACTGGGGGGGGGGTGGTGGCCAAGATGGTGAGCAATTAACAGCACTTGTCTTTTAGCTGTGCCTCATTTTAAAATCTCTGACAGGATGTTTTAGAAGAATACTCAAATAGAATGTTTCAAAACTTTATGGATTTATAGTTGAACACCTGCTGAAAGATTTGCTACAAAAAAATAAGTCTGAAGCTCCTTTAATTGTTTTTTTCCTATCAATAAAACTAGAAAGAACTAACTGTCTCAGAATGAGCCATTCTCAGCACAGTGTACAGGACAGTACTTTGAAAAAAGACATACAGGCTACACTAAGTAACATTAGTGAATTATCTGTAAAGACAGATAAATTAGTAAGCAAAGTCAACAATTTTAAAGAGGAATGTTAAAAACAAGTTGAAGTGCTGAGTGAATCTTTTAAACAACAATCATTACAAATCACAAATATAGAAGAGGCAATGTCTCATTTTGATGGAAGATTACTTGAAAATGAGAATAACACTGAATTATTTCTGAAACAAAACATCTTATTCCAGGAAAATATATATGACTAAGAGAGCAGATCTAGAAGGAATAACATTAGGATTTATGGGATTCCTGAAAAAGAAGAGGCAGACATTATGATTCAGTTCCTTAATACCTGATGTGAAATCCAACTATATCCCACCGGACTGCCAACAATAAATGTGACGTCCTTTACTATCCTGGGTCAGTAACTTCAATCCTCGCTACTGACTCTAATGTGAGACTGCCACTTAAACAGGAGTAGTATTTCACAATTTTACCATAACAGCACAACAGAAACATGCTCAATAATCTGGGATTGGACTGTAAACTTCTGTCCACCACTAATGTAACTCCTTATTCAACACTTCAGTGCAATGTGTCCCAGTTTAAGACCTCTGATACACTCACACTCAAAGTAAGTTTAAATCTCACAAATCCAAACACTTCTGGATAAGCCTGACACAGATTTACAGATGTGTCTCTTCCCCAAAATAATACAGTAATGCTGCCACCAATCAGAGTGTCTTCATGGCATTCTAAAGGGAGTGTCCAATTATAAAAATTAAAGGAAAGAAGAGGAAGCCTAGTATCTTATCTTCCAACAGCTGTACCTCACTGTCAATCTGGGTATCATCATTCCCCCCATCCTTGCAGCTACCATGTCCAAGGGAACAGCAGTACCTTCCAGCAGCTGTGACTCACATTCAGACTTACTGCTACCAGATAGCACTTTCTCTGAAACAACAACCACAGCAGTCCTAACTTCAGGTATGAGATCTTTCTGGGTCCCTCCCAGACTACTTGACTTACATGCCTGTCTCACAGCCTGACTACATGTCACTGCACGCACACAAGGCATTGTATAATCACAGTCATTCCCTATCAGGACATCTGCAAGAATATTCTCAAAGACAAGCTTAGCTTCCATAGGAAGCCTAGTAACTTCCAGCATTTGTGCCTCACTGTCACTCTGGATACCACCACTCACCTCCATCCTTGCAGTCACCATGTCCAAGGGAACATCAGTACCCAACAGCAGCTGTGCTAACATTCAGACTTACTACTGCCAGATAGTACCTTCTCTGAAACAGCCACCACACCAGTTCCGGCTTCAGGTATGAGATCTTTCTGGGTCTTTCCCAGACTACCAGACCTGCATATCTTTCAACAAGCCTGACTGCATGTCACTGCATGTACATAAGGTACTGCATTATCAAAGTCATTCCCTATTAGGACATCTGCAGGAATATCTTTAAACACATCTACTTGCTTGCTTCTTCTTCCACCCTCCCAGTCAATATGTACCCTAGCCAAAGGTATTTAGAATCAGGTCTCTCCCAATGCTCTGACTGGAGTGGACTGCCCAAGCAAGTATTGCTTTTCACTAACCACTACAAGCCTCACAATGGTTATATCAGAAGCTGTGTCCCTATTAGCAGTTACCTGTTTATCATCTACTAAGATAGGATATAACATTTGGTGATAATTTGGCACCCCATTTGCTTCTAAACAACTTACCACTGGCAGTTTACCATCACTACTTGCTGGCTCCCTCACCTTCTGTTTCGCACCTTGCCTCAATGGACATTTGACTGCTATGTATCTCCTCTGGTTACACTTAAAACATCTAACCCTTAAGGGTGCACTTGTATTAGTAGTTTCCCCCATTACTGGTGAACTCTGTTGGAGTGGTTTAGACTGACCCATGGGTTCCCTTATGTCAATGTACAGCACTGGTAATCCTTTCATATGCAGTGGTGCTCTGATTGCCAAGTAGAGATCCCTTTTTCTCCCCAACTCCTCTGCTGAGTTGCACTCATGGTCTGCTAACCAGATTATCATATCATCATGCAAAGTACTTTCTCCCTCACCAAAAGTTCCTCCAGTCTCTCAAAAGTGGTGACCTGACACCCACTCACCCATTTGTGAAGTTAAGTACTTAAGTCAGCAATATAATCATGTACACTATTATTTGTCTTGCATCTATGTTCATGAAACTTGTTTCTATAAGCTTCAGGTGTTAGTTTAAAACTATCTAGAAGAAAGTTCTTAACTTTAACATAATTCAAACAATCTACATCAGATAATTTTGATGTGGCCTGAACAGCTTTACCATGGAGTAAAGAAGTCAGGAGCTGAACTCAGAGCTCACGGTCAACATAATATTGTCTACATACCTTCTCAAAAATATGAATAAAACTATCAAAGGAAAAAAGGTTTACTGATCTTTACAACCTCTGAGGTCCTTTCCCCATTACTTCCATGACCTTCTCAAAGGGTAAGAAGCTCCACTTCATGTTGGCACTGTCTGTCATTCTCCACAGGCTGCTTCTTATTTTTCTTGGTTTCTAAATGTCTGTCCTCCAGGTCATATTGATGCTGTTTCTCCTCAGCCTCCGGTTGTCACATTCTCTCTCTTTCTTCAGCCTTCAGTCATTTGGCTTCCAGTTCATATCAGTGCTGATTCTCCTCAGCCTCCAGGCACAGTCTCTCTAACTCCAGTGGAATTTGCAGGTCTTCTGAAGAAAATGTGAACTGTTTTGTCTCAGCAGGCTGCACATCACCAACACCAAACTGGATATCCTCCGAATGGATGGTCTGAGCTATGGCTGCACCAATCCTCTGGCTTCACACTCCTTAGCCAGTTGGATCTTTGTCAGCTTACTAAAGTCTTTTGCTGACATCCTTGCCTGCTATCTCTGACTATCTAACTAAAAAAAATAAATAAAACTGTGGTGGAATGAAATTCTGAATGTTTTCCTTGTGGCTGTCAAGAGGGCACACCTTAATGACAACTACCCTCAGGGACTACTGGAATCCAATTAAAAATCCCACACAGCTGGCACCAATTAATATGACATCTAGCTATATCACACTGGACTACCAACAATAAATGTGATGTCCCTTACTATCCTGGGTCAGTAACTAAGGAGCTTCAATCCTCACTACTGACTCCAATGTGAGACTGTCACTTAGACAGGAGTAATAGTTCACAATTTTTCCTTAAGAACACAACAGGAACACACTCAGTTATCCGGGACTGGACTGTATATGTCTGCCCACCCCTAATGTAACTTCTTATTACACACTTCAGAGTGATGTGTCCCAGTTTAAGAGCTCTGATACACTCATACTCAAAGAAAATTTTAATCTCACACATCCAAACACTTCTGGGAAAGCCTGACACAGATTTCCAGCTGTGTCCCTTCCTCAGAGTGTCGTCATGCCTTTCTAAAGGGGGATGTCCAATTATGAAAATTAAATATCAAAATAAATGATAGTTACAACCAGAGTTGCCAGGCCTTCAAGGAGACATGGGAAATATTAAACAGTTATAAACACTCTACTCTCTAAAGAAAAAAACTGATTTTCCGCTACATTGTAAAGTAATGGAAAATGTTTAATAATAAGTAAAAATGATTACAAGAATGTAAATCAATAACTTTCAATAAACACTAGAATTCAGTCACCAGAAATGTAAAATTAAACTGCAGGATAGAAATCCATCATTTTAGAAAAAACTCTATCTGAATAGCTAAATGTTCCTAATCTAACTGGAGAATACTGTCCCTGATATAATTTAAAGCATAACAGCAATGCAAAGGTAGTCTTACAGTTTTTTGGTGAGTTGTCTTTTCTTCAGGTATCCATGCACAGCACTGTAACTGACTGCTACTCTTCACAAACTGCTCAGCACTTGACAAACTGCACAGCTTAACAGTCTCAACTGTCTAATTTTAAAAATAACAGTCAGCTGTTTGAAAAAAGGTTTTCCCTGTTAATTAGCTGTTCAAATAATCACCTTGTAGACAGGAACATTCTAATGACATCACTTAGTGTTCAGCTGATTCTCCACAGTACTTTAGAATTTCCCTCTCAAACATGCTCAATCAGAAATGTATCAGAACACTGACAGATCCTTTAAACATTCTGTATGAAAAGGGGAATACTCAACATTTAAAAACTAATTTGCATTTCACAATTACTCATGCTGGCATACAATACAAGTTAATCTGAGAATATACACAAATCTCCTGCCAGACATGCTAGCACAGATGACAGTGTTTTCAGTTTCTTCACACCTAAAACTTTGAATCTTCCTAAATCTTTTTTTCTTTGGAATCAATAAGACACATAAATCGCTTTCTAACTCATCTATTAAAATGGCCACCTTCAATTTACCAAGTTCAGTGATTGATAGGATTTTACTCAAGTGAAGATAAGGATTTAGTCTTAAAAGCTGCATGGACTAAATATCCACTTAAAATTTAAAATTAAAATAAAAAATACTATAAGATATGACAATGACTATTCAGCATTAGTGATGTCAAATAGAAAAGCATGTGTGCCACTTGTTAAAAGCTTAAAGAAAAACGATATTAAGGCACAAATCTTGTTTCCAGGAAAAATGAAAAAAGAATTCACCTTCCAAAAGGAAAGAAGATTTTTAACACTGAGGAAGGTGCAATGGACTTTATACAGAAAAATAAAATCAAGACAGACTCTTTTCTGAAAAGTCTAAGAACTGGCCAGGTTACTTCTTCCTGTCTAAAAGTAAATACTCATAATATTTGGAATCATATGCCTAGATGTCAATGAATAAAAGTTAGATAATAAGCAAAAGATAGTATGTTGGATTCTAAACCACTGTCAGCTATTAAATAGTTTTGAATGCTTGCAATACAACAAAAGGCTAGTTTATACACTAGTCTATAGAATTAAATTTCTAATAAAATATTTAGGATTGTGTTTCTCTGTTATTGTCTCTTTTTAAGGATAACAAAACTTAACACATTAGAACAATTTATTATGGAATGTTTGAATCTTAAAAGGGAAGATTTTTCAATTATTTTTTTTCAGATACTGTTAGATATAACATTTAAGGAAAAAGTAGGACCGATTCTAAGAGTAGTACTAGATTAAACAATATCAGCTATATAACAGTAAATATAAATGTCCTATTATATGATACTCTGCACTAGGATTATAGCTAAAATATAAAACCTAGGAATATAGCAATAGTACAAGACATAGTATATAAACAGAAATATGAAAAGATCAGAATAAGTAAATATGCATATAGTTAAAAATATAAGCATGCCTACAATGGCTGGAGGTTGGCATAGTGGTAAAGGTGTTCACTTTATAGGCACAAGGTTCAGGGTTTGATGCTCGCATGTGGAAATTGGCTGAGCTTAGAATGCCCCACAAGGACAGTTAGCCTAGTACTGATTTATGATCCTATGAACAACTTTACACATTGTAAATAAATTAGACGAAATGTAAAATCATCTAAACTATAAATTAATATACAAAAATAGCAACTGATTTCCTCCCTGTAGTAGACCAAGGACATAATGTGAGGTACAGGGAAAGATGACTGTAGAGATATTCAGTTTGGTCAACTTATAATAAAGATTCCGAACACCTGTTTAACTGTTCTTATTCATAATAACTCACTGATGGGCTTTTTAAGATGATGTATGCTAAAAATATGAGACACAATATGAATCAGAAGCATGAGGTAAGTATTGTTAGTCTACTGGAAAGTTTGAGAGGAAGTTTATTCATCTTTTTTCAACAAACTAGGAATATGTTATTCCACGATAGAATGTTTTAGGGTTATATCATTAGTTCATTTTTTATTTGTTTCAAAAGTTTTGTCCCATAGCTGAAGATTTCATATTGTTATATATAAAGTATATAACAAGTTCTGCACATAGATGTGATTTTATTATACCTGTGTTTTTTTCCTGTCTTATATTTATTTATTTGTTATTTATTTATTTTACATTTGTTGACCGGGCTAGTCTAGCTGGATATATGTCCATTTTCAGTAGAGGCCCGGGGAGAAAAGCTCCAAACATGAATATTGAGAAAGTTAACAATGCATAGAACCATGAAGAATAAATACAGAGGTAGAAATGGTCTAGTGAACAGTTATAATAATACATTTGTATACTAAACAGTTTTAGTAAAAATTAACTAAACAATTCTACAAAAACTAAACTAAAACAATTCTACAAATCACACTAGAAGGTATGAGCAAGTCTTAGTTATGGGAAAGAATATATATGTCATTGTCTAATTCCAGAGGAAGAGTAGTAATTCGATTTGGAAGTAAAGGTTAAAGGAGAAGGGATAGGGTTAAGAATAGAAGGGGAAAGAGATATCAGTCTGGGTTAGTACATGGACAAAGCCAATGGGCTGTCAGATGTTCTTTAAGATGTTTTTTAAAAAGAGAAGTAGAAGCAAGGGTAGATAATACAGCAGGAAGCTGATTCCAGAATTTTCCTGCAGTGTTTGAGAAAAGTGAATCCCCAGCTTTGTTGCTGGCTTTATTTGAGGAAACTAGAAGCTTGTTAGCAGAGCGTAGTGTAGCTAGATTAGTGTATGGTGTAATTAGATTAGTGAGGATAGGGGTGTTGTTAGGGTGGTACAGGATCTTGTGCGTAATAAGTAATTGTTGAAAGACTATCTGGTTTTTCAGTTCTAGCCATCCAAGTTGTTTGAGGTTAAGGCAGTGGTGAGTTTTAAAGGGGGAACATGTAATGAATCTAGCTATGCTATTATAACATGTGGAGAGTTTAGAGAGGTTGTTTTTGGATAGGTTGGTATAAATAACAGAGGCATAGAAGAGGGTGGAAATGAGGTGGGTCTGGGCAATTGCTTTCCTTACAGAAGGGGTAAGGAAGGGTGTTATTCTATAGAAGGTGCCAAGTTTTCTGTTAACAGACTTTATAGTAGAGTTTATGTGTTCATCGTAGTTGAGATGATTATCAATAGTTACACCTAGTAGGCAGGTTGTAGTCTCTGGGTTGATGTTGGTACCATTGTTAGAGGTTACAGAGAAGAAAGGAATGGGTGATTTATGAGTAGGAGTAAAAAGCAGTAGTTTTGTTTTTTTGGGATTAAGGAGGAGGCAGTGTTGCATAAACCAGTTTTCAACATTCTGAAAAACAGTTTGGGTGAGGGAGTGGAGAGAGGATATATCCTTGGCTGTACATATTAAGGTGGAGTCATCTGCATATTGAATGCAGGTGGCTTGAGGTATGTTCATGTGTAAGTTGTTAATAAATAAGGAGAAGAGTAGGGGACCTAGGATAGAGCCCTGGGGTACTCCAATATTTACTGGAAGTAGTGAAGACAGATTGTTATGCCAAAGTACTGCTTGCTGTCTGTTTTCCAGATAAGACCTAAACCATTGTATGGCTTGAGGATCGAGAGAGTGAGCCTTTAGTTTGTTTAATAGTAGGTTATGGTTAACCATGTCAAAGGCTTTTGACAGGTCAATGAATAGAGCAGAGGAAAAGGAGTTATTGTTATGATTTTTATATATAGAGTCGGTAAAGGATAAAAGGGCAGTAGATGTGCTATGGAATGGCCTGAAGCCATGTTGGCAGTTTGCCCGTAGGTTATTTTGTAGTAAGTGGTTAAGCAGTTGTTTGTGAATACATGTTTCCATTATCTTAGCTAATGGGGAGAGCAGAGCAATAGGGCAAAAGTTAGAGAGCTCAGTAGATGGTCCTCCTTTATGTAAAGGGATGATATGGGATATTTTCCATAAAGCAGGGATTTTGCCCTCAGAGATAGTTCTGTTAATAAGGATAGAGATGGGATAGTCTATGGCTTTTGCGGCTATTTGTAGGTATTCAGATGGGAGATGGTCAGCAGAAGGGGTGCAAGGTTTCAATTTTTGAAGAAGTTTACAGATGAGACATGTAGATACAGGTTGTATTTGAAAGGTGGGTAGAGAAGTATTGCAGTTATTTGGTTGGGAAGCAGTGGGGGTGGTAAAGAATTGGCTAGGGTTTGAATGGCATCTGTGAAATAGTTATTAAAGGCATCGGGGATTAGGTTGGAGTTGCTATTGTTGAAACCGGTTAGGTCAGGAGTAGTAGTGTGACCTGGCTGAAGAAGTTTGTTTATCCCAGACCAGAATTTTTGTGGAGTTTGTTGATTGGTTTATTGAAGGTGTAGGAAGAAATCTTTTTTGTCTCTAAGAATATCCTTTTTGGTGGTATTTCTTAGCTGTTTAAATTGGAAGTGGGTTGTTGTACATTTGGTAGAACTCCATTTGGCCCAGATTTTATTTCTGAGGAGTATCTTTTGCCTAGTTTGTTTTGTGAGCCAAGGGGCCGATTTGGCTTTTATTCTAGTGCAGCGATAAGGTGCATGGGAGTCTAGGATTTGAAGAAAGTATGTATTAAAATAGGTGACAGCTTTGTCTAGTTCTAGAGAATGGAGCAGCTAGAGGAGAAACAATCAGCAGAGCTGAATATTGAAGGTAAGTTAATTATGTCTAGGGTAAGAAGAAGCAGAGAAAGTTAGTAGTCTGTTAGAAAACAGGCGGGTATAGCAAGTTAGAATAGAGGGTAAAGTGTGAAGTGTAAAGTAATTTAAGGTAAAAGAAGTGTAGAATAATAAAGCAAAATAGCAAATGAAAAGCAGAAGAAATATTGGATGGGATAGAGGTGCCACCTATAGGGCAAAGCTAGTATTACAAGCAGCTACAGAAAAGGGGGGGTAGGCTGTAGCAGAATATGGAAGGAGAAAAGTTAGTGAGAGGGGGACTAAAAGGTGGTGTAGGAGTAAGGTTAACAAAGGTAGCTAGTTGGGGGGGGGGGGGCAGCTGGCTGACCGGGCTCAGAGCGTGCTTTAGAACCCTGGAGCAACAGTGAACGGTAGTATGCTTTACAGGCAGGACATAGAAACATACTTTCTTATTTTCTTGAGAGAGGGAGCAGGGAGGAGAGGCAGTGAGATGAAAAGTACAGTTTTGTACCTACCATAAATGTAGATGTTCGAGGATTCCATTGCTGCAGTCCTGACTATTGGGTATAGTCCGCGTCCCAGTCGGCCCGAATACCAGAGTATAAGGCTGACGTCGGTCAGGGCGCATTAGACTGACGTCAGTACGTCAGGGTACTAATGCGCATGACCGACGTCATATCCTCAGTCTTTTCTTGCCCCAGATGTCAGAAGACCCAAAAAGACAAGTCCCAAAACAACCTGCACCAAGAACAAGTATAATATATACAACAATATATACATATATATATATAAAATATAAGCATGTAAACTCACCTACACAACCACCCCTAAACACAGAGGGGAAGGAGGGAGGGTAAATTGGACTGCAGCAATGGAATCCTCGAACATCTACATTTATGGTAGGTACAAAACTGTACTATGTTCTTCGTCTTCCATTGCTGCAGTCCTGACTATTGGGTAGAATCCCAAAGCAGAGGTAAGGGAGGCTGGCAAATTATAAAGTAGCAGGAGCTGACAACATGCCTTGTAAAACAGCTGTGGCAAAACCAGCCCTAGTCTTAGAGTATATAGGCAGGTGATAATGCCTAGAGAAAGTATGCACTGAACTCCAAGTGGCTGCTTCCAGAATATCCTTAGTTGCCACCCCCCTTAGAAATGCTGTTGAAGTGGCAGTAGCCCTAGTGGAATGAGGCCTAATCCCAGCTGGAATCTCCTTGCCATGATGGGAATAACAAAATGCAATGCAAAAGCCAATCCACCTAGAAATAGTTTGTTTTGACACAGGCTTGCCCTGTGAACTCAAAGCAAAAGAAACCAGTAACTGCTGAGACTGCCTAAAATTCTTAGTCCTGCTCAAATAATAACGCAATTGCCTGTGTACATCTAAAGTGTGCAAAATCTTTTCCCCTTTATTTTGAGGATCTGCAAAAACGTAGGCAAATGAATAGTTTGGTTTAAAGCCACACTAGAAACCACCTTAGGCATAAAGGAAGGATTAGTACGTAATGATACCCTGTCCTTGTGGAAAATCAAAAAGGGCTCTACTGCCATAAGGGCCTGCAACTCAGACACCCTTCTTGCAGAAGTAATAGCCAACAGAAAAGCAGTCTTCCATGACAAATATTTCAATTCAGCAGTAGCTGCAGGCTCAAAAGGTTGTAGAGTAAGTTTTTCCAACACAAAATTGAGATCCCAAGCAGGAGTAGGAGCTCTACGTGGGGGTCTTATATTCTTTGCCCTCTAAGAAACTGCTTGAACAAAGGATGCGAAAACAAAGGTGGGTCACAATCATAGTGAGCTGAAATTGCTGCAGCATGAATCTTTATGGAAGAGAAGGACAAACCTTTGTCCAATAATTCAGTAAGATATAGAAGAGCCACACTCACATTAGGCTCTGAAATCTCCAAATTCTTTGCTGTACTCCAAAATAAAAATCTCTTCCATTTTTCTGCGTACACTCTCCTAGTACTAGGCCTTCTAGCTTCCATAATCACATTTAAAACTTGTTGAGGAAGCTGAGACCTGCTGTGTTTCAACACAGAATATGCCAGGCTGTGAGATGAAGAGATTGAAGCTTGACATTGAGCAGATGACCGTCCTTCTGAGATAACAGATGAGGAATCAGAGGTAAAGGCCATGGAGGCTTCTTTACCAGACTCCGTAGAAGTGGGTACCAGTGTTGCCGAGGCCAATCTGGAGCTATCAAAATCATCCTTGGCCTGTCTTGTCTGACCTTTAACAGTACCTTTGGAAGAAGCGGTAGAGGTGGAAAGGCATACACATGAAGGTTTTTCCAACTGAAAGACAGAGCATCCACTTTCCAAGCTGTGTGATGAAACCCCTTTGTGCAATACTTTGGCAGCTGGTGGTTTAGTGGAGAAGCGAACAGATCTATGTCTGGAGTTCCCCATGACACTGCCAGTTTCTGAAATACATGAAGATCCAGTTTCCACTCGTGGGGATCCATGATTTGTCTGCTTAACACATCTGCTAAGGAGTTCTGTGCTCCTGGCAGAAACCTTGCCTGAAGAGTTAGTTGCAAGCTCAGCGCAGTCTCCCATAAAATCATTGCTTGCCTGCATAGCGGATAAGAATGTGTTCCCCCTTGCTTGTTGATGTACCACATGACAGTTGTGTTGTCTGTTAGAATCAACACCTGCCCTGGAAGAAGTAACTCCTTGAAAGCCATTAATGCAAACTGGACTGCTAACATCTCCTTCATGTTGATATGTAGATGCTGTAGTCTGGCAGGCCACTTGTCTTGTATCCACTTTCCATTTAGATGAGCTCCGCAAGCAATGTCCGAGGCATCTGTCGTTAGAATCTGACTTGCCTCTGGCCGGGTCACAGAGAGTCCCTTGTTTAGGTGACATTCCTGAGCCCACCACAAAAATTCCTTTTGAATGCAAGGTATTATTTGAATGACAGTGTCCAAATCCTGGCAGTGCTGTGTCCATACATTTTTGAGATACCACTGTAGCTTCCTCATATGCAGTTTGGCATTGGGAAGCACCAGAATACAAGATGCCATGAACCCTAATGCTTGAAGGACTGTCCTTGCAGTCAGCACGGACTGATGAGATAGTTGATGGAAGTAAAGTGACAGACTCTTTTGTTTGTCCGGGGTTAAAAAGGCCATCTGGGCTGCTGTATTCAGTCTTACACCCAGAAAACACATGTCTTGAGAGGGTACTAGACTGGACTTTATTTCGTTCACAGAATACCCTAGGCATCTTAGCACTGCTATAACATATTCCAGATGCTGTAGAAGGTCTTCCTTTTCTTGAGCCAGAATCAGGCAGTCGTCCAAGTAAGGATAGATTTGAATTCCTTGAAGCCTGAAGTAAGCTATCACTGGAGCCAGAACCTTTGTGAATACTCTGGGCAGTAGATAAGCCAAAGGGCAATGCAGAGAACTGATAATGAAAATTTCCAGCTCGAAACCGCAGATACTTTCTGCAACTTAGCCTTATAGGCACATGAAGGTAAGCTTCCTTGAGATCTAAAGTTACCATCCAGTGATCTTTGCCCAGCAGAGGTAAAAGCTGTTGCAACGTCAACATCTTGAACTTGGGAATGTCCAAAAACGTGTTGAGGAGAGATAAATCCAAAATTGGTCTCCACGTGTTCCCCTTCTTTGGTACAAGGAACAGGCGAGAATAAAATCCTAGGCCCCTCTCTGACACAGGGACTGGCTGAATGGCCCCTATGTGAAGTAACTGTAAAACTTGCTGGTGAGCCTCTTTTCTTTGTAGAGGAGGAATGTCTGGCATGCCTTTGAAAGGGGGCATTGTATGGAAATAAAATCTGTAACCGTGGTGAATGATATCCAACACCCATTTGTCTTGAGTAATTAAATCCCAATTTTCTTTGAAAAGAGACAGTCTTCCCAAAGGAGCTGCCAGACGAGAATCTGCTGGCAGCTGAAGAAACAGGTCATTGGGTCTGTTTACGAAAGGACTGACCCCTGCCCTCACCAGAAGTCTGAGCAGGTGAACTCCCTGTTCTAGGCCTAAAAGAACTTTGAGCCCTGCCCCTACCACGTCTAGACCTACCCCTAGACTGAGAATCATAAGCAGGATATGTCCACCCCTTAGCAGGCCAATTTCTACTAAACTTCGGTGGCTGCACCTGCAAAAAATCTTTAACAGTTTGCATAGACTTAGCTTTGTCCTCCATTTTCTTTAAAACAGCTTCCACAGGCGAACCAAACAACACATCAGACTGTAAAGGAGCATCCAAAATCCTTGTCTTAACATGCTCAGCTAAATTCTGATCCTTCAACCAGGCATGCCTGCGAAGAACAGAGCTAGTAGCAGCCACCCTCGAGGAGGCCTGTACAGCATCAAAACCACATTGCAAAGAATGCTTACCCACTTGTTCGGACACATGAACCAAATCCAACAACTCTTTACACTCAATACCTTCCGCCAAAGCATCCACCTTAGATTTCAATTGTGAAAGAAGGTAATTCTGATATTTTAACATGTGAAACTGACAATTCAAAGCTCTCATGGCCAGAGTGGAAGAAGTATACACTTTCTTTCCCCACCTATCCAAAGCCCTTGCCTCTTTATCAGTGGGGACAGGATTCTTAACCACAGAAGCTTTTACACCCTTAGGCCCCTGGGAAATAGTTTCTGGGTCCGCCCTAGGACTCTTAAACAAATATTTATGAGCTTCAGGCACCCTATAATACCTATCAGGCTTAACAGGAGCAGGAGGCAAAGAGTCAGGGTTCAGGGAAGCCTCTGCAAAAACATCTTCCACCACATTCAACACAGGAGGAATAGCTAAAGGCCTATGCTGGGGTAAAAACAAGAACTCCCTAAGCCTTTTCCTGAGTCAGAGTAATCCTGGCCTTCCCATTTAAAGTGCTCCCTCATGGAATGCAAAGTCTCTGAAAATGAGAAATCCTCAGGTGGAGACGCTGTAGGAGTGGAATCATCCACATCAGAATCAGAATAGGTAGGATACTCCTGCAAATCTTCCACAGAAGATTCTGAAGCCTCAGAACACTGTTCAAAACTCTCAAACTCAGATTCCACCCTAGGCCTCTTATCAGGCGGGGGCATAGAACCTCTAATCATAGTAATCAAATCTTCTGCCATCTTAAGCATATGTTTCTTAGGTACAGAACCTGAAATGGTAGGAGAAGCCCCCACTGAAGCTGAAGTAGGCCTACCTCTCATAGAAGTTTTGGCAACAGAAGGAGAGGCCCTAACTGCCTTGGGAAGAGAGGAAGAACAGTCACCTGAGAAGCCCCTCAGCCTGGCCTACCTCCTGAGAAGGCACATCCTGTAAGAGTATAGTTTCTGCCTGGGACTCCATGGAAACTCCTGGCAAAACCTCCGGCTCCACTGAGCCTTCCAAAGAACCGACGTCCGGGACTGCCGGTTCCTCAACCCTAGGCTTCACTGTTTTATCCTTGCGCTTCTTGGAGGAAGCGGGCGTCGGAGCATCCGACGGCATTTTATAATTGCAACGCTTCCCAAACACTAACCTGGCACAGTCTAACCTCCTCTTAATAGTGCGTTTGTTAAACCTAGCACAAGAGCGGCAACCAACAACGCCGTGCTCAGGCCCTAAACAAGGTATACACAAGGTATGATAATCCCTATGAGGTATCTGTTTCCCACAAGAAATACAGTTATTCACTTTTTCTGACATCCGGTTAAATACTGAGGCAAGAAAAAAACAAAATGTTCCCCAACGGGGTACTTAGCCAACTCTGTTTCGGTCTGAAACTCCGGTTTCGGAAATATTTCAGAACGCCAACCTGCACTCGCAAAACTGCTTCTGCATCGGACCATGCGGCAAAAAAGACTGAGGATATGACGTCGGTCATGCGCATTAGTACCCTGACGTACTGACGTCAGTCTAATGCGCCCTGACCGACGTCAGCCTTATACTCTGGTATTCGGGCCGACTGGGACGCGGACTATACCCAATAGTCAGGACTGCAGCAATGGAAGACGAAGAACATCCACAGGTCCCTTGTTGGCAGGTATGTAGGTTCTCAGAAATTATAGGCTGGATCAATATAGTGAAGAGCAGGGTACTTGTGGGAGAGAGAGAGAGAGAAACAACAGTAGTGGTGAGCAGCAAGAACTAGCATAGACAACAGTGTAATAGGACAATAGTTGTAAAAAACTGTTAGACAATATACATTCACTTGTTAATACTAGAAGCTATTAGTATCATAAGAGCCCATATCTTCTGTTATATTAATTTAATCTAAAGGTTATACTCTATAGGCTAAGTAGGACAAACATATAGCACATTAGATTAAAGACGTAGTCACACCTAAATGCATATAAAAAAAATAAGAAACAGTACAGCCAAAACAGGAATAATGCAAATAAAGATAACAGCAATTCTATGTATAGTCACTTGGTGAGAGTTAGTGCTAGTGGCAGGCTGGTCATAGTCTACACTAGGTTTTGGAAGGAGGAGGCACAACCTAAGGGATTAACGGCCTATGGTGCCCTTTTTAACAGTTCAATTAAAATCAACAGTGACTAATACGGACAGATAAGTGTTTTTACCCACTAAAATATTACCCTAAATGCAGTCTTTGTATTTCACAGTTACCCACTAAATATTACCCTAAATGTAATCTTTGTATTCCACAGTCACAATTTCTAGTTCACAAATGGGATAAACAGACGGTTAGTAGGATTCCAATCATCCTGAAGGCCGAAGCACAGGCAGGCGTTGCATTAATTATGGCGTTTCTTCACGCACTTAGAAACATCCACGTGTGCCTCGAGCTGTTAATGGCCATGGAGTTTATTTTGGATATAGGGACCCCATACTAGGTTGTAACTTCTTGTTTGTAGTCCAGTTGTTACTGGCTGCAAACTACAGCACAAAGAAATAATTGTATAAAGATATTAAAAGCTAGTTTGAAGCTTCCTATTTACACACTAGCCGATACTGGCTCAAAATGCAGCTCAAGAAATTCCTAGAGATCGCGACTTGCAAACCAGTAATTACAGGCTGCAATGAGTACTCAAAAAAGACCAACATCAGTCTTTGTACGCCCCCGAGAGAAACAAGCTTCAATGTGATAACAGCTATGGCTTCCGACATGCAGTCCAGCAACTACAGCCTGCACAATGTATCTCAAAAGACATACAGTAGTCTATGTTAGCCCACGAGTAAAGTTATCTGCAATTTACAACATAGCCTAATAATGGCTACAAATTGTGGGGGATACTAGTTTCAGAGCAGGTCAAGAAGCAATCGCTAAAGCTAGAGATTTAACTAGCTCTCAATGTATAAAATAGCTGTTACAGGTTAACGCTAGTATACAAACGGCATAAACGGAAGTCGTTTTAGCCCTTGGGAAGTGTGCGTCTTTTGTGTCTACGAAGTAAGCATAACAATCCTAACCTTATCTTTTAACAAGCATGCCAATCATTAAACAGGACATGTAATTGTTGCCAGAGTTTCCACTGTCTATGCAGCAGTTACAAACATTAGTCTGGCGCCTTAAAGCCTTTTAATACATTTAGTTCATCATCAGCAGTCAAAGAAACAACTTGGGAACTACCATTAACAAGCATTCAAACATTCAATTAGCATTGTAAAAGTAGTCCAAACTGCAGCTGATTTAGGCAGCCATTACTAAGGTAATTCTGGCACCTGAAACAGCGCAATTCCTTAGATGGTGCCACGAGGGAGACTAAGCACTGAGTGGCCGTTAATAATTAGCTTACTAAAACAAACACTACATAGCTGTTACTGGTTAACTAAAACAGTCTGCATAAACCAATACAACTGCGGAGCAGGCTATGTTGCTAAGGCACACAGTATAAAAAGCAATAGACAGATTTTAAGCATGTAATTAACAGTTAACCACTGAGCACTACTTACCAGAGGAAAAGACGCCGGGCCAGGAGCGGACAGCAGCCAGGGGCAGTATTAGGGTATTAAAGATGGCGCAATGCCAAACTAGGGCTATTTATGGGTTTAGGGAGAATAAAGGGGAGAGAGGGGAGGGGCGAAAGGTAATGAATCAGTACAATCGGGTGGGGGAGGTAACAGACATACCAAGAAAGCTATTGATTATCCTAATTGTGATGCATAAGGTTCAGAAGGCTGCAGGAGCTAGGGAGGTAAAGAACTGAAGACAGGTAAGGGTTTAGAAAAACGAAAAGTGTCATTAGTAGAGGAGGTGGTAGGGCTTAGAAATAAAATGAGTATGAGTAGTAGAGAAGGTGGAAGGGTCCAAGATCTACAGTCATAGCCAGAGAATGGAGCAGCTAGAGGAGAAACAATCAGCAGAGCTGAATATTGAAGGTAAGTTAATTATGTCTAGGGTAAGAAGAAGCAGAGAAAAGTTAGTAGTCTGTTAGAAAACAGGCAGGTATAGCAAGTTAGAATAGAGGGTAAAGTGTGAAGTGTAGAGTAATTTAAGGTAAAAGAAGTGTAGAATAATAAAGCAAAATAGCAAATGAAAAGCAGAAGAAATATTGGATGGGATAGAGGTGCCACCTATAGGGCAATGCTAGTATTACAAGCAGCTACAGAAAAGGGGGGTAGGCTGTAGCAGAATATGGAAGGAGAAAAGTTAGTGAGAGGGGGACTAAAAGGTGGTGTAGGAGTAAGGTTAACAAAGGTAGCTAGTTGGGGGGGGGGCTGCTGGCTGACCGGGCTCAGAGCGTGCTTTAGAACCCCTGGAGCAACAGGGAATGGTAGTACGCTTAGTTATATTATATTATATTATTATATAAATGTCTGATTTAAAATGTATGTCTATTACTATTAATGGACTGAATAATACAGTAAAGGGGGGGTCTGTTCAAATAGTTGCAATTACGTAAAGCTCATATAGTATCTCTACAGGAAACACATTTGCTTAATAAATATGTAAATAAGCTTTCATTAAATAATTATTTGGTTTTATCAGGTTCTGGCTTTTGAGCTAAAATAAGAGGCACCCTCATTTTATGGAAGAACTCACCAGTAATGCCAAATGTAAAAAATATATATGTTGTTAAAATGGTATGTTACGCATTGCTATAATTGAGTGGAACAGAAAACTATATACATTGGTGAACTCTTACTGGATTCCAGGGGTTGGAACTAAACATGCAAAAAAATACTTAGACACTATAGCCTATTACATGAAAGGTGAAGTCATAATGGCTGGTGATTTTAATTTTTATTTTATCAGACAGAGATTCCACTGCAGATAGAAAGCCATGAATCAGATCTTCAGCCAAAAGCTTAATGAATTGTGTAAATCTAATGAATTTAAATTATATATATGAGCTAAGGAAACAAACTCACTTCAATTTATCCATTATTCATATAGATATGGAACACAAACAAACATTGATGGATTTGTTTCTCCAAACAATATGTTATTACATATCAGAGAAGTTTCAATAATGTCATGTCCGTTAGTGGACCATTATGCTATAATCTTTTGTATTATTTTAAAAACTGACAAGTTAATACACCACAGAAGATTACCAGCATACATTATTAAAATAAAAGGCTTCAGGTATTGGTATGTTAAAAACATCAAAGATTTCCTAGAAATAAACATGAATAGTGACTTATCTGATACTGTCCTTTGGGATTCACTAAAGACTTACTTAAATGGAGAGTTATAAACTAGTATATTAGTAAATCAAGAGAATGGGACAAATAATTGAATATACTACAGGGCAAAATAAGCACACTAAAGTTAAATATAAAAACAAATGACATTATCAGTCAGTCTGAATTTAAAAACTTAAATACAAAATGTGTTGAAATTCTAAACCATAAAGTTTCAATAAACCTGGAAAAACTTAAACATCAGGCATATTCAATAAAACCTTTAAGGTTACATAAACTTGCTCTTAGATCAAAGAAAATGAATACAGTCAATCATATCATAGAAATTATAACATATAAATAGTAGCAAAGAAATAAAACAGATATTAAATGTATTTTTGAGGGCTTTAAAATATCTTGTTAAAATATGAATAATGATACAAATAACCTAGATAATGATGATATAGTTGAAAATATAGGGTAAATATAAATAATAAAATAACAAGAGAACAAATTAAAAAAAATGATATACCATTCACTTTAACAGAAACAAAAGATCAAATAAAACAGTTAAAAAATATTAAGGCACCAGACGTAGATGGTCTTATATCAGAATGATATAAAATACTACCCAATGATACAGTTAAAATATTAGATAAGGTTTATAGAGAAATAAAAAGAACTGTTGAAGTCCCCCAATCATGGAAATATTCCCTTATATCACCTATTTTAAAACAAGATAAAGATCCTTCAAAGTGGTCATCATACAAACCCATTTCACTTTTAAATGTGGACTATAAGATGTTCATATCAATTTTAGCTAACAAAATTAATCTACTTATACCTAAACTAATTATCAATGATCAAACTGGGTTTATTTTAAATAGACAAGTACAGGATAATATAATAAGAATGTATACATTAATCGACTATGCAAATAGAAATAAAAAAGAACTTTCTTCATTAGTCTTGATTTAGATAAGGATTTTGACTCAGTTAATTGGTTGTACCTGCTTAAAACTCTTAAATTGTTTAATTTCTCACCTGAGTTTATTGCATTCATTTCTAAGTTATACAATAACTCATGTTCTTATGTTAAAATAGTTTTTTTCTTTCTAATTCCTTTAAATTGCAAAAAGGCACGAAACAAGACTGTCCATTGTCACCTTTACTTTTGAATTAGCTATAGAATCCTTTGCTAATAGTATTAGATCCAATAAGAACAGTAATGGTATCAAAATAAAAAATATTCTGAACTAAAGATTCAAATCTTTGCTGATAATATTTTACTAACAACAAGAAATATATAAAATTCCTTAGAGCATATAATTAGTTTTATGTGTCGGTTTGATGAAATCTTGGATTTAAGATTTAATCATAATAAAACAAGTACATTAATAATTAATAAAACTATTTAAAAAAATCATGCAAAAATATTCTAACTTCAATTGGAATAGCAATCAAATGAAATACCTTGATATAACCATTACATCTAATAGTAAAGAAATGATACAAACAAACTTTCAACAGGTTGTTGATAAAATTTAGTCACAAATTGGAACAAATTATTTTTACCATGGAAGAATGATTAATACTTATTAAGATGGTAATTCTCCCTAAAATATTGTTTGTCTTACATTTTTCAGTACTATCTCCACCAAATAAAATGATGAAGAAGATAAATAATATTCTACTTAAATGTTGTGCATCCTAATAAACCAATAGTTTTCTTTGATTGGCACAGAAAAGGTTAGGATAATGGTGGGATAGGATTCCCTGATATTCAACTGTATGCTACTTCAGCATTTGTAAAAGTTATAGCACTGTGGATAAATTCATCTTATGATTAAAAATGAAACAACTACATCAAAAACTATTATAAATAAATAATAAATATATCACACCCAGTGATAAGCAAATAGCCCCTAATAGTTTTATCTGGTTATTAAAGGATTTTTGTGTAAAGGGAATTACACCTTCTTCTCAACTTCCCTATTTAAATAATATCATTTCCTCTTTCTAAAAGTTCACATATTCTAATCATTGTATAAAGGACTTAATATTTTCTATGTTTCCAACTGGATATACACATGATTGCTTAGAAACTCATAACTTTAACAAAATGCTAGTATTGAACAACAAAGTAACTTAATTTACTTGCATCAATTCTTAAATGGTACTGCTATATACACTGCTGAAAGTGTAAGGTTCAAATATAATCAAGATTCTGAAAACTGGTTAATTTCACAAATATTTAGAGACTTTGGGAACACAGAGATAAAGAAGTTATTTAACCTAGATAAGAAATCATTCCCCAAATTAGTGGAATTCTTAATAAATATCAGTAATAATGCAATGGAAAATAAATAATGTTTGTCACATATTTATACAATTCTTAAGTTAGATTTCACATATTTAGACCTTTTCATTGAAACTATTCCTCAAAAATGAATAATGAAGACTTATCTGAAGAATACAAAAAATATTACTAAAATCTACAGATAAAACCACATCTTCATTATACTGGAAAATGTTCACTTGCAAATTGTTACACAGAGCTTTTCTCACTCCTAACACAATTGCAATTATGTATAATTCAAATAGAATTAAACACTGGAGATATGATTCTGAAATAATAGCTGATTGGATGCATATGGTATATGAATGTGAATTCATCTTTTCTTTTTGGAAAGAAATTAATAACTTCTTTCAAGCTCTATGGCCAGATAGATGAAGTATTTCAAAATTTTTAGCTGTATTTAATACTCTGATTTCTAAAATAATTCCAAAAACCCAAGTGCCTCTTCTTTGGTCTATTCTTGCTATAGCCAGAAAAGTAATTACTAAAAATTGGAGAAGTAAAATTACCCCTCTAGTGTTGAATTTATTAGTATGGCAAAAATTGTTTGCAGTAATGAATTTCATACTATAAAGATGAGAACTTCTAATATTACACATTCATATAAATATTGGCTTAATCTTAAAGACTTGACTGAAAAATATTAATTGTTGTTGGTATGTATAACTTTGATGTATTGATCAGCTGTAGACTTATGTAAATAGTTATTTCTTTGTTTTATAATTGAATTGTTTATCTGTTGTTTTAAAACCAAATAAAATTATTAAAACATGAAAGTTTGACTGGAAAATATTGATAACTCATTCCAAAATTTTAAATATCAGATAAGAGCAAATGTTAAAGAATGAAACTAACTATAGCTTTAAGTTGAAAATAAAGTTAATTCTAGTATATTATAGTAGATACTGTGGAGCTCTAAATTGGAGCTGTTTTCAGTTAGCCACATTGCCCCACCCCCTATATGTTTAATTTTCATTTTTTTAATTTATTGTTTGCTGACTTATTTGTGTGTTTTTTTCATTTATATGTGTTAACCCAGGTAGTAGACTGATCCCAATGGACCTAATAATGCCACAGCCCAGGTTATACAGCAAAAGCAAAAGTAGTAGTACAGTATAAAATAATAACAAAGTGTACAGCAAGAGAACCAAAAATGTAGCATTTACAGTCAAGTGAGAAGCAGAGCAGAAAATCAACTACAATATATATATATATATATATATATATATATATATATATATATATATATATATATACACACACACACACACACACACACACACACACACACACACACACACACACACACACACACACACACACACACATTGTAGATAACTTAAAGATCAGAGCAACTTACACAATAAAAAGATATGAGTTTGTGATAAGAAAATAAAATGTACAAACATCAACGTGCATTTGTTTGATTTTGGCAAACTAAATAACACACTAACCAAAAGAAATAATTGAAAAGGAAACAAAGCAGTTTCCTTTTCTAATCTTACACCACAAACATACTATTTGTATGAATAATGATAGTGTTATGGAAATTATTTTTGTAATGTAAAGTGTAGGGTTAGGGACAGGGGCAGATTTAGGGTTATCATACATTAGTGTTGTAGTGTAGGGAGGTGAAGTAATGAATGCTAACCATAACCTTTCCTAACTTTAACGATACACTTTACCATATAAAAACCCATCCTGAAACACTATTGCTACACAAGACACTTGTACCCCCACCACATGCATCAATTTAGATGCACAGCATTAAATGTATCCCCTTATGAAGCCCTTACTCTATCCTTAATTGCAATCAGTCACTCATGCTGTCCTAACCCTAGCTTAACATCTTATAATAAACAATGTAAATAATATTTTTCATCAAGCCTAATTTTGACATAGTACAAGACATCAGCAAATTGAAAATTTAAAATTATGCTTAGCAAATGTGATTGCCTGTTGTTATTTTCTAGTACTACAAATACTCATATTTGTTACAGTCTGGAATCATAGCATCATTATTGAGCTATGCTGTAGAATTAGTGTCTGAGAACTCATTCTGCAAAAAATCAGAAAATCTCAATAAACTGATTGTAAAATGGTGGGCTTGTGTTACTATCGTGGATGTGAAGAGGGTATGTACTTGCATTTTAAAAACTGTTTGGACTATTGTACAAGTTATTCTGGTCCAGCAAACAGAGGGCACACCCTGTCATCATGTCATGTTTACAGTTTTTTAGTTTATCATTCCACTTACTGTGTTTTATAGACATAAGTAATTTGTGTATAATCATAGTTATATTACATCAAACAATGTGCAGCCTCAAAAATATTCAAAACTTCAGGTGATTTCATTCATTAGTACAACTGTTATAGTTCCTTTACACAACCTTTTTTCTGCAGATAAGTAATTGGTTGATTCCTGGTGGTTTTTCATACTTAACAAAAATGCACTGCTCATCTAAATGTAATGTTTTACACAGCATTGTTCATGCAGTTCCTTATTTTTGTATTGTTTGATCAATTATTCTTTTTTATATATGCTTTACTATTACATTGCATTCCTACATTTCAGTCATGCTTTCATGCATTTTTGATTCAGTCTTTGCACGAGTGCACTTAAATTATAAATTGATTCTATTTTTTCTAATTTCTTTAATGCATTACTGTTCTCAGTTTCTTACTTTATTATTAAATAGGGGATAGCAAATGCAACATTGCAAGTCCGTTACATTCCTAATCTTTTTTCTTCCAACTCAGCTACCTGCATATGAATTACTGTATTGCCAACTAATATATATTGCTGCTGCTGCTGTGATGTCTATTGACATAATCTGACAAGCAGTGCCTGATCCACTCTAGTAGAGATTTAGCTCTGATTGCACTGCTGGTCACCTGTGTTTGACTGTTGAGCATGGGTCCTTAATCACTCATAAGACAACTATATCGATAGGCTGATGGTCAGCTCTTCCAACTCAAGAGGAAGATGTTAACTTCCTCAGGGTTGCCTGCTAACAGGTTTTATACAGACCGCACTTATACTGTTAGTTTATTTTTGCATTATCAGTAATTAAAAAGAGCAGATCCTGGAAGTCTGGCATGTAGGACTGTACAGTGGTATTGTAAGTACTGTCACTGTATACTTCTTTCAGTGGTTAGCTATAAAGAGGAGAAACATGTCATCTCTATCCAGCCAAATATAATGGATTTCGGTTTGTGTTACTCTTCTCAGGTATATGAAGCATAAAGTAGAGCTGATTATTTAGAGGTAAGTTAGAAGTTTGTCAAAATTAAGTTTCAGAAATGAACAAAACAAGGAGACCAGAAGCATAATGGTGGGTGAGTAGCATAAGCAGTTTAATTAAAGAAGACTTGCTTTTGAAACTCCTAACTACAAATCAACAGCAATTCCAGCTGATTGTTGTTTATCCATACCTTTCTAACATTTCATTCTTAGCTGTTATGCATGGACCAAAGCAGAAACTGTTTAATCTGTCTAAATTTCCCAGGACCTCAACTTGAAGGACTGCGACATTCTCCATAATGTGATAATACTTAAATGACACTTTACTTTTTTTTTTCTTCACTGCATATGCATTTCGGTTTATAAATTTAAGAAACAATTCCTGTTGTCACAGGCCTTCAGGAAAGGTCTGGTGCACATTAGACTAGTTCAAGTTTCACAGAAACTGCTTAATTTTAGAAGAAAATTTTCCTAATAAGCTTCCAACAATTGTTGAAACTGTTAGAGAATCTACAATGCTGTGTTGAAGTAGGAAATTATTGTGTGAGTGCTTTTAATAGAGTGTCAAAGTATCTTCTCTTTGCTGCTAGAGTGTTTTAGAGACAGAGACCTGAGGTTTAACTTCATTATAAGTTTCAAAGTATTTTTGTATGACGTAGTACATATGGGACACTTATTTATTTAGTATGTTATGTATGGATTAATTGATTGATTCATTCATTCATTCACTCATTCATTCATTCATTCATTGTAATTTCTTTACCAGGTAAATGACCTTGGGCCAGATTCATGAAGGCTTGCACGGAGTCTAAGAGTAGAGTAAGACTCCATGCAGCCAACATGTCTGCCGAGCGATCCAGGAACAGCCGGCAGGGGCGGGTAAGAGAGCTCCTAAAACGACTCTTACACGGACAGGGCTAGGTTATGCAAATTACCTCATTTGCTGCCAAAAGCTATGCAAATGAGGTAAATTTGCGATCCAGGAAACTCTAACCTGTCTGAGTAAGAGTAGTGTTATTTGTAGAAATGTACTCCATTGTCAACAGAGCCGTGACAGCTCCAAATAAAGGATGCATCCAGTTGAGAAAGCATACCAATGGCCAAATATAAGGCCATTGGCAATTTTTCCAATTGCAAAATAAAACAAAAAATATTTTTTTTTACCTTGATCTCCGAAGTTTAAGTGTAGCGCAGCGACGGGCAAAAGTGCTGCGCTCTATAAACCATGAAAAAAAATAATAAAAGCCACAAATAGGGATTTTATTCAAAATATTCAACTGCCATGCAAGTGAATGGCAGGCTGAAGACAACATGGCTACTGAGTAGAGGTTGTTAAGGGGGGAAGCTCAGTCTAAGAGATGTAACCAAGCATTTGGAGGCAATCCTATGCAAAATGAGGGTAAGGATAGTGAATCCCAATTTTAAATGGCTAATGAGCAACATCTGTGGAGTGTAAGAGTAGGATAAGGTGAGTATCATAGTAGAAGACAGGTGACATCATGAGGGGGGTATGTATGAAAGAATGTAAGCTCATTGGAGCAGAGTGGCATGTGTTTGCTGTCAGTTACTCATCACTGGAAGAGATGTGTCAACAGGTATCCTAGCTAAAGCCAAGAAATTGAAGGTGTATGCCGTGGATAACACTAAAGTTCTTGTTGAAGTGCCTGCAATGTGTTTGCGCACAGGTGCGTGCCTGTAAATCCGAGTAAGACTGTGTGCACGCGTGTGTGCCTGTGTGCACACGTTTAAGCCGGAGTAAGTATGTGTAAGGTTGTTTGAATCTGTGTAAGTGCATTTGAGCCTGTGTGCGTGCTTACAAGCAGGAGTCAGCAAGTGTTAGGCCATGTAAGCAAGTGCGCACACGTGTGAGCTGGTGTGCACTTGTTTGTATGGCGCTGCCCCCTGTGGAAGCAGAAAGGGAAAAGGAAGCACAACAAATAGTACGAAATTAACCAAGGAGAACTAGCAGAGCTAGCAGGTGAAAACAATCAGAATCAGGCAATTACACAGGCAGTACACTAGCCCAGCCCAGCCCAGCACCTAAAACTCTGCAAACAACTTTCCACCATGTTTTTCTCAGAGACACTGCACCACTGCGGTAAAATAAGAGAAGTGGAAACTTAAAAAAGCTTTACTGAGACAAAAAAATGTTAGGGGATGCCATTGCTGTTATAAGGCGACATATGCAACATGCTAAGGGTGGTAACAATGGGAATGCTGCTGAGCAACCCACAGTGAGGAGACAGAGAAGAGTGTACAGGCCCAGGGTAACCGACCAGGAGCTACATGAGCTGGAGATAGTGGAGCGCTATAGAGTGGACAAGAGACCTCATGCAGAAAATTGTTGAGCTGTGCAGGCCACGCCTCACACACAGAACCAACAGAGGGGAACCCATCCCAGTGGAAACTAAGGTATGTGTTGGCCTAAGAATACTAGCAACAGGTACCTCCCAGAGACCAACTGGTGATATGATGGGGATTTCACAGGCATCAGCATCCAGGGTACTGCACCAGTTCCTGAATGCCATGTCAGCACATGTTGGTGATCATGTATATTTCCCCAATTCCTATGAGGTATTGGCCAGCAATATGCATCTTTTCCAGCAAATAGTGGAATACCCTGAGGTAGTGGGTGCAATAGACTGCACACACATATGCATCAAAGCACCAGCTGGTGAGCGGGTTAGGGCCTACTTTAACCAAAAGAGCTTACCCTCCATCAACTGCCAGGTCGTGTGTGATGCCCAGGGCATAATAATGAATGTCTGTGCTGGCTGCCCTGGAAGCTACCATGATTCCCATATCTGGCATCTGACACAGCTGTACCAGACATTTGCCAATGGGGACATCCCTCATGGTCACCTAGTGGGGGATGCTGGATATGCACTGGAGCTGTGGCTGATGACACCCATCAGAAATGCACATACACCTGAACAGGAACATTATAATGAGGCACATGCACAAACACGAAATGTAATTGAGTGTGTGTTTGGGCTGCTCAAGTCACGGTTCCGGTGCCTGGACACATCTGGTCGAGCCTTGGAGTACTCACCAACTACATGTACCCAAACTGTCATGGTATGTGCTATGCTACATAATATGATCCTGCAAAAACAGCTGCAGCAGGAGCAGCATAGGGCCAGGCCAAACAGCCCCCCACCATTGCCAAGGCCATCACAGGCAGAGTGTGACTCAGAGGAGGAACAACCTGAGCCTGCCCTAGTAGGCAGAAGGAGGCATGCCCAGTATGCTTTGGCCTTGGCAAAGAGGCAATGCATAGCACATACACTGGCTCAGTAGGAACCCTGGAAATGATACCTCTCTCTGACTCACACATATAGTAAAAGGGATACCTAACTTGACACTACCTGTTTTCAAACATGTATAGGGAGTGTACTATGTGCATCCGACATAGGCAGCCCTGCAGCACCACCTGAGGCATGATTGCCATGTTTTAAGCAATATAAAGCAGTGCTAAACAGCCTTTACCACTATTTAATATATGTAAACAAAATTGCACACACTAACTAGCACAACTTTGGGCAATGTTGAGCAATATTGGGCAATGTTCAGAAATGTTGGTTAACGTTGAGCAATGTTGGGCAACTTCGGTCAATTTTGGGCATAGTTGAGCAAAAGCAGGTAAACATGCTCATATCTGCTTTACTGTTCCTTAACTCATTCCCTCCATTACAACTATTTTGAGTGCTTACCTTTAACTTCCAGCAGGTGTGGCTTGAGCTTTTAAAAAATGAAGTTATCACCTTACATTTCTAACAAATACTCATTGACAAAGGTCAAATTTCAGTGCAATTTGTGTTTGCTATCATTTATACTTCAAGATAAAATATTCTGACATCATGTATGTAGCATGGTTTTGGAGTTATTAATGCAAATATAAACAAGTGATATCTGACACCTAGAGGTGCAATAGGAGGTAACTGCAGAAATGCATGGAGGCGTCACTTGGCTGTAATGAGTTAAGCAGTCTGGTCTGTCCAGTATGAAGATATAAAGCAGCGACAGTCCTCAAACCCAAAATACTGTGCACTATTGTCACAGTACTGAACCACTAAACCATGACAGTATTTCACTGGTCAGTCTGTATGAAGAAATGTTGATAAGTCTATGCAAAGTGTCTCATGGAAACCCTGCAGACACAGCATAATCCCTGTCGAGTTATGACAAAAAGGTGAGCCCTGTAGTAAAAATACAACTTGATTTTCAACACACATATAGTATAAATGTTAATATTGGGCGTGTACACACATGTCAACAAATGTAGTGGACTTCAAACAGCAACATACTGAAAGGTCACACTGGGCATGCTCACACACTTGAATAAATAAGGCAAATGTCAGGCAACAAAATACAGAAAGGCCAAACTGGGCATGCTCACTCAAGCCATGTCTGAGTACAGCAGTAGGCCACACATATCTGGCAGTTGCATGTGTTAACCTAGGAACCTCTCACTATTCACCAATCCTGCCTTGTGCACACAGTTATATGACAACAGACACATATATAATATATTGGAACCCTGTCATAATCAAATATGTACTACAGATACTTAGGTTGTTCATAGAAAGTGGGAAAGCAAAGAAGATAAAAAAACCTGCAATCAGTATCATCAATAAACAATGTGCACTCCAAACATTATCCAGTCCAGGTTATGGAAAGATCATCAGCGAAGGAGTCCAGACAGAACCATGGCACTTCCTTCAGCTATGTCATAAATAGCAATGTACACTCATATATGTCCTGAGTCAGGGCCAACTGTAAATGACTGACAATGCCAACATCCTATCAGACAGGCCCATACATACATACCCACCTCCCACTGACAAAAGGCCCTATCATCATACCAGGAGATATGACATGTAGAATGGGTAAACAGCTCCTTCCAAAGCTGAAAACATGGCATCAATTGGATTACATTGTTTCCCTATATGTGTCATAAGTGAACTGCAGAACAAACATACCCTGCACCTGAACAGTCTGTTGAGCCTCACCCTCTCTACAGGCTATGAAACTGTTGAATGGGTTACAGTAACATATGGCACACTCCACAAGTGTTGGTGCACAACAGACCATGGGAACTATAGTCTTATAAGCCTCTGAAGTCTGATCTGCAAGGCCATGGAGTCCATCATGATTGAAGTCATAAACAGAGCTATTGGAAGCCTACAAACACACAACCCTACCAACTTTGGTTTGAACATGGGCGGATCATGGTTCCCAAACCTGCTAGACTGCTTGCAAGGCAGCCACCCAGGACATACATCACTGAAATGAGCTACACACGTCCCACATAGACTTTGAATAGCCCTTTTCCAACATCCCAGACACATGTTGTATCCACAAAATCAACAACCTGTGCATAAATATGTATTGTCATATGATGAATTGGCAACTGGGCCACAGATAGATCACACAAGCTATGAATTGTGGAGTCCTGTTCAAGCTGGTAACACCTGCTGTCCCCCATGGCTCAGTCCTGGGATTGCATAAAACAAAGTGCACACACATTACCATGTCTAGTCTGATAATGTCAGCATCCTACAAATATAGCAGGAGAAACAAAAACATCCAGTAAAGCATACAGCGTGTCATGTTAATGCGTATCTCTCTAGTATCATAACATAGTTAGATAGGGGTTTGAATCCTGCAATTGCTGCGTGTGTGTGTGGGGGGTGTATGTTTGTGTGTGATTATCTTTGAGAGGAGTGCCCTTTTTGGAGACTAGGAAAACACCTTAAAAGTGGTATATTCCTCTTTGGCAAGTCTGATGATGTCAGCATCCCACAAATATAGCAGTGGCAATGAAAACTCCCAATAAAGCATATAGCGGGTCGTGTTAATGCATATCTCTCTAGTATCATAACATAGTTAGGTAGGGGTTTGAATCCTGCAATTGCTGAGCGTGTGGGGGTATATGTTTGTGTGTGATTTCCTTTGAGAAGAGTGCCCTTTTTGGAGACTAGGAAAACACCTTAAAAGAGGTATATACCTCTTTGGCAAGTCTGATGATATCAGCATCCCACAAATATAGCAGTGGAAATGAAAACTCTCACTAAAGCATATAGCGCGTCATGTTAATGCGTATCTTTCTAGTATCATAACCTAGTTAAGTAGGGGGTTGAATCCAGTAATTTCTGAGTGTATGTGTGTGATACTGTTGGACAATATGTTGGTTTTGCTTTTACTACTGTATGACATATCAGAATAACAACAGTATGTGCATTGCACACTTCAGGTATCTGTGTGGCAAATACATATATGTACATGTGACCTCAATTAGTTCATAGGTGTGAAGCCTGCTTTCTACATGAATACATCTGTTACCTTTGACAGATTGTGCTGCTGCTTCTCAGACCTTAGGTCACATATGTATGTTTGTGACAAGGCCAGCCACTGTAGTGATCTGTGATCTAGGTCATCTGTGTCACACACACCCATGACAGTTTCTATAGAATAGTGTGAGTGAGGGTTCATGCCTGGGGTATATTTCAGACATGTTCAAACACAACAAAGTCTGTCAATAATGGACATTCATTATAGGTGTACAACAACTTTGTGGATATGCATACAGACCCCTTATGGCTTATGTGATACACCGAGAGACTTCAGAATACCTTTGGAAATGTGAATACCAAAGGACAGATGACATAACACTTGGCTGTATGTACACATCAGTACCCGTTCTACATGTTGGGGGCTACTACCTATGTGGTACTGTTGGGATACTATGTTTAGTAAATGTGGATGACTATGCTATAGTTGGCTTATAGCTTTACAGCATGGGTTGGACAACAGGTATCTGTCTGTATGATACCCTTGTGGAGGATAAGTGTCTCATCTGGAGAATGCATTGTAGGCCACTGTATGCATTTCCAGATGTGGGCGGACATATCCCTAGTGTGTTTGCTTGTACCTAAGAGGGCTACATGCCAAACAGGAGTGGTCCCAGGAATGGGTGGTGGTCAATACCACTGGTTACTGGTATATTATAGCACCAGAAGGATCCAAATGCTACTGAGTTTCCTACATCTGTGTGTCAGTTGTCAAGACATCATCTAACGATTGGTTATAGTCAGGCTGTTGAGGTTGTGCATACTACCAGAATGCAAACCAATGACAGATAGTAACAGTATCACCCACAGCATAGTGTCAAGCCATGTCATACACACATGTGTACCCAAGTTAAAACATATGTGTAGTAAAATGCATACTGGCCACCAATAGAAACTATGAAGTGTTAACACTGTGTAATACAGGGCATGTCACCCTTCCCATGGTTCCACTATGCATGTACATGCAGACAGTGCACCTCCACCATGTTCACAAATGTTCACCTGCAAGTCTGTACTGCACACATCACACACGTACTGTCCACTCACCAACACATGCTGCCAGAACTACACATATCAGCCAAGTGGCACATGGGCAGACAATACATTTTTGGAACTAACACTGGTGTAAACAATACTACATTGATAATCATAGCTTTAATACATCATGCCTACTCAGATATACCTACAGGGATATCATTACACTTTACTGTTGACAACATGCTAACATTGCTACACTGCTATAAAGTCACCCTGTGCATCAGCACCATGTTAGCCTGTTCCTGCATCAATGTTACAGATGACAGGAGGTGGCACAGTTTCATCATATGCACAGGGTGTGTTGTTGGTTTGCCAGAGCCCGACATTGACCAATCCAATCGACATGTATGTGTGTGTGTATATGTGTGTGAGGGACAACAGTACAGCATGGGTCAATGTTGATGTAATGTGTGTGTGTGTGTGTGTGTGTGTGTGTGTGTGTGTGTGTGTGTGTGTGTGTGTGTGTGTGTGTGTGTGTGTTATCCCTAGGTGTTTGGTTTATGAGTGTGTGTCTGCATGCACACAGTTCCACCATGTGGCTGCCATATATGGGAGGTTGTGGGACAGCCACAGACTGTACCTGCCAGGCTGTACAGATCACCATCTCTGTCCACGGACACAGTACCTGTGCCTGGCAGAGGTGCCATGGACAGTATTGGGTACTAACCCAGACTGGGTACTATCATCAGAGGCAGAGGGATGTTGACTGGACCCATGTCCCTGCTGGGACTGGCCAGAGCCATGTGCACATGGTCTTCTATGATGGTCTATTGACAGCCCAGCCCCAACATTGCTGGGGCTGGTACTGCCACTACAGGAGCGGCTGTGACTTGTGTGTCATCTGCGACGATTGCCAGCCAATGATGTTGCTGGCATACGTCCACGTCAATGTCTCAGCTGTCCTGCACTGTCCTGGCACATGGACATGACATTGCGGAAGACATCTAATGTCTCCCCCCAATGTCTATCAATGACCGCGGTGTAATTACGGACGGCATCGGCAAGGTCACCGATACTGTCATTGATAGCAGTGTTATGGGCCTTCTGCACCCTTAGTCCCTGTCTGGTGTACCGTTCCATACGTGCCTGTGCCTGCATTACAGCCCAGAACATACCTGAGGTTGTAAGACCTGTGGGGGCACGTCTGCCTGGGGCATTACAACCAGCAGTGCTCCCACGAGAACCCTTGGACATCTGCCTATGTGATACCATTCCAGGAACCTGGGTATGGCTGCTGTGAGGGGAAGCATGTGCCATAGATACCACACTAACCTGGTCAATGCCTACTGTATGCTGTCCCTCAGCTAAGGCCATTGGTGATGAGGGATGTATTGGCAGTATGAATCTGCGCATAGATGGGATGGAAAGCTGTGTACTGTCGATTGGCAGCCCAATGACAGACCCTGTCAAACCTGCCTGTGCCACAACACATGTATCATCATTTCTACTATTTGTGGCAGTGACTTCAGGCTGCACTCAACCAATACAACCTCAGCACCTGTGAGAGGAAGACAGGAAACACACTTTACAATCTGTACATGATGTTAGCACACATGAACACATGCACACATGCACACATGAACACATGAACAGATGCACATGAACACATGCGCACATGCGCACATGCACACATGAACACATGCACACATGCACACATGCACACATGAACACATGCACACATGCACACATGAACACATGCACACATGAACACATGAACACATGCACACATGAACACATGCACACATGAACACATGCACACATGCACACATGCACACATGCACACATGAACACATGAACACATGAACACATGCACACATGAACACATGAACACATGCACACATGAACACATGAACACATGAACACATGAACACAAATACACTACTCACTAAAGTAGACAAACACACACACACACACACACACACACATACACACACACACACCAACAGCAATCCAGAACATACTCATTAGTGGTTGATGGTGGAGTACAGTATCACAAGCCAAAGAGTCCTATCACAAGTGTCAGCATGCAGGATGTGTGTTGGTCAACAGCATGCAGTGCGAGTGTAGAGAGTCCTTGTTAATAACAGTATACATGTCTTTGATGCATGTGTGCTGTTCAATGATTGGCCTCACCCTGGAGCACAATGTGTACATGGACACAACATTGATGTGCAAGTATTAAATGCTTTTCAATGTCCTGTGCACCATCACTCACAGGTATACATACCATGGCTGGATGCACACAACTGTCAGATGTATAGCAATGAATGCTATGTGTAGTACTGTAGTTTGTAACTGGATGTAGTGTAGTACCATGAGCCATCATCAGGCAGCATCATGTGGTCACTCAAGGCCACTAATGTGTGCTACACTGGCAACTATCTTGCTGTACCTGAACTGCAGCACTGTGGCTACATTAACCATTTCACAGGCAGTTGTTGCATGAGTATGTAAGGTGTTCAATAGGGAGTATTGCCTAACATGAATGTGTTGTGTGTTGAAGAGTGTTGCACCACCCCATGATAGGCCTCTACCCCTCAGGTATAGTATGTGTGCTGTGTGAATGACATTTGGGATACTGGAGTCTGACCTTACAGCACGTGTCTCAATACGCCATGTGTATCATATTAACACGTACTGCGTATGACAAAGTGGTGTATGTTGTATGCATGTGTATTGACTCTGCCTATACAATGTCCACTACAGTGTACCACAATTGTTTGGGATGCTCTGTGTATTGCATGTGTTTGAGGCAGCTACTCATGTTACTGGGATGTGCATAGTCCCACAGAAAACATGCAGAGCATGCATTATGTGTAGGTGTTTTACATGTGTATATGGCCTACAACTCACCTATGACATGCACATATTATTTGCTATATTAAATGTAGAACACTCACCAGAACACTCACCAGCATGGGTCTGCTGTCTTGCTGCCACACCAGAGGGACCTACAAGGATATGAGACAGTTTGTCAGTGTCAACAACTATGGCATTGCTGCTGTGAGTTTGCAATTTTACAGTAGTACAATGGTTGACAGTCACAGGCATACAGATTATGTTCCACAGTATCAGTATTGCACAACACCAGGCTCCACATCTTCTAAATACACAGTACACATCTGACATATGCATGTTCTAACAATTGAGCTAACAGTAGTCTACAGATATGCCATGTTACCTGCACACTCCGAGTCAACTTGCTGGATGACTCCGGCCTCCATGTTGACACATGTCTGTTGTAGTGGTTGGCCAGGAGCCACCACACTGAGAAGCAGCTCTTCCACACTGGTTAGGGGCGGATGTAATGCTGCACCACCACCTGTGGCAAGCTTTTGTCTGTGGACATCGGAGGCATGCTGCCGGACATGTCTAATTAAATCACTGCAGTGATAGCGTACCTGCTCATAAGTCCGGTTATGCATGCCTACATCATTAACCCGATGGACAACATCCTGCCACAGTGCAGAGCACTCATGCTGGTCCTGGCTGGTTCTGGAGAACAGCAGGGTGCGATGTACTAGGGTGGATATAATGATTTCCTCCTCTTCAGGGGAATACGCAGGGTTGCAATGGTGAGACATGTCCCTGGAAGACAATAAAACAATAATTGTGAGCAAGTCATGTGGCACACAACATTCTAAAGTACAGATATCAATGAAATGCCATATATAGCAACCTATTGGCTGTCAGTAGATACACACTTTTAATACCACATATCAGTGCTCAGCCCACAACTGCCTGACAGTGCCTGGCATGTTCTATATATTAAACCATGTTCTGCACAGCAACAAAGTGAAACCAGTATGTAAGACTATATAACAGTACATGGCATACTGTATGTGACACAATGCACCACCTAGCCACAGGAGGTATATATGAAGCTAATGCATATAGAAATATGTCATCCATTGAAATGATTGTAAAGTACAGTTACAGTACTACCAGTACACCAGACTACTTGTCGATAGCAAACCCCTAAGTAACATATGTGCACATTCATCAATATAGGTGGCATACTGCTGTACTACACTATACATGTTGCTAGATATGCACTTATATCCTGTAACACACATACAACCGAGGCCATGTTACAGGCATACCCACACACACATCAGACATACCTACAAGACACAAAAGTATGGCAACCCAGATGAGCTTCACCTGTGTACTATACAGTACTGTGTGTCAGCACTTACAAAACCTTATGCCTGAGGTATGTAATGTGTGAGGACTACAGGTAACAAACAAAACAGTGTTTCCAAGCAATGTAGATATACACCATACTGTGCTTTGTAGGCCTACAGCTTCAGGTAGTACTACAGTTCATATGGGATTTGTATTCACTAGTGTTAACAATCAATAAGCATACATGTACTGCTTTAGCCTACAATGGCACACTCCAGTCAACACCATGGGACTACGTCACACCATATGCCATACTGCTTTTCCTGCCTAGCTATAACATACATATCTTTTGCGGGGATCACAGCTAGAACACTACATACCATGATATAAACAGTTTCCCACTAGGCTATCACACATATACACAACTTTGACACATTCACCATCACACTCAGTCAACCTCACAAGGAATTAATGCAATACATACATGCGTGTGTGTATCGGGTCCTAGGTAGCCAATAGGCTATTAGTCATAGAGCCTATAGAAGCCTAGCCATACAGTACCCTGCTCTTCAACACCCATGTAATTTAAGTTCATGTGCCCCTGTCATGCAGAGCCACAGAGGTGATTCCCAGGTTGTATTTCCTATCTCACATCCATTCATCATGATTATTCATGACGACTGCTAATGAGGACCTTTCTTTGCTATTGATAGGTAGTTAGTTCCAGAGTATGGTATGCGTCTGAGATGAGAATATACCACCCCAGCATGTTCTGCTTTTTGACGTTACAAGGTTTAGATCAGTACAGTGTGTAGCTTGTAGGGATTTTGATCTGTTTACATGGAGCATGTCTAACACCTGTGGGTTTGGCATAGCTTTGTATGTTAGGCAGAAGTTGCCTCTGGGTAGGCGGTATGCGACACAGTGTAGCTGTGGTTTTGTCAGACAGTCTGCATAGGGCATCTGTTTGAGTCTGGTAACACTCTTTGTGAGGTATGTGCCTAGCATCTACAGTTGCTGTAGATGTCTTCTGAGGTACATACCAAAAGGGCCATTATACTCTATGATGGGTTTTATGACTGATGAGTAGAGTGGAACACTGACCTCTTTTTCCATGGATGACACACCTTTTCTGATGACATGTGCACCATACACAGTTTACATGACTAGTGTGGCACTGTGATTATCAAAAGGGACACTACTGTCCACCTGTGTCCTGTGGTCTCTTATCACACTTTTGGTGTTGAGTAGACTACCACCTATGTGGTAGTTCATGGGTACAGGGTTTCTAACAAAAGGGATGGCAATACATTTACAACATTGAGCTTGAGCGTACATATAAACATCCATTGGTATACATATAGATTTACATATAGGCACATATACAGTCCACCATTCATGGTGGGAATATCAATTATGCAAAGGTTGAGAGGGATACAGTTATGTACTAATATTGCACAGTCTTATGCATTGAAGGTATTCTCAGCCCATGTATCTTTAGCAGGACTCCCTGTCTGGAAGACTAAAAACCTAACATATCATACCCACAGCATTTAAACACCACATGTCATATACCAGCACTGTATGCTCTCTTGTTTGCCACACACTACAACCTACATAAAAATATGCACATAATAACCTTCACCAACATATATATGTCCACCCTTCACAAACAGTTGCAGTATGTCCCTTGCTCTATCCACATGTTAAGATGCTAATATATCTGATACATAAATATCTCTCCATATGTGTGTGCCATACACACACAAGGTCCACACTGTTGTAAGTCTGTAGACCTCACGGATGACCTGTTGGGGCCTTGCTTCAACATGAACAGTTGTCACATGTGTGCATACCAGTAATATTACAGGGAGTATTTATAGCTGCTAATGATACATTACTATACTAGCCTGGTACAGCAGTTGCCAATGCTAAGCTACACATTATATGACTATCATGCATGTGTTACTCAGTCACATCCAGGTTTATATAGCTGTTTTCACTACTCCCCCAGACAGCCATTATACACAGTACTGTACACAACATAGATAACATGATCAGATGTTTGATATTTAATGCTGAGCTACATATGTCACAGTTATGTCCCACTGCACACAGCTACACACTAATTTCTCCATGGCAGTAGTTATGCATGGCATCAGTGCATACATACCTACTGCTGCCACATATGCATGTTTCAAAGTATGTACAATACTCTTCATAAATATCTACTACTTGCCGGTAACCACATATCTGTTACATACCTGTTTGTCACTTTCAGGTCCGTCTGTGTATGTCTTGACAATTTTTTCTTTTTTTTTTGGTATTAATTAAGTAGTTTGCTTTTCCTTTTTTTTTTTTTTTTTTTTGTTATTAATTAAGTTTTTTTTTTTTAACTTAATGTTTTTGGTTAGTAATTCAGTAAATTTGTTTTACTTAATTACATTTTTGTTTTATTAAGTAATAATTTTTTTTACTCCTCTCCAGGTTTGCAGATGCTATAACACATGCAATGTAATGATTGCATGGGGGATAGCAAGTACAGTCTGCTTTTATAGGTGTCTGCACATGTGCATGTGATGTCCTCTGCACCAATTGGTGCCCAGCATACAGCCTGCTGTGTGGTAATTGCAGTACTCACTGTCATAGCAACCCAATGCTATAAATTGCTAAGTTATGTAGGCGTAGCCCTTTCGGATTTCCAGAGTGGGGCCCATGCTTGTTTGCTGAGGACACTGTTGTGTAAGTCAGAAGGTTGGTATACTTCTTATATCTGAAGCTAGAGGTGTAGACAGTGATGTACATGCTGTACTCATACCTGACTGTTGCCACTTCCAGTACAGAGCTATCAGTGTAGAATTTAACTCACCCCTACAAATGCTTACACAAGATATATGTGAGTATGTAGTTTCTTTTCTACTTATATAATTAATTGCCATACAAAAGTAGTTATTGAGAAGTATTCTTTTGGCACATGAACTGTTTGTGAACTGTTATACTGTGCATATTAATGTACTCACTTCTGCAGGGTTTGTGTTTTTTATTGTTGACATTAGCACATGATTCTCAGGAAAACTGGACAATTCCAGTACTGAGTATGCCTACCTACATCCTTGGTAGACCCTAAACACACACGTATATTTAAAATTTGGGGGGGGTGCAGACATACAGAAAGCATTATGTATTATTGTGTGAATGTTATCTTACTGGACTTAAAGGATTGGTGTGTACCTGTTAGTTTATCAAGGCAAGTGGTCTGTCCACCTTTCTGACTAACGTCAGTACTTTTCAGAGGGATTCAGAGGGACACAGCTAAAATATGTTTCACAATCAGGGACTTCCCTGAAAAGTAGTCACATTTAGGAATTATGGCCTCTGCCCTAATCAGATATGCCTGTGTTTGTCCTGCTATGATACTGTGTGGGAGTTGTAAAGTGCCTCTATAACATTATTTGCTGCTAGAATGGCTGCTTCTCTTATCACAGTCATGTAATGCAATTCCACAACAATTGCTGGTAAAGATCCACAGAACAAGCTTTGTGTTATGGCCTTCCTATTTTTCCTTTACATTCACTCATTGTATTGCCTGATATATTTATTTCGGCACCAAGGTATTGTATATCTGCTGTGGCTTAGTGGCACTTCATGCAGTCTAGTGTGTCCAAGGTCTGGGGTTCGAGACTGACACCAGTGTTTTATTTTGCTGCTGAGCAGAACAAGGGCCTTGTCATACAGAGTGACTAAGGCACTTTTAAGCAGTTGTAAGTGGATTTGCGCAGGTTTGCATGATGCTTAGCAATACTTAGCTAAGCACACACATGCGCACACTTGCTTAAACCCGCTAACTACTGCTTAAAAGTGCTTACTCCCGCTAAACCCCGCGCTAATTTCTTTGAAAGAAAAGAAAATGGGGAGATAGGAAAGTGGTGAAAAAGGGGGCACAAAGAGGGAAAGACAATAAGGAAACCAGCTCGGGATGTGCAGGACGGGTGTAGGGTAGGTCCATAGCTGCCCATTTCTTTACCAGCAACAACTGTGCATATGCAATAAATTTGGAGTGAAATTTGAAACCTTCCACCCCTGCGAGAGGGGTGAGGACAACAAAGTATATTGCACTGCCAATTATAATTACCAGTTTACATGTCCAGCGGGTGCATTGTACTCAATTATTGATTTGATGAGGACTGAGAGCAGTGGTACTGTAATGTTGATGTGGATGGGATATGTGCTATATCCAAAGACTGATCACCACTATGGTCACATTATGTTGGACATTCCACTTACGATCTATCTGAATACCCAGGTTGTGTAACACTTTACTCATAGGGGTGTGCTGTCTATATTGTAATTAGCTTGTGCATTTGCTTTTAAAAGGAAATAATCATGCTTTTTGTTTGTATAGTGTGTCTCCATGGCTCTGGCAGCAATCATTTTTGTGTATTAAAACTTTCTTCAGTATAGCAAGAGAATTTGTGGATTCAGTGATTGTCTACAGTTTGCAGACATTCACAAAGCTGGTTAGGCAATTGATGTCAAAGTTTGTCTTTACTTCTGAGACTTAAATACTGAACATGAAAGGGACTAGTACAGAACAATGAGGTACAGACCTGGTCACTGAATTCTACCTAGAGGTGACTTCACACACTTCGACATTATGTGCCATATGTGTGACCTATTCATCTAACCACTTGGTGACGTATGTGTTTATGCACACTTGAGACAGTTTCTCTGTAATAACTTAAGTGTGGATTTGTGTCAAATGCCTTGGCCAAACTTTTCTTCATGCATGCCCTTGTTGACCTTGAAGACTTCAAAATGATTTAACAGAGATGATGTAGCCTTAACAAGTCAAACATGGCTTTGGTACACAGTTGGGAGAGTACCTGTGTTCTTTTGGATAAGGTCCAAGATGAGTTGTTTTATCTGCATCACAGATGAGTCAGGATTATGGGTCTATAAATCCCTTCATCAGATGATGCCCCCCCCCCTTTTCAGACAGATGACTGTTGCTATACACCCTTCTGCAAGAACATATGCTGTCTGGAGGTTGTGTTTAAGTTGGGATCCAACTGTGTCTTCTAGGTCAGATTGTAAGTCACATTATAGGCAACCTGGGATGTTGTCAGGGGCCATTAATCCTGTGTTTTGAGCCTTAGAGAGTGCACAGATGAGCTGTTTTTCTGAGAGGATAAACTGAGTAATGTTTGCATGTATACCTTGTCTGATAGCCAATGGCAACAGGGGGGTGAAGTGTGAGACAAACTGTCATCTAGCAGATTGTCTATTTTCTCCAATTGAGTATGGCTGTTGGCGTCCACAAACACCTCCACACTGCTTCTGTCTACTGTTGTCCATGGGGCTGTTGCTATGTGTTCCACTTGGTTGAGACCTATGCTAACATTATGCTCATATTCAAGCAACTCATTTTGCACATTTTCACAATACGCACCTACCCACTTTTGTATATACCATCCTTGATAAATGTCCTCTCCAGTGACCATGCCAGGGTGCTTGTATTACAACCAATCATCTTAACTGATATGTGACCTTGTGTGACACTCACACAATATGCAATAACTGCGTGATGCTATGACCATACCTGCACATATATGATTACTGTTCATGTTACAACTGTCTTGTCTTTGTCATTTATGTACACTGACATGCCCTTACATGCTGTACAGTATCATGTTTCACTTGTCCTCCTCTTCTGTCTTCATTCCTGCCATTCATATGTATGACCCTTTTCAATACACACACACTTCCCCAGAATAATTATTTATAATGCAGTTTATGTACCCTAGATGATCACCACCAAATTTTTATTTCAGTATACATAAAACAGGGTTGCAGAGTAATCTTCACTGACTACACTGTCATATAATGTGTTAGAAATTTATGCATTGCCTTATACTAAACCCTGGTAGTCATTTTCACTGTCTGCACAATCATGCAAAACTAGTTTGCCCATAGGTAAACATGTCTACATGTGTTTGCATTGATTTATATGGTTTCCTGGCCAGCAACACTGTTGTTGGTCAAAAAGGCTGAGCTTGTATTCATGTAAGTGCGATACATGGCATCCATATGGAATTATCACTGCTGCTAATCATGCAAACATGCAATTCCATGTAGGCTTTGCACTAAACCTACAGAAAGTTTATTTAATCCCCAAGATTATATCATACATGTCATATGTCTAACTGTGGTTATCAGTACGATCATGGATCTACAATTAAACATTTATTTTCTGTACTTTCATGTCACACACATACATGATTCATAGGTCCATAGATTAGTACTAGGCTAACTGCCCTTGTAAGCCATTTGAAGCCTAGCCAATTACCTCATGTGAGAATCAAACCCTGCACCTTGTGTCTGCAAGTTAAACACCTTAACCAGTATGCCATCCTCCTACTCTATCAAAGATTGCTCCATCCCAGAGAGACACACACACACTCACACACAGTTGGCAAGTGCAGGATTCAAACCCTTACCTAACTACATTATGATACTACAGCAGTACGCATTTACACGACGCGCTATACACATCATTCAACACTTTAATGTGTGTATATATAACTAATGAGCATGTCTGACAAATATGTCCTCAGGTGCAATGATCAGTCTGCACAGTAATGACTGTAAAAATACACCTGCTGCCCAGCTTTCCCCATGGCAAATGGTATAAGTTCATGGCCACAATGCAGGTGAGCTAGGGTTCCAATCCAGCAAACTCCAGCTTTTATTAATGCTGTTTCACTGTAATTTATATTAAAATTAGCAAAATAAATATAATTATATGGAAAAATGACTATGTGTAGCAGTGGATATCATATGAATTATGTGTGACTAAGGATATACTGACAATTATGTTACTGTGTTTGAAAGTGTCTTTTCTGTTCTGGGATGCACTTCATACTTCAATGATAGTCATATATACATGAATTTATAAATCAGGATGTTGACAGGTCACACACATACATGGTTAACCACTCACTCTTAAATGCATCTATATAATTAATGAGTGTGTCTGATAAACATTTCCCTCTGTGGCAAGGAGGTAAAGACACATGTGCGGATGATTATGTATTTTCCCTTTTTCATAGGTTTGAATCCCAGGTTGTACAAATTAGTTTTTATTAGAGTGTAACTCTACAAAAAAATATGCCAGGTCGTGCAATGTATACACCCCAGTGCATGACTGAAAAGTTAACTCATCTCACAGGTACATCAGCATCCAGCCAATAAACTAATACCAGCTGTCACATTACCCTTCCTAATTCATAAACTGCCTTCCTCTCTTTTTGGCATTGTTGCTCTCCGCTTTTCATTGTGCAAATGCAGTCAGCATTGTTGTGCAGGTTTGTGCATTGACTGTTAAATGTGACATCACAAATTAGTTGGAAAGCACTTTAACTGTTGCTGTATGACATGTGTGGACATGACAGGAGCAAGAAAGGAAGGTGCCCAATTTAGGGCTTAAAGATGAGGTGTAGAGAAGTTCAGAATATTTATTGGACTTTTTGTAAAGTGCCACAACTGTCAGCTATTGCAGGTGGACTATACGGGGTCTTAGTATAAATCAGAGGCTTGGAATAGTCTTGCCAAGGCTGTCTCCAGTACAACTGCCATCCCATGCACTGGAGAGCAATGCAGGCACCATTTCAACGACTTGAAAAGGTGCAAGCAGACACAACTCAGCCAGTGGCTGTATGAGTTTAGGACTGCTCAGTTCTGCTACATGCATTACTGACAGTTTTGTTTCTATCTAGTTTGAGAAGCTGTCTTTTAAAGTATACCTACATATTGGAAACACAACAGAACATAAAAAATCCACACTTTGCACACCACTCTCATAACAGTATGTGTTACCATCATATAATGATGATGGCATCAACTATAAATACTAGTATAACAAGGCAAAAGCGTACATCAGGGATAATGCAGTTATTAACTAGTGTGTTCTGTGGATGGGAACAAAATACAACAGCTACATTATGTGTGTACCTCTTTGTGTGTGCAAGTTTGTGCGCAGTGTCAGAAGAACATGAGTCTGTACCCTACTGTTATCAGTCTAGCACCATGCAGAAAATAATATTTTTATAGTTGTACCTGTCTACACAGATTCACTTTATAATCTCAAAATACTGAAATCTCGAATTTCAGTATCCCAAGACTGTAAAGCAGAACATTCAAAAGATCGAAACCTCAAAATCGTGACTTTTAAATACACCCTCCACCACACAGACATACATACACCTTTCTCCCCACACTACAGCAAACCAACAAAACACACACAGACACAACACAAATGCACACACCTACCCTACATATAAGCAGGGGGGGCAAGCACTCCCCACACCCCTGCTACTTATATATATACTAACTCTGAGGTCACACTAAAAAGACAAAGACACTAAACCTACTACTACATACTCTATATTCCCCTTTCACAAACACACATCACATACGTACAAGCACCACTCTCAACACTTACACACATACACTTTTACCTACCTACCCTAACCTACACCTAAAACTTCCCAACACACTCACATGCACACAAATCCCTACCCAAAACTCTTAAAAAACAGCACTTACCTCAATCTCCAGATATATCCACACAATGGCAGGCAAACCATATCCCACAGCACACCGCACCTTACAAACACAACAAATCCCACATAGTCCGCTACCACAACTGCGGATTTGACACTTCAAATTTGATCAAGTGGAGTTTCTCTCAACTGCACTTTTGGCATTTTCATCTCGAAATACTGAAATTCGACATTTCAGTATTTTGAGATAGTAAAGTGCTTCCATCTACACAGCCATTTCATACAGTCTTCCCAACATCTTCTCACAGATGTTACAAATCAGTTGTTTGTGGCTCATGCTGAACATTTTCTGATATGAATGCTGATAGTCATGCAATGGTGCTGCTGACCGCTTCAATAATCCTGGGGAATAAATGGAAAAACACAACCAACTGTCAAAAAACACACAGAACCAAGGCAGCTCATAGAACAACTAATGCAACATAGTATTGTTTAAGCCAGCAGTAAATGTTGACTCAACTTGCAATTTTTAATCTCAGCACTATGCTCATACATGTCATTGCATAGCCTTCTCATAGTTTTTCCTATGTAAAAACTTGTACATTGGTTGCACGATACCAGATAAACAATGTTTTTGTATCACAATTAAATCTTCCCTTTACATAATAGGTGACATTCCTCACAGGAAAATGATCACTAGTCATAATGCTTGAACATTGTGAACATACTCCACATTCCCTAGTTCCATTAGTTTGCATACTAGTAGAGCTGTTAGAGTGCCTAAATTCCAATTGCTGTTTTAAAGACACCCCCTTTCTGTATACGAATGTTGGTTTACTACCCATAATACCTGTTAACTTACTATAAACATCCATATCACTTGCAAAAATGTACCAATTTTTTTCAGTTGTATTTTTAATAGCCCTACTGTCCAAACTATAGGTGGAAATGAAACTCTTCGTATTACTGTTATTAATCCTCCGTTCTCTGAACTTTGATAGCAAATTCCACCCAAATCTGCAGAAAACAGCCGTACGACTCAGCGTAACAACTTTAACGGCTGTGAGGTCCCTTTAGAGAACAGAGAGGTTCGCAGGTCGGAGAGAATAATGAACAAGGAGAAAGAATGATATGTGAATGCTCACGAAGACCAGTACAGGAGAGAGGGAGCGAAACCGAAGAACAACAAACAGTGGTTGTTGTTGTTGTAGCTTTCGGCTTTTCCCGGTTAGGGGTCGCCACAGCGGAACTCCAGTCCACTAATGATTGGCAGTAGATTTTTACATACCGACTTGCCAGGCCTGACGCACAACCTTCAACGAAGGTACGCCCATTCATGCATGTCTCCACACATTTAGCTGAGAATCGAACAAGACAAAGTCTTACTGTGAGGCGACAATGCTATCGCAGCACCACCACCGCAACTAACTACAAACAGTGTATCAGAGCTAAATGAACTTGTGGAAGCCTCCAGTGACTTTGGTTATTGTGTGTCTTTTTTTACTACTGTGACTAATGATGAAGGTGATTTTAAATTGTTCAATTATTCCCAGAAATGTTTGACAGTTAAACATGCCAACTTACTCTCAATAGGATTAACCTTTGTACCTGCAAAAAGAGCAAGTATAGTTGAAAGTTTAATAGACTTGAAGTTGCATTGCCATAAATTGAATTTAAGCCTAACTATGGGTGACCATGGTAAATGTGAGAATGTATTATATAAGCCTAGTATTTTCAACCCCCTATGCACGGTCTCATTCAACAATTTGAAAGGGTGTGTAAGGTGAATATACGCAACATACTTAGTAATAAACATGAATGTGATTTTTGCAAACTTAAACACAGAAGAAAAAGATTTTCTAAGAGATGTTTGTAATGATTATGATATCAGGGTAATGAAACTGGACAGGGGGGTGGCTTGATTATAATGGATAAAATTGACTATCTGAATAAAATGAATCAACTGTTGGTCACAGAAACTTATGAGGAAGTTTCTATGTGTGAGATTAACATAGCCAATGCAAAAAATAGATAGGACCCTTTTAGATATGGTAACTCAGGGACATATTTCTATTAATGAATACAGGTATATGTTAAACGATAAACTAATGATAGCACAAATATTTGGAATACTGAAAATACATCCAGACATCAACAACCCTCCATTTAGGCTCATTGTTGATGGAGGGAGGTCAAAGACAAGTTTAATAGCTAGATATTTGGACTTAAATTTAAAAAAGGGAATTGGTCAAATTAATCAGATATGAAGAGATTCATGGGACTTTTTGAGAAAGATAAGTGAGACAGCTTTTAATCCAGATGGCATATTTGTTACTATTGATGTCAAAAACATTTCTGTGATTTCCCATAGGGATGGTTTTGATTTTTTTGAACAACAATTGAACAAAATATTTAAAATGACAAGTTGGAGAACAACTGCAATGGTCGATTTGATGGAACTGGTCCTTAAACATAATTACATACATTTTGAAGGCCAGTCGTACTGGCAAGTTATAGGGGTGGCAGTGGGGGCAGCTTGTGCTCCCATGTTTGCCAATTATGTTATGGCCAAGTGGGAAGATAGATTTGTCCTGAATAGCCCCTTTGTTCAAAGTTGGGGTATGTATATTAGGTTTTTGGACAATATCTTCCTTCTATGGAATGATACTATGGAAAGATTGGAGCAATTTCTTACTTATTTGCATAATACGGTGGATTTCTTGTCCTTTTCCTCACATTTTAGTAGTGAACATATACACTACTTAGATATTGAATTATCTAAGGACAAAACTGAGGGGAAGTTTGTGTCCAACATTTATAGGAAACCTACGTTTTCTAACACCTATTTGAATTACACCAGCTGGCATCCTATGCATCAAAAGAAGGCTGTTGTTAAGGTCCAACTGGTGAGGGTGGCACGTATGGTATCGAACATAGACAATTTTATGACTGAATGTGATAGAGTTATGTCCATGTTTTTGAAGAGAGGATACCCATTGGTGTTTTTAGAAGAAATCAAGAGTGAGGTGGTTAGAAAAAGACAAAATGGTGTTTTTTACCACTATTGGGAAATGGTGGTTTAACAATGGTGGCCACAAACAGTGAATGGAGGATTAATAACAACAGTACTATGAAGGGTTTCATTTCCACCTAGTGTTTGGACAGTAGGGCTATTAAAAATACAATTGAAAAAAATCGGTACATTTAAGCAAGTGATACGGATGTTTATAGTAAGTTAACAGGTATTATTGGTAGTAAACCAATATTCGTATACAGAAAGGGGGTGTCTTTAAAACAGCAATTGGAATTTAGGTACTCTAACATCTCTACTAGTATGCAAACTAATGGAAATAGGAAATGCGGAGTATGTTCACAATGTTCAAGCATTACGACTAGTGATCATTTTACTGTGAGGAATGTCACCTATTATGTAAAGGGAAGATTTAATTGTGATACAAAAAACACTGTTTATCTGGCATAGTGCAACCAATGTACAAGTTTTTACATAGGAAATCTATGAGACAGCTGCGCGTTCGCATGTATGAGCATAGTGCTGACATTAAAAATTGCAAGTTGAGTAATGCACTGTATAGACATATTAGTAAAAACTCCACCCATACTTTTAAATTTATGGTAGTGGAGAGAGTTGTTAAAGATCTGCAGGGGAGGGTGGTTGATGAGCATTTGGACATGGGGAACTAAAGTGGCAAATAGTGTTAAATGCAACTTTTTTTTCCTGGTCTGAATGACTCTCTATCTTTGCTTCCAGTTTTAAAATTAAAGCAATTAAATTTCAAATGAAGTTCAAGTGATACTATTGGTAGGAATGGGCATGTTATTTTTTAATTGGTTTTAAGATTGCATCAATGTGGATGTGTTGCTTTTTTTTTAATTGAGTTCTGATGAAGTTCTACAAGGAATTAAAGTGCTAAGCTCTGTGGAATAAAAACAATTTTTTCACTTGAACTATCATTTTTTGGAGAAAATATTCAATATTTACTGCTGGCTTCAACAATACTGTGTTGCATTAGTTGTTCTACGAGCTGCTGCCTTGGTTATGTGTGTTTTTTAATCCTTGGGAATAGTAGGACAACTGCACATACAATGAATTCCACAAGGTTGGAATTGAATCAAAACGTGATATTTTTGTGTATATCACAGCATTACAACACGTGGATGAAACAAGACGTATGTGCATGTGTAACCAGTATGAATTTATATTGATGTCTGTCACAGAGCATTTAGTGATGGTAGGTAGACACATGCACACCTGTGCCCTACTGTGTCACTATGATGGTGGAATGAGAACTGTGTAGAGTGTTGATATGCTCATCTACAATAAAACATCTTATTAAGCCAACAATATACATAAAAGTTTATCATACCATGTCAACAGTTCTCAGGATGTATATTACAACAGCTGTTATAGAAGGAACATGTAATGAAATGGCAGCAGCAGCCATCAATACATTAGCTCACATCACAGATTGCAGTACCCTGAGATAGGCATACTGTACATCCACAGCTCAAGACAGCACATGTGTATGACAGTAACATTAAAATGTCAAATGTTCATAGGGTCACAGGACATTATTAAGCTAATGGCCAACATCACATAAAATCCTAGCCATTATTATACCATTTAAAACAAACTTCATATTTCTTTATGATGGAAGATAGTAAGACTATTGTGCATATGTGTGCATTTGTTGGATTGTATTTCATACTGCCATTGGCCATATGGGACATGTGGACCACACCATGGCAGAATTAGCAATCACGCATGCAGTGGTCTGGAGATGGCTTGCAAAGACTCATAACAGGACTCTGCTTCATAATGCATATTTGACATGAGGACATCGTCCACTCCTATGCAGGAAGGATGCCATGTGACCACAGGAAAAAAGAGGATGGTGGATACATGGGGCTATGTTAAAGGTTCTCCTAAGTGAAAATGAAATGAAAGGCAGTTCAAAAGAAGAACATGTTGGGATGAATGTCTGACATGGGTGCAAAGTCGCACCTCTGTGTAAAATTGCCTCAGAAGTAATATTTAGATCTATACACACTCAAGTTGCCTGTTGTCAGATCAGAACCCCCTATATATCTAGGTAAATAAGCTCAATAACACAGTACTTAATGTTACTACCACAACACAATTTAGTCTGAAATTCTGTCAGAGTGTATGTTATACAAGATGACATCATCAGTGTATGTTACAAGAAGATGTTCTGAGGAGTGTCTGACATAGCTGTGGACTCACATGCCATTCTAGAATTGCCACCATAGTTGATAGTTGAATGCACACACATACCAGGGGACTGCAGTTAGACTAGAACTCCTACCTAACTATGTCAAGATCACACTATGTAACACAAGGCCACACACAGCACAAGTTTGCCTTTCATATTGTCAGACAACACTTTATAGCTGATTACATCAGCAGTGTCTGGTGAGAAGAAGATGATAGTGGAGTGTCTCAAATGCTGTTTTAAAACAGTCTCTTGAATGTGAGGCAACTAAACACAGACACACACACACACACACACACACACACACACACACACACACACAGTCTACTGCATTGAGAGTAGAGCCTCTACATAACTATCAAAACAGCACAGTAGTTAACGCAAGCTCTACAGCACAAGTCTGGGTTTTGTAGTGTCAGACAACACTTTATAGCTGATTACATCAACAATATCTGGTGAGAAGAAGATGATAGTGGAGTGTCTCAAATGCTGTTTTAAAATGGTCTCCTGAATATGAAGCAACTGAACACACCCATACCCACAAGTTGACTGCAGTGAGAGCAGAACCCCACCTATCTATAAAACACAGGACTTAAATCTAGCTCCACAGCGCAAGTCCAGCTTATAAAGCGTTAGATAAAATAGCTGATAATATCAGTTGTGTCTGTTGAGAAGAAAATTATAGTAGTCACATGCTGTTCTGAAATGGTCTCTTGAATGTTAACCAAGTGAACAAAAACACACACCCATTGACTGCAGTGAGAGTAAAACCTCTACATACAGAGTACAGTACTTAACACAAGTGCCATTGCAAAATGTTGGCTTTTGTAGTGTCAGACAACACTATATAAATGGTTACATTAGCAGTGTATGTTTGTGAGAAGATGTGAGGCCTGTGTGAAAGAGATGCATAGGCATGTACGACTGCCAAAGCATTTGTTCTCCATGGAACTGGATTGCTGACAGTAGGACACAGATTTACACAGATACACAAGATGACTGTAGTGAGAGTAGAAAACCACCTAACTAGGTGCACCAGCTAGAGAACTCAGTATTTAATGCATGCATCATGGCACAAGTTAGACTTTTACACTGCTGCTGGACAACTTATAGTGGGTGACATTCTCATGGGATGTTTGCAAGAATATGTTGGGAAGCATTTATGGGATGGATGTGCAGGCATGTACAAATGTCAGGATATCTGTACTCCATGAGACTTGATTGCAGACAGTATTATACACACTAACACTCTCCTGATTACAGACACACACCAGCTGACTGCAGTAAGATTAGAACCCCTATCTAATTAGGTACACCAGTTAGAGAACTCAGTATTTAATGCAAGCACCACAGCACAAGCCTTTTACATTGCTGCTGGATCCTCATTGGATGTTTGTAGGAAGATGTTGGGAGGCCTGTATGAAATTGCCGGGTAGCCATATATGACTGTCAAAATGAAATAATAAATAAAATCACATTAACATCTGTTTGACACCAAAAAAGAAGGATTCCAAAACACTTGATCCCACCACAGTATTTTATTGAGTGTTTTCATCCATCTTAAAAGTAAGGACTTCTTCAGAAGAAGTCCTTCCTGTCAAAATTATTTGTTCTCCATGGGACTGGATTGCTGACAGTAAGATACACACTTACACTCTTCTGACCACACACACACACACACAGTGAGATTTGAACCCTTACCTAATGAGGTACACCAGCTAGAGAACTCAGTATTTAACACAAGTGCTATGGGATAAATCTGACTTTTACATTGCTGATGGACAATTTATAGTGGATGACATCATCAATAGATGTTTGGAGGCCTGCATGAAATGGCTAGATAGGCATGTATGACTGCCAAGATATTAACTCTGCTTGTGATTAGATTGATGATAGTAGGATACAAACTGATGGTCTTCTGACTATGCACACACACTTACACATATATGAATACACAAGTGTAAGTATTTTGTCTCCATCTTCAAAACACAGTAGCTCAGGCCCACTTTGCTCCCTTACCCTGTCCCTATCCCTATTCACACCCACCCCCACTTCAACTAGATTTATACATTTCAAACCTGACCTATATACCAACAGCTAATCACAACCAATACTTCAACTAACTAGATCACATAATTAAACCTACCATAAACCAACACTACTCATCACTTATCAGTACCTAAATCAAATCGTCACCCCATGCAAGTTCATAACCCTTTTACCCACACACAAAACACTATTCCTATAAGTTATCAGCCACCAACCCTATTACACCCATCACACTCTACACTCTAAAATATCAAAGTATCCTAATAAAATGATTCACCTTAATAAGATATAAGAAACACTTACACCTAACAGCCTTAGACATCATCACTAGTTCACTGCCATTATTCTTATACTCCTTCACCTCACATTATACTCTACTACAATCCACCAACCCACCTCCCTGGCAAACCTCTTCATTACCTCACCTAAATGGACTATTAACTAAATGATAGCTCTAACCCTTTTCTATACTAGCCACACAGATTACCATGCAAACAAATTCCAACCTCTAGCAACTACATACCAAACCTGTCAAAAACAAGCCAAACTACAAAGGAAGCTTGCCAAATGCCTTATACACCTTATTAAACAATAAAACTTCTCCGGGGACATACACCCTAATCTTAGTCCTGTTCTCCTACATAGTATGGTAAGCAGCCCTGTCATATTCAACCAGGGACTATTCCAACAGAGAAACAATTCTTCCCTTCTTCTCCTTAATATGAATTTAAGAAGTATTGGAAATAAAGTTCATGATCTGCATGCCATACTCTCCCTCTATTCTCCTCATATTATAATATTAACAGAGACATGGCTAAAGCCCGACAATAACAACAATGAAATTATAGCTCCCAGATACAATATTCTACACAAAGACAGGAAAACCAGAAGGGGTGGGGAGTAGTGATTTTATTCAAAGATCATCTAATAGTTGTCTATTTAGAATTAAGCATCCCTAACTTTGAAAATGCAGAACTTATCTTTGCCAAATTAAAAATTAACCCCAAACACACATTAACATCAAAGGTGGTTGTATCCCACCAGGAAACAATATTCTCACACATGTTACACTGGATCTCCAGTTCCTTCCCACAGGAAATAGACCTGATGGGTTACTTCAACACTGATGGGCTCAACTGCTCCTCTCAGAGTCCATTATCCCATATTAACCTCCATGGGTTCACCCAACTCATCACATCCCTTATGAGGACTGAAAAATCAGCTAAATGACAGTCTATCTTCGACTGGATTCTGGTCAACAACTCCACCCTATCATCTCAATCAGGATGTCTCCCTGAAGGCCTAAGTGACCATAAGCCAACCTTTCCTCTAAAAATCCACACTCAGAAATAAAAAAAAAATCTTCAACCCAAAAAGGTTTATCTCTGCTCTAAAAAGCTGCAAATAAGAACCTCTCAGACAGCAACACCTAGAAGATGTTGTTAACTCCTTCAGCACCACTTTCTTAGATTTATTAAACTACCATGCACCCCCTAGAACTATCAGAGCAAAAGCTACCTATGCACCCTGGCAAAGTAAAGAATGCAGATCCTTACTCAAGGTTAGGGATAAGGCTTGGGATCAGTTTTACAACAACAAAACACAGATCACAAAACAAACATTTTTAATACTGCAAAAGAAAGATATAAAACTAGTAAAATTAGACAAAATCAACTACTACCACAATATCCAGAAAAAAAAACACCACGATAACTTTCACAAGTTCTGGGCTGCAGTTTATAATATACTTCTGCCAGGTAAATCAGCAACTCCCACTCCATCATCAACCAACAACTCTGATAATCAACCCAATTTAATAAATACTTTACAGAAACTATCCGAGCCCTTGCAAATTTTCAGAGCATCTCCAACAACTCTGCCCTTCCATACCCCAGCATAGCACCAACTCTCAAAATAACACAAACCACTTTTCATTACACTTGGTGTCTGTTGATACTATAAAAAACTACTGAAAAAAAAATGAAACCAAACACCCAAGCTGCAGACAGCTGCCCAGCTGACTTTCTGCAAATCAGAGCAGAAGCAATAGCATACCCAGTAGCCATACTCATAAGCAGATCAATATCAGAAAGCCTGATACCTGTTATTTGGAAAATCTCCCACAATCTACCTTTAAACAAGGGAGGAAATTCCCCTGAACTTACTAATTATCATCCAGTTGCCTTCCTGTCACCCTTATCTAAAATCCTAGAAAGTCATACATACCTAATTTGTAGGTTCATAGGTTCATATGTAGGTACTAGGCTATCTGCCCAAAGGCATTTATAAGCCTAGCCAGAATGTGTTGACTTTCACCACCCCCTTAGATTAGTTTCCTGTGCCTCTGTCCAGCATAGCCACTGAGGTGATCCCCGGGGTAAACTTTCTGTTTCCCATCCACTTGTCAAGGTTTCTCTTGAAGAGAGTTAGCAAGGAGCGCTGCCTAGTGTAGATTAGAATCTTGTTCCAAAGCATGGGAAGTCTCTGGGACAGGAATCTGTCCCTCCAGCATGTCCTATTTATTGTTGTGCTGAGGTTTAGATCCCTAGAGCATGTGGCTTGAGGGGATAAGTGTTTCTTTAGGTGGAGTATGTCCATCAATTCTGGGTTGGACATGGCCTTGTATGTCAGGCAGAGCTCACCTGTGAGTAGGTGGTATGCAACCGAGTACAGCTGGAGTATCTTCAGTCGAGCTGCATAGGGCATCTGTTTGAGGCCAGTGATCCTCTTGGTGAGGTACTTCTGTGGTCTTTCCAGCTGTTGCAGGTGTCTTGTAAGGTACATCCCAAATGGGGCATTGTAGTCTATGATGAGTCTCATGAGTGATGAGTAGAGGGGCACAATGACCTCTTTTGATCTGGATGAGGGGCACAATGACCTCTTTTGATCTGGATGCGAACACTTTTGTAATGAGATGGGCCACATTGAAGGATTTTTAGCCACTTTGGCAATGTGATTATCAAAGGAGAGATTACTATCTACTTGGGTCCCCAGATCCCTTATTACATTTTCCTATTTAGGGGACTACCACCTATGTGGTAGTTTGTGGGTACTTTGCTTTTTCCAAAGGGGATGACTATGCACTTTTTGGCATTTAGCTTGAGGCCATGATTTTGACACCAGGTATCTGTCCCAGTGAGACCCTTTTGAAGGATGTCAATTATAGCCCCTAGTTTGCAGTCATCTGCGAACTTGGTCAGCCATAGTCCTCCTGTGCTTGCCTGTTCCTCTGAGATGTATATGCCAAACAGGAGAGGTCCTAGGACTGAGCCCTGGGGAATGCCACTTGTAACTGGTTTAGAGTCGGACCTAGCTCCCGCAGGTCTCACTATGTGGGTTCTGCCTGTGAACCAGTCGGCAACCCATCTTGTGATGTAGGGTTTTATGTTCAGGCTGGTGAGCTTGTCTATAATACCAGAATGGGGAATGGTGTTGAAGGCATTTGTGAGGTCTAGGTAGGCTGTGTGTACCACCTTTCTCTCATCTATAGCCTTGGTAACTGTCTCAAAGAAGTCCACCAGGTTTAAGAGGCATGATCTGCCCTTAACAAAGCTGAACTGGGTATGGTCCAGTGTTTGGAGGTTTTCAATGTCTCTGTTAATAAGTTCCATGATGATGCACTCCATAGCCTTGCAGACCAAGCTAGTCAGTCTTATAGGGCAATAGTTCCCAGGGTCTGTTGTGGCTCCACCTTTGTGGAGTGGAATAACCGTTGCTATGTGCCAATCTATGGTTACATAGCCTGTCTAGAGGCTGAGTTTGAACAGTGTGTTTAGGTGAGGGGTTAGTTCACATTTCAGCTCGTGTAGGATGCAGTCTGGGACACCGTCCAGTCCCATTGATGCTATGTTTTTGGCTTTGAAGAGATCTGTTTTAACCTGAGTGTCTGTGATTTCAGGGGATCTACATTCTTCTGGTATGGTTGTGGGCCCTTTTGAGGGTGAGAGGGGGTGACATTTGCACTGAACCTGTCTGCCATAATGTTGGCAATATCGGTCGGTTCAGTGTATTTTGTGCCATTCTGCATTAACTCTGAGCAGATCTGTGCATTGCCACTTAGATTCTTGACATAGCTAAAGAATGCCTTGTGGTTATCTTTGGAGTCCTTGGCAATTTTTCTTTCGAAGTTCGCCTTGGATGATTTTATGAGGGATCATAGTTTCTTGCTGATACTGATCAGGGATGTCTTCCCTTCTTGGGATTTTACTCTTTTCTGTACTAGTTTCCTCCTTCTATTGTATATCTTGTTTATGGCAGGGGTCCACTAGACTGGTTTCCATTTCTTGGAGGAGTGAGTCTTGGTTTTGCTTGGGATAGCACGATCCATGCATTTTTGTAGATGCCCATAGAATGCATTAGTAAAGGATTTTGCAGCTTGGACAGAGTTATCCTTTAGCATGGGGGCTTTGAAACTTTCCACCTTGGTCTTAAGTAACATGAAGTTTGCTTTTGAAAAGTTTTTCACATTGGTTTCCTTGTTTGGGGGTGGGGTTGGAATGTGGCTATCCAAAGTGATTTGTTTATGGTCAGATCTAACCAGCGAGGGGGTGATCTCTGGTGTGAAACACCGGTCGCCCATGTTGGTGATGACCAGGTCCAATCTGTTAGTGTTGACCAGTTGATCAAGGGTGTTTGAGTTTATAAATTCTAGGAAATGTTGGGCAAGGGGTTAGTACTGGAGTAGTTCTCCCAGTTAATGTTTGGGTAATTGAAATCACCCAATATTAGGGTGTTTGGTAGGAACTTTATGTTTCCCAGTGTTTCCAGAAATACAGAATGGGGGTCCTGGGACATGGTGGGTGATCTGTAGCAAGCTACAATTTTAATTGCAGTTTTGCCCATTGTTAGTTGCACGTGGATGATCTCTGAAGCATTGTGCTGCACCACTAACCTGGAGGTGTGGGTATCCTTGATGCATATGGATACACCCCCGCCTTTTATATTTCGGTCTGGGTTCTGTGGCCAAAATGTATGGAATGTGTTGTAGCCTGGAAGTGCTGGCATGCTCTCTGGATCCTTAAGCCAGGTTTCTGTTGCTGCACATATATTGATTTTCTCCATACTGAGGAGTGCCTCGAGTGCATGCATTTTGACATTTAGACGTCTGGCATTGAGTAGCATTACCCTCAGTTTTTTGTTACTTGTGCTATTTACGGTGGTGGGTTTGTCTTTTGAGCCTTGCCTAAAAAAGCACTATGGGGTGGCAAGAGCCTTGGCCAGTATTCAAAAGTCTAAGGGTGACAAGTGCAAGCCATCTCTAGCGAAGCAGCATGGCTTGTCAAGCATGTCATCCCAGGTGGACAGACATTGGATCCCCTTTGAATGACACCAGAAACTTAGACAAATGTTGAAATTGATAATTTTTTCTTTATACCGTAGTATCATTCTTGGTGAGGGCAGGATGCTACTCATGGGCAGGGTCATACTGGCATGGGCTATATGACCAGAGAGATCTTCCATGTCTCTTTTCATGTAGTCTAGGGAGGTACAGCTCAGGTCATTCACACCAATATGGGCAATGACAGAGTCATATTTGTACTTGTTCTGGAGTGACTTTAGTCCTTGTTTTATGTGGCGGATCCTGACACCCAACAGACAGCTAACAGTAACCTTCTCCTTATTCAGCCTAGTGAGTGGGATGTCAGTTTGCCTGACTATAGAGTCACATATTACTAGTATGTTGAGTATGTTATTTTGCCTTAAGGGCTGTGATTGCGTGGCCCACTGGCTTTGTGAAGTATGTGTTTCATGGTTTGGGCTGGGGGTGGATGTTGCTTGGATGATTGCTTTGGAGGGCTCTGTTGCTTTTGTAGATTTTTATTTAGAGCCTCTGAGTATGTTTTCCTGTATTTATGTGTGTTTTTGATGGTGCTGGTTTAATGGGTCTATGTGAGACTGGTGGTGTGATGCAAGTATTTCCCTTCTACTCTTGACTGTCTGATCCAGTCTTGGGTTGAGAGAGCTTAACCTCCTGTTTGACTGTATAATTGCATTTCTCACATGTATTAGTGTTTGGTGGTAGGAGGAGATGGTTGTCTGTATACATGAGGCAGCTGTAACATTTCCTCAAAATGCCCAGATTCACCAGCTGGACTGGAGAGTACACCTGAAACTGCCCTTTGGACATGCCTGTTTTACTGAATGACTGGTAAGGTCAAATAGAGAGCCTTGTTCTTCTGTACAGTATAGGGGGGTCTAGTGTTAGGGTTTTTAAGTGCTTGCTATGAGAGAGAAAATTTGAAAAGGAGACGTTGTGGAGCCGGGAATAGTTATACCCTCGCTAACCGGTACTGCCAGGTGTGCAAAACCGGGCAAAGGTGTTTTTTTATAGCAGGGAAATGAAAGAGATAGAAATTAGCCCAAAATGGCCAATAAACTACTAATTTCTGGGCTGAAACCACTCCTCCAGGGACAGATAGGCTTCTCAAAGCTCCCGTCTCTCACAGGTGAACAGAGAAACTTCCTTCTATCCAAGTAAGGTGTGGGCAAACACAGAGATTTGTAACACAGCCCTGAATTCATCACTAACCTGAAACCTGGACTATACTAGCTTAGAAAGGTGGGAAACAAGTTTTTTTTTTTGTTTTTATTATTTTTTTGTTTTTCAGAAAATAAAGCAGATACAATAAAAAAAAAACACTTTAAATGCACAGAAAATGATACTTATTGTTATATATCTCAGATCAGAGTTGTAGTCAATGCCCCTAGTAATAAAGTAGGAAGAAACACAAATACAGTAAAAGCAGATGAATAAAGTGCATTTTTTGTATAAAACAATAGAAAATGAACAAACTGATTTAAACAAGTTACCCAATTAACCAGAACAAAGCTCAAAACTGAGCCCTGTTCCAGCAGTCTTCAATCAGACAAGTTCTAACTGCACACTCCCACTACTAGGGTGCAGGGGAACCTTCTCCAAAAAAAGGTGGCCTGGATCAATGCTCAAGTTATATAAACAAAGCTAGATTCAGCAGGCCTGAATCTAGTCTATGCTACAGCAACAAGGCACACCAATTTAAGAAAGAAACAGTTCAAATAAGCAGGCACAATAAGGCTGTGACCAGAAATTCCCAGCTCAGAAGGGCAGAATCCAGCCTCTCTTCCCACAAGAGTGCAGACCACAAACATTCTTAATGTAGAATAACTGGCCTGAAGCTCAAGTGCTTAAACCAGAACTAATACACTTTTAGAATAGCAGACACTGAGCCTGCAATCAGCAATTCCCAGCTTAGAAGGATGTAAGCTACCTGTCCTGCCACAACAGTACAGACCACAAACCTTCTTAATGTAAAACAACCAGTAAGCCCAAGTCCTTAAACCAAAAGACTTAGAATCACACTTACTACCTTCATGCACATTAACTATTATCAAATACTCAACACGGTTTTTGCTCCTCTCACAGCATCACCACATCCCTAATGTCCTTTACTAACACTATAGAAATGACTGACAATTTGTATCTGACATATTTTTGGACTTGGTGCTCATCAGTGTTCTCTCCACCCTAAACCATAGTAGCTCCTCTATCAACTGGTTCCAAAGCTACCTATCAGGATGACAACAGGCCATCCAGTGGCCTTTCCCCTCAACTCCCAGTTACCATAGGGATTCCACAAAGCTCCATCCTTGGGTCTCTACTATTCTCTCTCTTCACCAACCAGCTCCACACCTCCGCACTTCATGCCTCAGTGGTATAATATGCAGATGACTTTACTCTTATATGTGCAGCCTCCTCCCTACAAGACCTCCACACCATAACCCAAGATTCCTTTCTATCTGTGGAAACATGGCTCACTAACTCCCAACTCATTCTAAATCACAACAAAACAAAGTTCTTTCTCTTCTCCTCAACAAGATCCCCCTCATCTTTCCTGTCTTCCAATATCTTATCCAAAAATAAAACTATTATCACCCTAATTGCTCACACTAAACTGCTAGGCATAGAAATTGACAATAACTTGAAATTCCATATTCACCTATCTGAAACCATTAAGAAGGTCCACAAGAATCTAGTTCTTCTATATAGAAGCAAACAATTTCTAACAAGAAACACAAAAGTTACTATCGCTTGCACACACCTCATGTCAACTCTCCTATACACATCCCTAATTCTAACCAACCTTTGCAAAACTGATCTAAACAAACTGGAATCTTGTTACAATAAAACTGCCAAGTCTGACACCAATGACTCATACACCACATCACTGTACAGCTCTTAAACAGCTTCCTCAACTGCAACACTTTAATAAATTAACCTTTGCCCACAAAATACTGCACAGATCAGATAAAACCCCTGCTCTCCAAAATCTTATACAACCATACACCACTTCTAGATCCCTCTGTTCCAGTAACAAACTCCTTATAGACATCAACAAAGCTAACAACTCAGATGGGGAATCATTCTTCTCAAACTTCATTCCTAAAATATAGAATACACTGCCACCCCAATAACCTCCAACTGCTCTATACTACAATTTAAAAATCTCATAAAATCACACTTAATAGACTCTTGGTTCTGTCATTGCAACTGTCCTAGGTAGGCCATACTACAGTCTTTTCAACTAAATACTGTTCATTGTGAGTTATCTTACACCAATATTTGACCTCAACTGTATGGAAACTAGTCTCTCTTTCATTTAAATTGTATATAATCGTGTATGATGCGTGATGTAAATGTTTAGCTCTGTAGAATTGTATTGCCCATCATTATGTAACTGTTGTTTGTAAATTTTTCCATAATTTCTCATGTTTGTCAACTTCTGCAATGTTTGTCATTCTTTTAACTGGAGCTTTTCTCCTTGGGCCTCAGCTGAAAAAGGATCTGTGTCCAGTTGGTCTTTCCCTGCAAACAAATGCAAAATAAATAAACTATGACTCCAACACCCCTGATGTATGCTTTTGCCTTTTCATAGTGGTCTTTATATATGATGCCATCATCATTTTATGATGTGGGTAACATATGCTGCTATGAGAGTGGTGTGCAAAGTGTGGATTTTATATTTGCTGTTGTGTTCCAATATGCAGGTGTACTTTAAAAGACAGCTTCTCAAACTAGATGGAAAAAGCTGTCAGGAATGCATGTAGCAGAACTGAGACATATCTCTCAGTATGGTTGTGTACATTACACACTCATTGTCACATACAGACACACACATGTTTTGTGATCAGCAAGGATGCAGTTGTGTATGTACAGTTTTCATATTTGTGAAGAATTGCTGTCCACATTAATACAGGTATAAGGCAATCTAAATGTCTGTTGTTAAAATAAAAGTTTATATGATGTAGCAGTGCAGTTGTGTAGGTGACATTTGGGAACTAGCACTGACATACCAGTTTTCAAGTGCTTGGGTGCAGGGCACACATGACTCCATGTAAATATGTGTTTAGTCAGTAAAATGTATTTTTACATGTATTTTACTTGGATGAAGATTAACTGGGCAATGCACATATGTAATACATGTTAACCAGCACTTTCCATAGAGCACCACCGAACAGCTGGTTTGCACAATTGACAGCAAAGTGTTTGCGCAAGCGAGATACATATTTAATGACTATTACTTGAACCTAAGAAGTACCAATCCATATTGGCTATGGTAGAAATAGTTAACAGATGCTATGGTGTTCATAAGTAATTCATATCGGAATATTGTGGCATAAATTTTAGGACATTAAAAAAATTTTTATACAGCTTTCCCCATTTGCACACAGTTAAGTGATGAGCAAACATGGGCCTCTGCGTCACCCCATCTTTGATCCCCAAATTTGTCACCTTTCCTGTTAGTTCCTGCCATGTCCATACAGGTCAAACAGCAGTAGTTAGAATGTTTTCCTGCAACTTCAAGAAATTGCATTTTACATCCCAAACAACCATGCCAACTGTGTTTGTACAGTGTTAAGCAGAGAACAACAGTGCCAAACAGTGAGGAAGGCATTTTATGAAAAATGAAGGGTAATGTGACAGCTGGCATTAGTTTTGGGCTTGGATGCTGCTGTACCTGCTAATTGATTTTACTTTGCAGGCATATATTGGGGGTATAAATTTTATGACTTAACACATTTTTGTGTGGCTTTACACGTTGATAAAAAGTAAATTGTACAATGTAGAATTCAAAAATCTATGTACAATAGAAAAAACATATTCTTCCACGTAGGTGTTTTTTCATCCTTGCCACAGAAGAAGTGCTTGTCAGACATGTTTATTAATTATATAGACACATGATAGAGTGAGTAGTTAACCATGTGTGTGTGTGTGTGTGTGTGTGTGACCTGACAAGGTCCTGGTTTATAAATGCATGTGTATATCATTGAAGTATAAACTCCATCCCAGGCCAGAAAAGACAATTTTAAGTACAGAAACAATATTGCCAGTCATGCATATATATGGTCTCCAGTGCTATACATAGTTATTGTTATATATAATTATTTTTAGATTTTAAAAGTGAGTGGACAAGCATTAATAAAATTTATAGTGTGATATATTACAACCCTGGCTAACCTGTTTTGCAGGCATTAACTTATACATGTTGCCACAGAAAAGGTTAGGCTACAAGTGTGTTTTTTACAGACGCTACTGTGAAGAGTGCTTATTGCACCTGAGACCATGATTATCAGATGTGATCACTAGTATTATGCATTTAAGAGTTTAGTGTTTAACCATGTATGTGTGTTTCATGAAAGTTCAGAAAATAAATGTTTAATAGTAGAAACATAATTCTTCTGATACACAGTTACACATTCAATATATGTGATATCCTGTGCATGCTCAATGTCCCTGCTATACATAGGTATTTCTATGTGTAATTATTTTTCTATTGTGAATTTTTATATAAAGTGGAACAGCAGTAATAAACATTTTGACTTTTCTGGATTAGAATCCAGGCTCACCTGTACTGTAGCCCTTAACTTCCACCTGCTGCCACAGGAACAACTAGACAACAGCAGTATGTTTTCACATTTATTACTATGTATGTGTGCTGTGCTAACCACCTCACAATGCCACTTAGTGTGTTTGCATGGTGGAACACCACACATGATACAACGTATCTGTTCTGAAATTGACAAGTGTCTCCTTGTTGTCTGCAGGTGTTCTGGACCTGCAGGTGTTGTGGAAGCTTGCTGACTGCCACACAATGATGCTTAGTGTGTTTACATGATGGAAAGCAAAAGATGCAACAACGTATACTTTTTGAAGTTGACAAGTGTCTGCCTATTGTCTGCCGGTGTTCTTGACCTGCAGGTGTTGTGGAAGCTTGCTGACCACCGTGTAATACTGTTTAGCATGTTTGCATAATGGAAGGCAAAAGATGTAACAACGTATCTTTTATAAAACTGAAAATGTCTGTTGTCTGGGCCATTATACTGTGTTTGCTTTGAGGTGAGCAGTGGGCAAATGAGATTAGCAAAGCTCAACATTCATTATTATTGTAAAAAGAGTTTATTACTTTTCACAAATAAAAGATAAATGTGAGACTTGAACCTTGATTTACCTACACTATGTATTGCATGATTCATCATATTTACCAGATGTGCTATATACAAACTTGCTTCACAGCTTTAATTTAAAGACACTGAGCAAAGTCAATTGTGGTTTATGTGAATGGGATATTGTGAATGAAACTGAGTATGTTGAGCTGCGCTGGATTTTAGACCTGAGAGCTAATTTGCACCCAGGTCTTAACAATGCTGTGTCTTTAAAACCAGCACTTAAAAAGAGGGGGAGCGGAGCATAGATGGCCAACTGAGAGCAGTGAATTTTGAGAGCTCCATAAACTAGTATAATAATATAGGAAAATGTTATTATTTTCAAGTTTAAAACGTCAGAAATCTGTAGATAAACTATTAAACTACATAAAGATCAATTTTGGTGGGGATATACAAAAACTTTTCCTGTCAAGTAACTTGGAGATATATCGAGTCACTGAATATGAACAACTCAAGAATTCTCATCCAGATGCTGGTTTGAAAAAAGAACTGCAATTGATGACATCTACCTTACAGGAAGTATGTTTGAAGATGAATGGTGTTAAAAATGACTTAGAAAACCTCAAATTAAATTCTCAAAAACAGACTGATACTCTTAAAGATCTATTACAGCAACACCATACAAAAATAACAAATATAGAGACTTCTCTAAATGACACTGAAGGGAGACTCAAAGAGGAAGAATTCCAAAAAGAATTTCTGCTTAAACAGAATAGATGGGTGTTTAACAAAATAGATGACTTAGAAAACAGGGAAAGGAGAAACAACATAAGGATCTTTGGTCTGCCTGAAAACACTGAAAGAGAAGACATTATTTCATTCTTAACCTGGATTCCTGAATTTTTAGACTTGAAAGAGTGACTTTCATTTGGAATTGAAAGGGCACATAGAGCACCGAGGAAACCTACTTCTAACTCAACAAATACTCCACCTAGATCCATAGTTATAAAATGTCTTCCATTTCTAGACATGGAACTAATATTACAATCTGCTTGGAGAAAATCACCCTTAAAATACAATCAAAGCCTGATAAGGTTTGACAATGACTATTCTTCCAGAATACTAGAACAAAGGAAAGAAGTCTGGCCAATAATAAAACTGTTGAAGCAAAGCAACATTAAAGCACAGCTGGCCTTTCCAGCCAAGATAAAAATACTTTTTGCGAATGAGATGAGAACCTTTAATGACTTAGAAGAAGCTACTATATTAATCAAAAACAATAACATAGTGTCTATCCCAGATGAAATGGAATGGATGGCCCCTACTCTTAAAAGAATAAAAGAAACTAATTATTGGACTGATGCTAGAAAGAAGAAACAAAAAACTGATTCCGAGATAGCTGTCCCAAAAAATAACTCTTACAATTACATCTCTCAAAGTATCAACTGATATGGTACATCACTTGTCATCTGTTTTTATTTAAAAAGGAGGGATTCTTAAACAACTGAGAAACAGTAATGATTTATTCAGAATGTTCAAACAGTGCAATAATTCTTCACAAACAAAGGTAGGTCAAGATGGGTTACTATTTACATTATATATAAGCCTAACAATGCAACATATAATACAAACACAGAAGTTTCTATTCCACTACTCAAACTCAATGAATACTTATCTTGTTCATTTTTCATTGATTTTAGTTATAATAATTTCAGTAATTAATTAACTAATTCAACAAGGTACTATTCATCAGAGTTCAAACTCAAATGTACCAAATTAACATCAAATATAATAGCAGTAACAGTAGAGTGTTTAAAAAAAAACACTGTCATGGAGTCTAATGCCTTCTTCAGTTAAAATATGATTTAGAAATGTCATGTATATCCTGGTTAAATAATAGGAGGAAGCTCTTAGTACAAATGTCATCATTATTCTGTCTAAATATAGTTAATATCAATTATGGCAGGTATCACAGCTACAAGTGCTGTTTGATCAATCCTGATATGATGTGCATGGATGCAGCTGTGTCTGGCAGCTAGTACAAATGTCATTATTATTCTGTCTAAACATAGTTAATATCACTTATGGCAGGTATCATAGCTTCGAGTGCTGTTTGATCAATCCTGATATGGTGTGTGTGGATGTAGCCATGTCTAGCAGCTAGTACAAATGTCATTATTATTCTGTCTAAACATATCAGTTACGGGAGGATCATAGCTCCAAGTGCTGTTTTATTAAGCCTGACATGGTGTATGTGGATGTAGCTGTTATATGTTGCCATTTTCATCTCCAGGAAGCTGTGGGTTGTGGCTTGTGATCGAAATTTACTGATGCTTGTGTATTAGGAAGAGACATTTGGTATTTTAGCCTGGATCCAGGGGCAGGGGGTGGATAGAACTGTGATTTGGGATATTTTGGCAGAGAATGGTTTGTTTGTATGTCTACTGAGTGAGAGGTGGGAGGGCTGGAGGAGAGGGTTGTATCTTGTTGTGGTGGCTTGTTGGGAGTTTTTTTTTTTTTTTTTTTATCTGTTTGCTCTCTGTTCTTTCCCTGGCTGCTGCCTCACTGAAAGGGAGGGAATTTAGGCTTGAAGTTGCAGTGAAGTGTGAAGCTTTGCTATAGGTGCATCATGAGCCTCTGGTATGCAGTACACAGACACCTTAACAGAAACAGATGCTACCAGGTTGCTATGGTAATGGAGACAGAGTGATGATAATGCTTAATGGCTCTGAGGAGTTTCCGAGATGATTCTCAGCAATGACGTTTTTGGTTTTAATATATATATATATATATATATATATATATATATATATATATATATATAATAAAAGGGCTGTTTTAAACCACATGTACACATATTGATGGTCTACCAACACTTTGTTTAGCTCATTAAGTTGATTCTTGATAAAAAAAAAATAATAATTAAGTGCAATTTAATATTTAAAATGTAGTTTGGTCCAAACACATTAAGAACTTGCATAAGAGTGGAAGTCTGAGTTATTGTGAAAGACTAAGAGCACTTGGTCTTGTGAAGTACCCTTTGCAGTAGTCTGGGAGGTGAGCTTGCTCGTAAGTGTTGGGCATATGGGGATAGCTGATTCTAGGGGTGTTTGGGGTTGCCAGGAAGTGCTAGAGAGTCATCAGATTTCCTTTGTGGAAATATCTGTGGGAATGGAAAGCGTGTTGAGTGGTTCACTGGTAGAGTGGCCACTGTATGAAATAGGCTGGTAAAATGGAACAGGACAAATATTGGTTTGGATATTTTAAGAACACACCATATGAACTAGTGAATGGTATTATGGCAAAACTGGATGGGCATTGTTTCCCATGCTTGAAGTGCTGATATATGTGTATGTAAGGATGGAAATATACCTATAACAAATAAGAAACTAGAAGGGTCTAATAATTTAAAGTCGATGGACTGTATAAACATGTTTGGAAGGAGCTAATATTAAGAATAAATACAGTTTGTGGCCTCTCAAATAACTAAGCAACAGCCAAAAAAGAAAAAAACACAATAGTTATATAATGTATGATTTTAGTAAATCTAGATATAAAATATATAATTGTCATATAAGATGAAGCAGTCTGCTGAATTTAAATATTAAAGACAGGCTTTAATAACATGGGCTTGTGTATAGTAATACTACTGTCTTAACTTGTCATAAATGACATACACTATGTTGAACATCAAGGGGAAGCATGATGATTTTCTTATATAAGTAAATATGTATAATAAGTCATGTAATTGCTTTAACTTGAATTGTAGCTTTTGTAACCTATCTTGACCATATATAATATTTAAGTGGTTACCAAGGTAACTAATGTTTTATACATGACATCAAACTGACAAAGTTGTTCAAGAGAAACAATAGAAGCCTGAACTTGAAATGTCACAGAATGTAGCTATCATATTCTGAACAAATAGTATTAAATTGACAATAGACAGTTTAATAACATGGGCTTGTGTATAATAACACTGCTGGTTTAGCTTGTCATAAATGACATACACTATCTTGAACATCAAGAGGAAGCATGATGATTTTCTCATATAAGTAAATGTGCATAACAAGTCATATAATTGCTTTAACTTGAATTGTGGTTTTGTAATACATCTTGACCATACATAATACTTAAGCTGTTACCAAGGTAACTAATGTTTTATACATGACATCAAACTGACAAAGTTGTTCAAGGGAAACAATAGAAGCCTGAACTAGGAATGTCACAGAATGTAACAATCACATTCTGAACAAATAGTATTAAATTGACAATAATCACTCAGTTTAACCTTTGCTGATTATACAAAATAAAATGTTGCCATTTAAATCTAAAAACTTTCAGTATATGTTATAAAATGGCAATTTATGAATATGGAAAGGGAACTTGTAATCAGTAATCACAATAAGTGAATTTGTTGTTTCTAACCTATAATTTCACTCATTTTGCAATAAGAAATGACAGATATGAAAATTCGTATGTGTAGGAAATGGGGAAGAGGGATGCACTGATAATTAAAATGCAGTAACTTTCATCAATGTTTACATAAAACAAACAATGTTTTAAGTGAATTAGCAACAAAGTGATTACTTAAATGCTGGGAAACGATGAAATATAACTTCTAATATATCTAGTAAAATACATTGTATTATAAGCATTAGGTAAAATATTATTACTATTTATATTAAGTAATACATTTTGAAATGCTTCATCAATAAGGGTGAATATGCTAAATAACTGTGTGTTATAATCTTTTACTGATGTTTTATATATGATACATCTGAGTCTATATTAGAACACTGAACGTTCAAAATTTCGAGTGTTCTAATATCGACCCATTTTCAGCGAACACTGAAAATATCGAAGAAACAGAAAAGCAAATTTTTTCCTAGGGAAAAAATTTGGTTGTCCATTTCTGTTGCTTCGGTATTTTCAGCATTGTCGTGGAAAGTTACAGGTCAGGTTCAGGTAAGTGTGCAATTGTGTGGACGTGAGAGTTAGGGCAGGTTAGGTGAGTTAGGGTTAGGGCGTGGGTCAGGTAAGTGTGCGATTGTGTGGATGTGAGGGTTAGGGCGGGGTAGGTGAGTTAGGGTTAGGGCACGGGTGAGGTGACTGTGTGATAGTGATGGACTTTAGGGTTAGGGTTTGGGTTAAGGTAAGTGGATAGTTAGTGGTGTATGTATAGTTTAGTGTAGGGTTAGGTGTTAGAGTTAAGGTGTTTGTGTGTGGATTGCTGTTTGTTTGGTGTGCTTGTGTTGTGTGTATGTGTTTTGGAACAGCAAAATTTTTCCCTCGGAAAAAATTTGCTGTTCTGAATGTTCGATGTTTTAAATTTTCGGTTCATAGGGTTCAATATTAGAACACTCAACATTTTGAATGTTCGGTGTTCTAAAACAGACCCAATACATCCTACTTTAATATGATTGATTTGTTTGTTTGTTTGTTATCTATCTTTCATGTAAATATTAATTGCTTATACAATAAGTAGACATTTATATTGTATTAGAATTCTGTTTACTCTACAATAGTACCATATATGTTCAAAATAATATAAATATTGCTTATTCCTATTACAAATATTCTCCATATGATAATTCAATTTATGGAGCTCAGATGTTCTGGATTGTCAAGGTATGTGTGATAATCTGATGGACTTAGGTTTATCCATCAGACTAGGAATGATTTTCATTCCATGACTAGTGCGGATCTTAGTTTTGTTAACATTTATTAGTTTAAATTTGTTATTACACAAAATCATTTTAGTATGCCTGACTAAAAAATTACTTTACTGGTAAACACTCAAAGTATAAAAGTGATAATTTTCTTTAAAAGCTCAAACATATACTTTATAGTTATCAGAGGAAAATGTTTAATAGTTACAATAAAACAAAAATGCATGATCTAAATAACCGAATATGGATTTGACTTTATTATCTTTAAATACCAATGGCTTAAACAATCCTAGCAAGAGATCAAATATACTGAAATGTTTAAAACTGATCAAAGCACAAATTGTCTTCCTTCAAGAAACTCATTTCAAAACAAATGACAATTACAAATGGAATCCTAAGGAATATATGATATTGACGCAATCCACTTATAAGACAAAGACAAAAGGGGTAACAATTTTATGGAAAACAAATGTGATTAACCCAGAAATCATTTATAAGTATGAAGATAAAGAAGCCATTATGGCATTAGTAATAGTTAAATATAATAACAGAATAGGACCCTAGCCAGTCTATACTGGTTCCAAGGCATTGGATCAGGAACTGTTAAAAAACACTTGGATTTCATTTCCAATAATTATAAAGGCAACTTAATATTAGGAGGAGATTTTAACTGTATATTTGATATTTCTGAATCTACAAATAAAAGACCACTGTGTACATCTGCTGTATCAAAACCTTTAAACAAGTGGGCAGAATCATTTCATCTTGTAGATACTTTCAAATTTAAAGAAGATAAATCTTTGTTGTTTTTCCATCAAGATCACAGATTTGGTACACAAACTAGAATAGACAAAATATTTGCTGCCCATGACTTACACTCTAAAATCATTAATTTCTCAATAACTCCATGCCCCTTTTCAGACTATTTAGACATTGATACTGAAACTTAAAAATGGGTACAAGCCATTAATCTTTAACTCCAGAATTCCAGCAAATATAACTAAAATGAAAGAGTTCAAAACCTGGTTATTATCTGAATTACAGTTCTTCTTAGATATTAATTACACCACAGAGATAAATAAAATAGTGATATGGGACTCATTAAAAGCTTACATATATGGCAAAACCCTAACTTGGTATAAAAAAAAAATCAGAGAATGGGATTCTGAATTATTAGATCTACAATCCAAACTTTTGTCAGTAAAAACTGAAAAAAAATCAAAATCATTTGGAGAAGAAAAAGAAAGTTTAAGTATTAAACAATAAATATAACAAAATTCTAACACATAAAACTTGTTTATCTATATAAAAACTAAAAATTAATACCTTGGCCACTTCTCCCAAATATCTACATACTTTATCCACAAGAATCAAAATACAGTCAAAAGCTAATAACATTAAATGTATCTTCCATGAAAGAAAGGGAAAAATGACTTGGATATAGGTAACATTATTGGTGCCTATAGAAATCACTATATGGAACATTTCCAAAAAGAAAATATACATATTGATCAATTAAATCTATATGAAAAATATTCTAATATAAAAAAATACCAGAAAAATTAAAACTAGATCCGCAAGCACCTATATCCTACAAAGAAATTACAGATACAATAAAAGAGGATAAATATAATAAAGCTCCAGGTATGGATGGCATAATTATGGAAATATATAAAGTTTTTCCTTCAAAAATACTATCCTTCTTCCATAAATCTTTATTAGAAATTCAGTCACAAGCTTTAATACCACCCCCTTGGAGATATTCCTTAATCACACCAATTCTAAAGGAAAACAAATCCCCAAACCTCTGTACCTCATATAGACCTATATCATTATTAAATACTGACTATAAGATATTTATGACAATATTAACTAACAGAATGAAAATACCACTATCCAAAACAATAAATAATGATCAAACTGGATTTATCTATCATAGACATACACATGACAATATCAAAAGGATAATTTCTCTTATAGATTATGTTAATAAAGAAAATAAAGAAACACTCATAATTGGCTTAGATTCAGAGAAAGCCTTCGATTCCCTAAATTGAGACTATTTATTCAAAATTCTGGTGTTATTTGAATTTCCTCCATCCTTTGTTCATCTACTAAAGAATATATATGCAAATAATTTAGCATATGTTAAGCTAGGTCCTTTCACCTCTGAATCTATACATATAACAAAGGGTACTAAACAAGGATGTCCCATGTCACCGATTCTATTTGCTTTGGCTATTGAAATAGTGGCAGATTCAATACATAACAATATAAAAATCAAAGGAGTAGATGTTTATGAACGATACAATTCTAAAGTAATGCTCTTTGCTGATGACATATTATTAACATTATCCAATACAAAAGAGACATTAGAAGAATTAGATATTTTAATTGATACATTTTGCAGGACTTCGGGGCTCCATTTCAATAAATCAAAATCAAAATCAAATTTGTTATTTTTAAATAAAAAAAAAGAATTGCAGATGAAAGGGAATCACATTATAGGGAAACAAGAATCTGCCTTAAAATATCTAGGAATTGAGTTATGCAAGGATAATGAATTAGTCTAAAAAAAAAACAATAATATCATCAATACAATTAAAATTTCTGTGGAAAAGTGCAACAAAATAATATTAACATTTGAAGATAGACTACAGTTAAAAAAATGGTTTTACTACCCAAGATTCTATATATAGCTTTGGCAATACAACTGTTACCAGAAAGGAATATACTCAAAGAAATAAACTCATGCCTACTAAAATTTTTATGGTTTCCCAAAAGAAACAGAATAGCTTTAATACATCATATCAGACCATGGAAATAGGGAGGATTAAACTTTCCTGATATAGAAACCTATATAAAAGCATCAATATGTAAACCAATCTCAGATTGGATAAGTCCAAAGTATTCTGCAAATTGGAAAGAATTACTTACTGTAATATCAATAAATGAATTTGATCTACAAAAAAAGTTCAAATAACAGATAAAAACAATTTGCCGTGACGCATATGTATTAGTATGCAATATAACATAACTAAGCCAACTAAAAGTTGTATGATTAATTATTACATTGACTCATTTAGTAAAATTATTAATGCAAATACAGATTTAAAAATCTGGTTTGATCTTTTAACACCATTCATAGTTACAAAGAGCTATCCACATAAAATATTCAGAGAAATAATTAATTCCAGGGAACAGAAATGATTTGTTTGTTGGTTTCAATGTATCAAAGAACTACAAGTTCTGGATATGCAAAAAATAGAAACAACATACAAAATTCCACAACAAGATTGGCTAACTATGCAAAGCTTTCTGACATATTCACAAGATTTATGCAGAATAATTAGTGATTCTTCATTTAAAGAAATACCTAAACTTACTAAATATCTATATGAAATCATATATGATTATGACACAGAAAATAGTATTTCGAAATTTTACATGATATTGATAAATTATAAAACAACACCCAAATCTCATATTGGAATTATATAACAAAATGACACTCATTACAGCTAACTAAAGAAATTAAATCAAATATTTTATTATCAATAAAACATACATCTTTTACATAATACTGGAAAGTTTTTAATTGGAAATGCTTTCACAGAGCAGTCTTAACACCAAATAGAATTACTAAAATTAATCCTTCCACAAAGGGAATATGCTAGAGGTGTGAGCAAATACACAGTGCAGATTGAAATCACATTTATTTTTTACTGTGTTAACATTAAGCCATTTTGGAATGGTATTAAAAACTTTTTACAAGCTTTATTTAATGAGTCATTTAACTTATCTAAAACTCTAGTATTATTAAATGTGTATGAAGGTCCTTATTTGAATGAGTCAAATATGTATCTAGTATGGGCAATACTTGCAATCTCAAGGAGGCGTATAACAAGAAGATGGAATACAAATACAATACCGACTTTGGAAAAATTCTACAGCCTACTGAAGACCACAACATTGTTGGAAATTAAAGTTAAAGAATTAAGGATTCATCCTAAGCCATTTACTAACAATCCATGGAAAAAGTCTTATCATTGATTGACACTTTACAATAACTGAACATATACATTCTGATAACTGGATTGTTATACCTATAAAGTAATTGTATATATTGAGCTCTGTTATAGTGTCAGACTGATGTAAATAGTGTATGTAGTTATTAAGATGTCATATAGAAATACTATGGAATTTGTTCAACTGTATTTGAAAAATAAAAAAAATTTGAGGAAAAAAGGGGCTTGCATCATTAATTGTTATCCTGCGATTCTGTATTCAGTTTTTGATTGGCTGTTTTGTTCTATTTAAATGTTTTAGATGTTGATGTTTGCATCATTATATGTTATCATGGGATTCTGTATTCAGTTTTTGATTAGCTATTTTCTTCTATTTAAATGTTTTAGATTTTATTTTTGTGTTACGGACTGAAGATGCGAGTCTGCCACGAAAGCGCTTTCCAGTTTTTATTTCTTTAATTAAATTGGAGTCTTCACTCAGCCTTGGTGGACATCTGTTTTTCTTATCTATATATTTTTGGACTTTGTCCCAGTCCTTTTGCACTCTTGGATTCTTCTCTTATGTCCATACCTGATTGAAGAGAAGTACCACATATAATATAAGAGGTGGGAACAGCTTTCTTGATGAACACTGCAGGTTTTTGCATCTAGCTTGAAGTAATTTTCAGTATGCCAGATATGTGCATATTCCAGCCATTTTGAAGCAGTTTACTATCCCTGGATGAGCAGATCACAGTGCCTAACTTACATTCCACAGCAAACTTGGTCAACCACACTTCAGGGATATTGGCTTTGATGAATGCAAAATAAATGTTGAACAGATGAGGGACCAGCACTAATTCCTATGGTACCCAAATAGTTACAATTTTCTTTCTGAGAGGTTACAGGCAATATTCACTTCTTGTGATTTGTTGGATAGTCAGTTTACAATCCAGTGGACACCATGGGGTTTACATTATATTTGTCTGACTTTTCAGTAATGCCAGATGTGGGATAGTGTCAAAAGCCTTGACAAGGTTAAGATAACTAGCATATACAGACTGACCACTGTCCACAGACTCTGTATTCTTTTCAAAGAAGGTTAATAAGTTCAGAAGACAAGCCCCACCCTTCACAAAATCAAACTGGGTGGGGTATAGATCAGTTAAGTTGTCTATGTCTGAAATAAATGAGATCTGATATGATACATTCCATGGCTATGCATATAAAGCTGGTATGGACAATGGGACTATTATTACCTAGGTCTGTAGATGGGCCACCCTTGTGTAGAGGGTGGGCTGATGTTCAACAGTTTAAGTAAAGGTTTCAATAGTTTGTACTTGGCAATGGTGAACATTGAGCTTGGCATGTTATCTGGTTGAATGGAAAATTTTTTTGCCTTTTATGGGGATTCTAAAACTTGATTACAAGGGAAAATTTAATTTGCTGGGATAGTGAGTACAGCAGTATAGGTAGGTGGGTAGGGTAAAGTTAGCATTAATTTTGTCTACTAACATATTTGCTTATACATTGGCTATATCCTTGGAATCAGAATAAGCATACCACTCAACTGCCCATATGTCTGCAGAATGTCCAGACCATTGCTTCATAATTTTGGTCTGTTTCTCATAACATTTGTGGTTTTCTGGCAAATCACTAAAGACTGAAGTCACTACATGATAATATACATTTGAGTTACTGTCTTCATATTCTTTAGAAAATACACATTCACACAGATAATGTTATTCTAGCAACTTTCAAAGTTTATAAGTGCAATATTTAAATTTTGTCCTTATTTTTGGGCCATTGTTCCCCAGTTATTTTAGGCTTTGCCCAGATTTCTTGAATTAAGAGGTTGAGAGGTATGAGAAAAATGTGATATTATTTTGTGCATTGTTGGACATTATTCTTTAATTTTCTGATATAACTGAAGGAAGATTTGTTGTTTCCTTTAGTACATGCACTGATTATCAAATGATTTGCTGATGAACATAATCTTACCTGTGCAGCATGAAACAAAGGGCATAAACTCCTGACTGAAAATATCTCCCTATCTGCTAATGTTTTCAGATTGTTAGTATTAAAATGGCATTTAAAATGATAGTTTTCCAAAAGCTGATTTCACAGAGTGTAAATAATGAACTTTAACATCTGTGGCATATGTGTAAGCGTACATAGACTTTGATGATCACAGAATCATACATGCATGGTGACACATCCATTAAAGTCTATGAACTCATATCGCAAAGGTGACATCACCTTAGGATAGTTTAAATTTGTTTGGACTGTGGTTTTTATTAAAATATACTTCAAAAACATAAACAATAACAGGAGGAAAATGCTTTGAGGTACTTAACTCACTGGATACCACAAAGCTGGTATGAACATTGGCAAATTACTTTAAACATGTACTATGCATTACATTTTCTAATAATGAAAAGAAAACTCCAGCAAAGCTAGAACCTCCACTGAGTGACCTCCCAAACCTCTTGTGCCAGAGGCACATGGGATATATGCATATGATCCTTATGAACATCAGGTGTTTCAGCTAATTGGCAATTCTGAATATCCATGACTTGTTTCATCATTTTACTGGACAATTTCAGACTAATAAAGCCAAACCCCACTAGCTGTGGATATGCATATTTCGGCCTTGTTATGACCTCGTCAGCACAGCACAAGCAGAGTGTTTGACTAAGCATTAGAAACACAGGGCTGTTATACCCAGCTGATATCCATTATCATTAGGGTCACTGCAAAAATATCCCAAACAACAAACTAAAACAATAAGTAAGAAGGTCACTGAAAAAACAATCAGTAAAAACAAAACGAAAACTCCAGCAAAGCTAGAACCTCCACTGAGTGACCTCCCAAACCTCTTTGAATGAGGTCATAACAAGGCTTTACAACCCTCATAATAAAAAAAAAAGATAAAACAGGAGATACAGTAAATACAAATGGCCAGAAATACTAGCTGGGAAGCAGGACATTAGTAAAAAACAAGGGTAATAACACAGCAAATGAGTCTGAAGAAAGAACTCTGGCAAACAGCACAACAGGGGAGGACTGGAACAGCATCATGGAGCAAAACAGTCATAAGGTGAAAATCCCCTAATTGGAATAATCAAGGAAGAGATGGGAATGCCAGCAGAAGCAATAACAATGTTCAGAACTCAGCAAAGTCAAGACAGGACAAGTTATAAACTTTAAAAAGATTCAACAAAACCAGCAGTAGGGGTAGGGGGGACAAATGTTAAGAATGACAAGATCAGAATTGCATCACTAGCTCTGTACTTCTCAACAAAAAACAAAGAGGAATTTATGAAATGTGTATAGAAGCTAACTCAAGGAGGAGCTATGTGGAATAACTAAAGCCTTAAAAGAGATGACACAGATGTGTATAGTGCTTGCAAGTGATACCAAAAAAGACAGGAACACAAGGGATGACTTCTGTTTTTGTTTTATTTATTTTTATTAATTTAATTATTTGACATTTGTTGACCAGGTTAGTTCAACTGAGCTGAAGTCCTTTTTCAGTGGTGGCCCAGTGAGGAAAGTTCCACAAGTAAGTATAAACAAGTACAAGTACAATATGAACAGTATAACACGAATACAAGTTATAGAAGAAAATCAGCTATAATACATGGTAACATCTCAAAGTATTTACAATCAGCATTACAAATGTTCTCCAGTACAATCATTATAGAGAGTGAGACCCAGGTTCAATTAATAGCTACTATGCTAGTAGACTATTAAAGTAGCAAAGGCTGCTATGCAGTAAGGAGAGTAGATAGGAGAAGGAAGAAAGTTAGGAAAGAAAGAGTTGAAATGGAGGGGGAGGTAGGTCAAGGAGGGTGGTTAAAGTGACAGATCCACATTTTGTTTAGATAGTTTTTCGTAGCTGTTTTGAACTTATGTCAATGACTGATGTTTCAAATGTCCAGTGAAAGTTTATTCCAAACTTGGGCCAGAAAGTAGCTATACAGGTTTTGACCCATTTTAGATTTAGGCTTGTAGATAGAGATAAGGTTTTGTTCAGCACTATACTTTGTGGTGAGTGGGGGGGGATGAGTGAAGATATGCTGGGACAGAAGGAGGGAAGATACAGAATAGAATGTATCTTTTGAAGCTGAAAGAGGAATAGGCAGTGAGGAAGCTCTAGGCAATTTAACTTTTTAAGAGCTAAGCAGTGGTGGTCAGCAGCAAATTTAGCCACTTTGTTGAAGGTGGATTCTAGCTTTGATAGGAGGGTAGCATGAAGGTTGGTGATATGTGAGCCATAGAGCAGGCTGCCGAGAAGGTAGGCATGGGATAGGGCAATTTTGGCTTTATTGGATGAGAATGTCTTCTTCCTGTAAATGAGTCCTAGTTTTTGGTGGGTTTTCTTAATATTGTTAAGAATGTTTCAGTCAGACTTCAGTTGGCCATCAATGATGACCCCCACTAGTTTGGTCTGTGATTCCACCTTGATAGGAATGTTATTGTGGAATGTGATTGAGAAGGATGGTTTAAGATTTCTCATATTTTCAAAGATGAATAGCAGGAGTTTTGTTTTTTCAGATTTAGTATTAGCTGGTTCATGGTGACCCAGCTCTCAATAGATAGGAAGGATGCCTGGGTAGTAGACTGTAGGTCAGTGAGGGTATCTGCTATGATAGCAGTGGAGTCATCTGCATATTGAATGAGTGATGACTGTGGGCAGGATTTGTACAGCTAGTTGGTGAAGATATTAAATAATAGTGAGCCATGGATAGATCATTGAGGGACTCCCATCTTAACTGGAAGTGCAAGAGAGATTGCAGAAAGCCATTTAACAGACTGGAGTCTATCGTTAAGGTAGCTAGTAAACCAGGAAATTGTGGAGGTGGACAGGTTGAGTTCTGAGAGTTTGTGAAAGAGGAAGGGTGGGAGACTGAGTCAAATGCCTTGGAGAGATCGAGAAACAGACAAGAGACTAGTTTGTTTTGATTTCTAGCTAGTGACATGGTGTTAGTGAAGAAAATTAGGGCAGTGGAGGTGCTATGTTTAGGGCAAAAGCCATGTTGAGTGGGGGTTAGTAGGTTCTCTTGTGAGGGGTATTGAAGGAGTTGTTTGTGTACACATTTCTCAAGAAGTTTAGACAGAGGTGATAGAGTGGCAATGGGTCAAAAATTGGAATGGTCAAAGGAGTTACCTCCTATATGGATGGGTAAGGTGTAAAATTGTTTCCAGATTGCTGGCACTTTGGCCTCAATAATGGAGCAATTAATGAGTATAGAGATGGGGAGGGCTAAAGAGGTGGCTGCTTTCTGGAGAAAGAGTAGAGGAAGGCTGTCTGTGGAGGGTGAGCAAGGTTTAATCTTAGAAGTAGGGATTGTATGTAGTTTTTCGGGACAGTTTTTAGAGAAAAGGGAAGAAAGGGGTTAGTGGAAGAAGGAGGGCTGTTGGGGAGTCTTGTTTGTGCAGGGGTTGGCTTGAATAGTTAATTTGCTGATAGCTTCAATGAAATAGGAGTTGAAGTTGGTGGCAATCTCTAGTGGTGAGTTAGAGAGACAAGGTTTGGGGAAGATAGGTTTCCTGAATGTAGAATTTGATTGATAGTGTGCCAGAAATTTTGGGATTGTCCATGTTTGTGGTAGGAGGGTTTTATACAAGTTCCTCTTGTCATTGTTCATGGATTTCTTGGTAAGGTTGCAAAGTTCTTTGTAATTTGTGAGGTGGGACGGACGTTTGGTTTTGGACCACAGCTTCCAAGCTTTGTCCCTCTTTAGCATTAGGGAGTGGGTGGTGTGGGATAGCCAGGGAGATATTATTGATTTAACCCTAACTGTGGATAAAGGGGCCAGAGAGTCTAGAATGTTTAGGAACATAGAGTTAAATTTGGTTACTGCTTCATCAAGGGGTAGCTGCCTAAGGAAAGACCAATTGATAGCTGAGATATGGCTGTCTAATGTGTTTGAGTCAAAGTTTGTTAATTTGCAGCAAGCTAAGAACTTATGTGGTCTGCTGTAATGTGGGATGAATCTAAGGACTTTAATAGACCAGTGGTCGCTAATGTCATCTGGCATCTTTGTTTAGTTTTGTTTTGTAGCTTTTTTTATTTGTGCAATAGGGGCCTATTCAACACACTTGATATCACTTCAAAGTTCACTTGCTGTTAAAATGACTTGATAAAATTACATGTAAGAGTAGGAGAAAGAAAAGGGAAACAAAAAGACAACTAGTGCACACAAAATGATCACAAACAAACAAAAACTACTGTTTTTCCATATTAACTGCCTGCACAGCTGTGTTGTTGTGCCTCATCTGTTTTTTTATTTTTTTATTTCATAACTAAGGGCAAAAGGCTACATGGCCAACCTGTGAGATGGGGAGGAAAACATATTCACACACTGCAGTCAGTTATGTTGACAACAAAGAGCTGCTAAGGTATATTGATGCACCTGTTTGAAGGAGAACAAAGGCAAAGGTCAAAGCTTTGCTCACTGGGAAACAGTATGAGGGTGGGAGAGGAGCTGGAAGGAAGGCCATCTGCTCCACAGAAGGCAAGTGACAGGTAGGAACAGTTAGTTTTGATGACATGTAATGCAAACAAAAAGCTAGTCTTCGAAACACAGATGGTGTACACGCCTAGTAGTACCCAGCACTCTGAGACAGTGGAAACAGCAGGAAGGACAAGAATTATGAACAGGTATTCTCATAAATTGCAAGTATAAATGTACAGCATAGATTGAGACTGAATAGGAGGTTGTATCTGCATTATCAGAAAAGTACCTGTACTGTAAATAGTGCAACTGATGAAAAAGGGATGCTTTGTCAACACATAGCTTGTCTGTCCAGACAGGTAAGAAGCCCATTGGAAGAGGAGAGGCAGGAAGCTTATTCCATGTGGCCATTGCAAAAAGCAGTGTCACACAGTGTTGCAGAACTGATCTTTGATATTTTAGGGAAAAAAAACAAGAGAAATGGAGCTACATATTGACAAGCAACCAAAAAGACAAGAAAAAAGATGTGCAGAGGAATTCCATTTTATCCAGAAAAACGGCACCAGGAATTTAATTAAAATAATTCACTTTCATATACTTTCACATACATTGTTAATTACAACCATTTGCCATAACCTAAGAATATTTTTCACTTTTTGAGTGCAGGGTACTACTGGGCTTGTGCACCATCTGTGTTTCCCCTCTACAAAGGTGGCCTAGCAACAGGCTCAGGGAATTACAGACCCATAAGCCTGACCAGCCTAATCTGTAAGGCCATGGAACATATCATTATGGACCTCATAAGTAAAGACATAGGTGACCTCCAAACCCTAGATCCTACCCAATTTGGCTTTGTGAAGAGCAGATCCTGTCTGTTAAATCTGGTGGATTTCTCTGAAAATGTGACCAAGGCCATTGATGAGGGCAAATATCTGCAAACAGTATACCTTGACCTGGCAAAAGCTTTCAACACAATCCCACATTTAGGCATTACCAATCAACTTATCAAACTGAATGTAAACCCCATCGTTGTGAGATGGGTTGCCAACTAGCTCACAAACTGGACACACACTATCAAAGTGGGTGACTCCACATCAACCAGCAGACCTGTTGCCAGTGGTGTGCCACAAGGATCAGTGCTAGGACCCTACTGTTTGGTGTATACTTTTCAGAAGTGTAGGTCAAAACTAGAGAGTTGTGGCTGACCAAGATTGCAGATGACTGCAAATTAGGTGCAATTATTGAATCCCCAAATGATGCTAGTATACTCCAGGAGGGTCTCATGCAGATCAACGACTGGTGTATTAGTCACGGTTTCAAACTGAATGCAATGAAATTCATCATCATTCCCTTCTGCACAAACAATGTCCCCTCACACTATCAAATCAACAACAATACCGTAAGTACTCATGAAGTGGTAAGGGACCTGGGATCACAAGTTGACTGTGATCTTAACTTCGACCACCATGTGTCTACTATAGTAAGGAAAGCTTTCTATGTAGCACACTTGATTAGCAAAGGCATCACCTCGAGAGCAAAAGAAATTATAACCCCGCCTATACTCGGCACTTATTTGGCCCATAACTGAGTATAACGCCCCATTTGGCATATATCATACTAAACACCTGCAGCAATTAGAGATAACTCAGAGGTTTTTAGCAAAGAAGATCAAGGGGCTCCAGCATGTGCCTTTCACAGACTGATTAAAGTCACTGTCACTCTACTCCGTATCATATAGACTTCTTAGGGGAGACTTATGCCTGGCCTACAGAGAAATCCAAGACCCAAACCTAATGAACTTACCACATATCCATAAATCAAATGGGACTAGGGCTACCCATTCTAGGGACCTAATTATGGCCTGTGACTTAAACAGGACATGTTGGAGGGACAGGTTTATCTCCCAGTGACTGCCACATCTTTGGAACAGGTTACCAATTCATCTGAAACAGAACACCTCTATAACAGTGTTCAAGAGGAACCTGCATGAGTGGATGGGGCACCGTAAATTCTTACCAAGGATATAGTCCACAACACTCCTGGACATGGGCAGTTATCACTAAATGCAATCTTGGGTATTGACTAGCATTTCTACGGTATTACATTGAAATTAAATGGCTAGGCTTAAAATGACCTCTAGGTCAATAGCCTAGTAATCTTCTATGATCCTATGATCCTGTAAAAAAGGTTTTAAGTTTATACATGAAAAACATTTCAAATTAGTTGACACTCTTTTAGAATTAAGATTATTTACTAGGAAATAAGTTTTGGGTATTCAGTTTCATGGCAAGGACAATACTAACACTCTTAATCATTTCAAAAAGACGAGCACTTATAACCCACCCCCTCACCCATTGGTTTCTATGTTCAAGATAATATGTGAATATAAATAAAGAAAATAGTGGTGTCTTTTAGGTTACCACACTTTAATAAAACAATAAAATCACCTACAGTTAGCGCTTTCATCTCAACTCTACAGAGACTTTTTCAGACTGAGGTCAACGTCTACAAAAATCCTTTTTTAAGGCTTCAATTGTCACATGGTTTAAACTCATCACATGATTCATTCACTTGAAAATGTCCCTTCCTATTCCTTCCAACTTCTAAAAAGCTAACTTTGTGAAAATACTACAAAAAGTTATGAAAAACATTTAAAAATACACTCATGAAATACTTAATCTTCTTCTTTCGGCTTATCTTGGTTAGGGGTTGCCACAGCAGATCACCTGTCCGCTCATGACTGGCAGTGGAGTTTTATGGTGTCAAGTTGCCAGACCGGCACCCAACCTTCCACAGAAGACACACACATGCACACACTCACACCTAGGGCCAGTTTAGAGTGTCCAATCCACCTACAGCATGTCTTTGGGATGTGGGAGAAAACTGGAGCACCTGCAGGAACCCCACATGACCACAGGGAGGACATGCATACTCCACACAGAAGGCACCCCAATCGAAGATCGAACCAGAGAACCTCTTGCTGTGAGGTGGCAACGCTTAACCGCTGCACTCCCGTGGCCGCCCTTCATGAAATACTTAATACATTTCCAAAAATATTTAATACATTTGAAAACATTTAAGAAACACACTTTCACCAACATACTACTACACTATATGTTTTTTTAAAAAGTATTACTAATGTTTGAGCCTCTTTCTTTTCAAATACATAACACATTTCTCCCTATCATTTAAACCTGGTGGGAAGCAGGCATTAAGTTTGACCTGCCATAAGTATTCTAACCAACCCAGCTCTTCTTCTATATTCATGACAGTAGTATCACTAGGAAGGGCCTCTACTACCAAGAATTTATACTCTCTTTTACAATTTTTTTACTTATAATATTTTCTTAAAGCATTCTTTTCATCCCCTCTCTGTATGGCATATTTATGCTCATAAATCCTTTTATATAGCTCTCTAGTTGTTCTGCCAATATAAAACAATTTACAATCCAGGCAGGTTATTAAATATACATTTTTTTCAATTTACAATTAAAAACACCTGAAACTCTAACCACATTCTTACCCACCTTTATTTCTGAGGAATCTGTGTATAGAAAGTTGCACATATTACAATTAAAGCATCTTATCAGCCCTCTGTTATTTGCTACTTCCTTTGGTTTATTTAGTTTAGCTTGAAAGAAGTTCTTATAACTTTTAGCCCTCTTCTGCACAAACTTTGGTTGTTCACCTATTTTGTCAATTATTTCACTATTTGTTTTAAGCATTCCCCAATTATGATTTATCACCCTTTTTATTGCTCCTGAATCTACACTATTTTGTATGGTCATTGCTGTTCTATACTTATATTGTGTCATACAAGATTCATTTCTCGTTTTACTTTTTTCTCTCATCTCTATTTGTTCTTGTAATATTTTCATTCCTTCTTTTTCTGGATATCCTCTAACTTCTATCTTGGCACAAAAGTCTTTCACCTTATTTAAAAAATCTTCATCTTTATACGTTAAGCTACTTATTCTACTTAACTGTCCCTTTGTTATATTCATTTTGGTTTTCTTGGGGTGCAAACTCGAATAGTGTAAATAACTATTATTCTGAACTTCTTTCTTATAGATTTTAGATATCAAACTTTCTTTCTCTTTATATACTGTAGTATCTAGATAATTAATTTCTTTCTTATTATAACTGTGTGTAAAATCTAAATATGTACACACATTATTCATATACAATGAACTCTTTTAGTTTGTCCAACGTTCCTCTCCACACCATAAAAACATCAATAAAATGCACAATCTTGACTATGTACTGTTTATACTCACTTTCTAATACATTTGCTGCTTCCCAGCCATTCAGGAACATATTTGCATAGCTGGGTGATAGGGCTGCACCCATTGCAGCCCCATTCGTTTGTACATAGATTTCTTCATAAAAAGACAAGTAGTTGTAATTCAGTACTATATCTATCATTTCCATTATTAAAGCTACTGTATCTGCTGAGTATTTCTTTGATTTCAATAAATCAATTCTCACAGTTTCCATCCCTTCTTTGTTGGGGATGACTGTGTACAGAGATTTTATATCCAATATTACTGAAAAGTCCTCTTCTTCTATTTTTATTTCTTTTAATTTATTTAGGAAGTCAAAACTATCTCTTATATAAGTTTTACTTACAGAGACTATTTTTTTGCAAATGCTTATCTACATATACTGACAGGCCCTCGGTTTTGCTACCTGCTCTGGCTACTATAGGTCTTAGAGGAGGGTTGTTAAGGTTTTTATGAGTTATAGGTATTCCTGATATCTTACTTATTTTGGGGTTGGTTGTCAATAAACTCTTCCTAACTCTCTCATCTGTCCTACCAGTTAGGAACCATTCTTCAATACATGCATCTATTAATGCATACCCCTTTTTTACTTCTCTCATATCAATTTTCTTATAATATTTAACATCTGTTTCTAATTCCTTCATTTTACTTTTATTTTCTGCCCTGTCCATTGCTACCAAGGACCCACCTTTATCTGCTTTTAACAGCAGTAAATCAATTTTATCTAACAAATTGTTAAAGCATTCTTTTTCTTTCATAGACCTATTAAAATAATTATATTCAGTCTTCTTTTCTAATACTTCAATTATGTGTGCTACACATATGCTCAAAAACATTTCCAACTCCTTACATAAAGGAGGGTTGTAACAGCTTGGTTTGTAAAGTAACACATCACTTCTTTAATAATTTTTCAACATCACATCAAAATTTAACAGTCTGACATCATCTCTCAGGCCATTTATTGTTTCTGCTTTATTTGCTCATTGAGCTGGTGCAAAGTTCCATCCTTTGCTGAGAGCTAAACATTCTTGACTTGAAAAAACATAAGTAGATAAATTAATAATTTAAAAATTTACTGTATCTGTTTTCCATAACTGATTTTTCTGTCCCCAAAACTTTTTCTGATGTCCTTCCCTCACAAAGCCATTTTTGGCTGCCAGTTATTTTTAGATTTATTATGTCCACTCTCTGCTGTTACTTGGGCCCAGGTTCTTTGTCCTTCATTAACTCTTTGATAGACATTCACAGCTTGTTGGCTCTTTACTGAAGGTATACTTTGTTTTTCTGACCCCGTTCACCATCTTCCAATATCTCTCTCAATTGGGGACTTGCTGTTGCATTGTTACAGTTCCCATTATTTTCGAATGGTTTTTTTGTTGCTCCCGACTTGTTCTTTTTCCTTGCTCCATATTTTGTTGGCCTTGTTTCTTTGGTTTCTTTACTATTTAAGCATTCTGACCACCTTACAGTGTTGGTTTCCACTTCCTGTTGATGCCTCTTGCTCGTGACTTCATTCACTTGTACGCAATTGCGTAAAGGTAGTCCATAGGCTGCTGCCGCATCCCCTATATAATCCATTCTGTCTTGTTCATATTTTTTAAGTTTTCTACTGCTTAACTGTTCATTAAGCTTGATTGTGTTATCTTGCAGAATACTTATTTTACTATTGAAATTTTCTATTGTGGTAATTTCTTTTAACATATTGTAGTTGTTTTGCACGTTCTCTGATAACTCTGATGCTAGTTTTCTATTGTGATTTAGTAACAGTTCCACATACTGCAGTCCAGCATTCTGATTAAACACCAGCCATTTATCCAACAATTCTTTCGGTAGATTTTCTCCAGCTGGTAATTTGTTGATTCTCAAGCCTTTTGGCACTCTTTGAACCTTTAGACAGGTTTCAAAAAACAAATTGTCCCACTGCAATCTCTTTAGTTTGGTCAAGTCTTTTTCCAACTAACCAAACAATTCACTGTGATTTGTTTTATGTTGCATCTGCATTTGTTGTTCATTTGCCACAATAAAAGGATTTGTAGAAGGGGCTAAACATCCTTTCAAGACTTCCTCACTTGATATGAAACTCCTTCTTCATAATAAACCAAAGAAAGTAGCAAATAAGAGAGGGATGATGAGATGCTTTAATTGTAATATGTGCAACTTTCTATAGACAGATTCCTCAGAAATAAAGGTGGGTAAGAATGTGATTAGAGTTCCCAGTGTTTTTAATTGTAAATCGAAAAAATGATGTATATTTAATAACCTGCCTGGATTGTAAATCCGTTTATATTGGCAGAACAACTAGAGAGCTATATAAAAGGATTTATGAGCATAACTATGCCATACAGAGATGAAAAGAATGATTTAAGAAAACATTATAAGTTAAAAAATTGTAAAAGAGAGTATAAATTCTTGGTAGTAGAGGCCCTTCCTAGTGATACTACTGTTATGAATATAAAAGAAGAGCTGGGTTGACTAGAATACTTATGGCAGGTCAAACTTAATGCCTGCTTCCCACCACGTTTAAATGATAAGGAGGAATTTGTTATGTATTTGAAAAGAAAGAAGCTCAGACATTAGTAATACTTTTTAAAAAACATATAGTGTAGTAGTATGTTGGTGAAAGTGTGTTTCTTAAATGTTTTCAAATGCATTAAGTATTTTAGGAACTGTATTAAGTATTTCATGAGTGTATTTTTAAATGTTTTTCTTAACTTTTTTGTAGTATTTTCACAAAGTTAGCTTTTTGGAAGTTGGAAGGAAAAGGAAGTGACATTTTAAAGTGAATGTACCATGTGATGAGTTTAAACCATGTGACAATTGAAGCCTTAAAAAATGAATTTTGTAGAAGTTAACCTCAGTCTGAAGAAGTCTCTGTAGAGTTGAGATGAAAGCGTTAACTGGAGGTGATTTTATTGTTTTATTAAAGTGTGGTAACCTAAGAAGACACCGTTATTTTCTTTATTTGTTTTTAGAAGTTTATTGGTGAAAAGCTGCTTTTGGTGGATAATATGTGAATATAATATATATAATTATAATGAGACAAGAAAAAGGAATGGGCATTGATACAACCTGACCTTTGATGAGTGTCAGTTAATGGATAAATTGACTAAGGATGGTTCAAGTCATATTATGAAACCAGATAAGGGAGGGTGTGTGGTTATTTTGGATTCCATTAATTATTCTAGTAAGATGTTTAATGTTTTATAAGATGAAAATGTATATAGTTTAGCTTCTAGAAATGAAGCGAATATAGCATAGAGAAAAACTGATTTATACTTGGAAGATAGTGTACTGTAAGGATTGCTTAATACTGAGTTACACAAATTTTTACATTGTAACTTTCCCATCATCCCTACTATATTTGGTATCCCTAAAGTATACCAAAACATCTTTGGACCTCCACTCAGGCCTATAGGTGTGGCCTAAAATCGAGAATGTATCATTTGGCTGTTTATATAGATCATACATTTAAACCTTTGTTTGATAAACAGTTCCACATATTAAAAGATTCATGGAACTTTTTAGGGAGCCTAAGCAATGATGTTTGGAACTAAGAGTTAGGATTTTTAACAATTGATATTGTTGATCTTTTTACTAGCATCCCCAAATCTGATGGGTTACATTATTTCAATGAGAGCCTTCTGCATTGTCAATTTTTGTCAGAAACAATGAGATCATTTTAATTATGGATCTCATGGAATTTATTTTGGAATGCAATTTTATTTATTTTGATGGTGAAATATACGGGCAAACCCAAAGTGTCACCATAGTGGCAGCTTAAGAAACCATGTATGCAAACTTGGTATTATATACCTGAGAAAGAAAAATGTGTGTTTACTTCTGTATTTTTTATACACTGCAAGCTGTACCTATGATTTTTGGATGACATCTTTATTTTATGCGAATGTGGTATCAAATTAGTTGATAAATTTATTAATTATTTGAACAATTCTACCACATTTTTAAAATCTGCATTTCAGTTCAATAATTCAACTATTAATTACCTTGACACTACTATTAACAATACACCTGTTGGTTTTAGTTCCAACATCTATAGGAAGCCCACATTTATTAATTCTTACTTATATTTCAAAAGTTCCTACTCCCTAGTCCATAAGAGAAGCTTTCTCAAGGGACAGTGCATTAAGCTGGTACAAATGATCTCCAGTAAAGAAGTACCGGTTGAGGAAGTGGATAAACTGACAAATATGTTTTACATGAGAGGGCACCCCAAGACCATTGTAGAAGGTATAGCTAAGCAAGTTGTAGAACAATGGGATTTATATTATCAACCCCCTACTGGGGAATTATTCAGCAGCAAATGCACCAAAAGTAGTAACCAAGGAATTTAATTCTACACAAAAAATCCTCTTGAAAGAATGATGGTTTTGCAATACAATGATGGGTTCAACACTATAAAGCACATTACCAAAAATAATTGGAATACTTGAAGAGCAAACCCTTCCATTTCAACAACTGTACTTGTTCACCCTCATTTTGTATATAAAATAGCTAACAATCTGAAGGGATCATTCAAAAAAATACCTTGGAAACTTTTATTTACAAGCAATAGGTGGTAAAAGGAAGTGTGGGCCCTGTAAACAATGCTACGATATTTATGAAGGGAAATATACAGAGCTGGGATCCAACTATTTTAAGGTTAAGTTACAAAGTGGTAATTGTGGCACTAAAGGTGTGGTGTATATTGCACTGTGCTCAACTTGTTCCAGTTTTACAGTGGAAAAATAGTGCATTTTTTAGAAAGAGAATTTACAAACACACTTATGATATAACAACCAAGTCAGGTGACAACGCACTGTCCAAGCACTCTTCAGTTTGTGCCACATTCAAAAATTACACTCCACTATTATTGAGATAATTACTATTAACCCTAGAGGAGGTAGATGGGAGACCAAGTTGGAATATAGACGGATATACTGGCAGTTAAAATTGAACACCATGACCCCACCCAAGTTAAACAATAATGTGTCAATAGTCCCAGTTCTAAAAATGAGGGCAGTAAAATTATGAAATTGACAAGGTATTCATTTATGATATGCATTTCATATATACAAATATACTTTTCAGGATGTTTTAAGATGTTTGTAAATATATATTTTTATATACACATTTACATATTTTATGTATATTTTTGCGTATATTTAATATTTAAGTGATTATTTATTTACAAACATAGGTTTATTTTTGTCCTGATTTGTGTCTGTTTAACTTCCACGTCATTTAATAATTTGTGGTGTGTCGTTTCATTTGATAGGTTGATCAATTAACTAATTAACTCATTTGACCAATAAAAGAGCTTAGTACATCTAAGGGAATGGTATATATTATGGTATTAGTTGTCTCTGTTCAATTCTGATGAAGTTCCTGTAGCGGAATGAAGAGGATTATTTAATTTAAATTCTTAGCAGTATTTTTCCTGGATACAATGGGATTCCTTTGCATGTCTTTTTTCTATTTTTTTTTTTTTTTTTTTTGGATACTGGCAGTGAACAATGTGTAAAGGGTGGGGCAAATGATCAAAGTGTTAGATCAAATGGATAAAGTGTATGCACTTATGAAACTAGTATGCATTATTTTGGCTGAAAGTAAGTTGCAAACATTAAAAAAAAGTCCCCTATAACAGAGCACCAGTGGAACCTTCTTCTTTTGTAGACATTAAGTGCTGTTTGCTAAATAGACAAATACTACTGTATTAAGTGATTTTAATATGAATACAGAGATAATTTGGTTATCCCAGATGAGATAATTTGGTTATCCCAGATGAGAGGTAAGATACATTTCACCCTACATTTGGCAAATAATATTTTAGGATACTGAAGAGCCAAATGAAATCCAAGAGGGAAGAGGGAGGATTTAGGAGAAGAACATCTCTTCAAGGAAGAAATAAGGGTGCCCAAACATTTGTAAGCAGTAGTTGGAAAAGAGATAACATAAAGAAGGCAGGGATAAAACATATAATCCTAGGATACCCATGGTAGAAAGAATCCCAGTTGTGTACCATTCATCAAGCTACAAAACTAGAGTGTGGATGTAGGGGTTTGGGAAGGGAAACATACATACAATTCTAACACAAGGCTAAAGATACAAATGCTAAAAAGGTGAACAAGAGGTACAGTGAGGTAATAGAAGTGCAAAACCCAAAGGGGAGAATGAAGAGGCAGTTCACAAAGGTAAACAATTAAAAGACAGCAGAATGGGATGGATGAGGGTGGCTAGGAACCACAGAGAGGAGGTAACACCAATGGAAGTAATAGAAAATAAAAAAGGAAGGAGAAAAAAGAAAAAAGTGTGTGTGGGGGGGTAGCAGTAGACAGGAAAGGTAGTACAAGGGAATAGAACACAGATAAATGAAGAGAGCTAAAGAAAAAAATGAGGAAAAATGATTAGATAGACATATGGAGACAAAGACATAAAAAAGACAGTTTGTCTTCTCTAGAAGACAGATAAATTGGGGTAGTAAGTTAGACTGGTTCATGGTTAGGGGGAGTGTGCAAACAGAGTGGAAAATAGAAATACCTCAAAGAGCAATGTCAAACCATGTACTGGTAATGGTCAACATAGCAATAATGGACATGTGGAAGCAGCAGGACTGGTGAAAATGGGAAGCATTGAAATAGAGGATGAGAGGTCAGCAGAAGAAACTTGTCCCCATTTCTGTTATTTTAGATATGGAAATGCTGGCGAGGGAGTGAAGGAAGGCTTTGAGAAAAATGGGACTGCAAGGTAGGAAAGTCAACTTCCTGTTATTCACAGATGACTGCATCATTCTAGCGGAGGATATCAAAACTGCAGCAAATTTAGTTCTATATAAATTCAAGGAATTTAATTGAGAAATAGGCTTGGAATGTAACCTAAAGAAACAATCCAAGAAAAAGTATGGTCCAAAACATGGCCAGAATAACAGCAACCAGTAGTTTATTTCACATAAAACAGGTAAGTGCTTTCACAAGTAACAGACTCGCTTCTTCAGACCTTATAGAAAAGCTAAAACATACTGCCTGATTTAAAATCACTTAACTGCCACTACACTGTGCTAGACTGATCACATGACCTGAGTTGATACAAATTAACTAACTTAAAGAATGTATGTTCATAAAACATCAAACATACAAATATATTAAAATTCAAAGTAGTACCCTAAATAAATAAATAACCTTAGCAGAAGTCAAAGAACAAGTTAAAAATCTGAAGGATAATAAAGCCCCAGGGTTAGATGGGATAATCCCAGAAATATATAAAATTCTTCCAGAGCACACAATAAAGTTATTATTAAACACATTTTCCATGGTTAAACAAGACTTAATTTTCCCTCTGTTGTGGAAGTACTCAGTAATTTCCCCCATTCTGAAACAAGGTAAGGACCTCCAACTATGTGCATACTATAGACTCATATTTTTAATGCTGATTATAAAATGTTCATGTCTATCCTGGCCAGAAGACTAAAGAATATATTACCCAATCATACACTTTGATCAAACTGACTTTATCTTACATAGAAAAGTACACAACAATATTATTAAGCTACTATCTCTAATAGACATTGCAAACAAAACCAAGAAACAATTAACTATTATTAGTCTAGATATTGAGAAGATGTTCGATTCCCTTAGTTGGTCATACTTACAAAAAATCTTTAAAGAATTTAACTTTACTTCAGAGTTCACTAAACTGATATTAATTTTTTATAGTGATTCTAAAGCATTTGTTAAGATTGGTTCATGTTTATCATCCCCAATAAAAATTCAAAAGGGCACTAGACAAGGTTGCCCTCTATCCCCATTATTTTTCGCTTTATCAGTGGAACCTTTTGCTTCATTTATTAGAAATAACCCAAATATCAAAGGATTTCAAGTTAATGAGGGATACTGTCCAAAAGTTCAGCTTTTTGCTGACGATATTCTACTAACATCCAGTGACATAGAAGGCTGTTTACAACATATCATGAATGCCATAACTCTGTTTGGAAAAATTTCAGGGCTCAATTTTAATCAAAATAAAACCAAAACACTTTTAATCAATAATCAAATAAATTTCATTTTGCAAAAATACAATACATTCAACTGGGAAATGATAATATAGATTATCTAGGAATAAGTATTAAGAATAAATGGAATGAGACTGTTAAATTTAACTTCACTAAACTGATAGCTATAATCAGTGACTTGACTAAAAAGGGGAACAAAATGTTTTTCACCATGGAAGACAGACTTTACCTCCTCCTAAGAAATTCTTTAAACAAATAGCTTCCCTATTACTAACTTTTCTATGGTTCCCAAAGAAACCAAGAATAGCCTATAAATGGCATGTTAGCACCTGGGACAGTAATGGGATTGGCTTTCCAACATAGAATTATATTCCAAATCTGTTATTATTAACATAATACTACACTGGATTTCATCCATTTACACCTCTAGCTGGAAGCATGAAATACATATAACTTCCTCTGAGAACTCAGAAATGCAGTTTAAGGAAACCTTTGGAATTAACAAAATATTTTGGATACTCTGCGAATACTGCTTATATAAGAATAAATTTAGCCACTTCTCACATGGTATAAACCAAATATTTTATATTTACAAAAATATAATCAACAACAATTATAGTCTAAAGAACACCTTTTTCACTACATTTCCCATAGCTTATGCACCAGATTGCCTAGATACCTTCAATATCAATAAGATGCGGAATCTTAAATAGAATAATCTAAAGTTTTGGCACCAGTTCATAGACAATAAGAACATCCAACCAATGAACTTTCCCTTAGCCAGATATAATGTCTGTCAAAATAATTGGCTCTGTATTCAATCTTTAAGATAGCTTGTTGAAAATAAAGTGAGTGTCAATAAATCTGGAAACTGATATTATACCATGATACAACAATCATATGGTGTAGTTTGATGAACATTTAACATAAATTAAGCATATCACCTGTATATAAAATCATACAAGAAGACTTAATTACTTTTGACCAAGCTTTTTGGAATTGCTCCATAAAGATTAATGGTGAACCTTTATCTAATGCTAATAAGAAACAGTTATTAAATTCAATAGAAAACACTTCATCATCTTTATATTGGAGACTATATACCTGGAGATTTATTGATAGAAGCTTTTAAACTCCACACAGAATTGACCTTATAACCAAGAGTAATGAAAGCAAATGCTGAAGGTTTGATGATATTATTGAAGCCAACTGGGTTCATATGTTCATCGAATGTAGAACTCTCACACAATACTGGAGTGATTTTAAACATTTCGCAAAAGCCCTGTGGTCTGATAACTGTCAAATTACTAGCTCTTTGATATTATTCAATGTCCCTACCCCAAGTGTAATTCCTAGACATCAGTTACCTGTTCTTTGGTTAATTCTAGCTATTGCTCAAAAAATAATTACATTAAACTGGAAAAATAAGCAAGATCTTATGTTTACTGAGTTTATTTCAATAACAAAATCTGTATGTAAAAAAGAAATTCTAACTATTTATCAGAGATCATCAAATGTAACACACAAAAGACTAACTTGCCAAAAATTGGAGAGATTGTTAGATAAATATTGATTACCTTTCTTGGATAAAACAAATGTTTATCATGGATGTTTGTATATAGTGTAAATAGTTATTATGTTTTATATTGTTTATTTTTAATACTTTATGTCCATGTTTATTAGCAAAACTAAATAAAAATGTTTTTGGAAAAAAAAATTCAACTTACATATCTCAATATGCAGTAATGTAAAATGTGTGGGTAAAAGACATATATCCAGGAGCTTGCTAATACAAAATATACATACTGCTACTACTCTTCCATTCATTTATACCAATGGCCTTGCCTTCAGTATTGGTCTCAATGGACCTACTCCATTTAGACATGGCCATACATTAGCTCGAAGCCTGATAATCCATTTTGTTTCTATAACCTCTGTGTGATTTCTCAAATCACCCAAACGTTGACCCTGTGTCACCCTGTCAATGCCCATGAACTTGAAGGTATGTTTCTTACTAGTATTTACTATGTGTTTAGCTAATGCATTATTAGTATTTTTGGTTCTAATGTTGTATAGGTGTTTTCGGATATGGTCCCTCAGGCATCTGTTAGCTTTACCTATATAAAAACAGCTGCAAGATGTGCAATGGGCCAAATAAATCATATCTGTGCTATTACAATCTAAATTAACATGAAATGTATATCTTCTCCCATTTTTGGGGTGGACAAAACAATCACTCAAATCTATACATAAAATAAGAAATTGCTTAAAAGGATGTTAAAAGGATGATATGTGGATACAAAGAGGTAGGAGTAGATGACAATGGACACGGAAACATTTTACCTTGTGGGAAATATATTTATTGTGAACATATAGATTCAAGCAGATTATTGTCCACCCCAATAAAGGGAGAAGATTTTTACTTTATTTTGTTCAGTATGGTCCATTTATAGCAGGAGTTGGAGTTCTTGTACTTTTGATTATAACATAAAGAAACAGTTTAAGTAAGAAGAGGAACAGAACTGGCACAAAGGAGCAGCAGAGATTGAAACAGTGACACCAGAAAGATCACAGGCAAAATGGCTAGTTTCAGAAGTTTGTGAGACAGTAGAAAACATGAGGAAAATGAGCTATAAGAAGCTGGAAGAGGATTACAGAGGGAACCCCAAGAAATGGAAGGGCAAGGCATTGGCCTTAACAGTGATTATTTGTAACAGACGAAGAGGCAGGCAGATGCATGAGGGAGGACCAAAACCAGAGGAAAGGAGGGGAAAAGAAAAAGGAGAATGACAGAATTAAGGGGAAAGGTTACACTTGGGGGTGAGTCAAATAAGGCTAAAGGTATCACTGGAGGACACAATGGGGCTTAAGGGAGGAATATGTCATACAGGGGAATGTGAATGACATGGGAAGATTAGTAAAGAGTTTGACAGAGAAGGGCTAGACCAAACCAGAGCAGATCCTACAGAGGAATTATAAAGATGACTTAAATAAGAGTGAAATAAATTGAGGAATAGGAGGGAATATGGAATTAAATAGAAGTAAGGTGGTGAAAAAGACTTGGCATAGAGGAATGCTAAGAAGAATTAGGGAAAGCATTAGGAAGCATGTGCTTGAAATCACTAAGGGAAAAGACAAATGGAGAAATAAACTGATTAAGTAGAAAGGAAAAGGGTGTAGTGGACTAATTTGCAAAGATATTGGGCAGGAAAGTGAACAAGAAAAAGGTTGAAACTCAGGAAAAGATGGGGACTGAGAAATAGTATAGGACATGTTAAAAGATAATAGGATCATAATCAGAAGATAGGATGCCCATCTCAAAATATTACGTAGATGGTATCTGATGCCAGTACGGATGAGAAATGAAGGAGACAAATTATAACAGGCACTAGAGGTATAATACTGAGAAATCTGGAATAATTTATATGTTCTGGGAGTGTACGTGGGTAAAAACATATAAGAAAGAAAGAGAGATAGTGAGCAGTGGGGAATAATATCTGGTAGCCCATTTCAAAACAGATAGAAGCTATGTCTGTGAAGGCAGGACACAAACTATAACAGCAGTGAAGAACAAATAAGCAGGCAGATATTAGTCTTATGAGGAGAGGATTAAATCAGCAACAGCAAACAAATGTACAGAACAAAGGGTGCAAGTGTGGGACCCAAGAATTAATAGTGCTAACACTCAGAGATAATAAAAGAGATGTACATTAAAAAAGAGAAAAAAGACCCTAAAAGAATAGCATTAAATAGAGGAAAGGTACATTGCAGCATACCTAGATAAATAACCAATTTGAAAAATGGAAGGTAGCAATAGATGCAAGGGAGGGAAGCACAGCATAAATGAGGGGAGAATGCCAATGTGATATGGAAGAAAATATTAAACAAAGTCTGATTGCCTTGAAGCTCTAACTTTAGAAAAGCCTTTCATCTTAGTAGTATAAAGGAATTAATTCTATAAGTTTCTCTTCTTTGTGTCTTCACCTGTGGCTGTCTACAAGAATTTCTGCTTCTAAGGCCATTTGGAAATGCAAAGCTGATATAAGTATATATTTTTGCTTTAACTATTTCAGTGATATTTAACAATCCTGTGCTGCACTTAGGTTGTATTTTTTAACAGTATTCTACAATAGCTGTGTCTTGTGAACGCATCTCAAGGTTAAGTTCCAAGGTTTCTTTACATCTGTTGATTCAGTCTCCGTTTTTTTCTCCCACCCACCTTCCCAATTGTTGTTGTGTTCTTAAAACTTGGTGGCTTTTGAGTTGACCGCCTCTACTATAAATCTGATATTGGACATTCCTCCCAGTCCCATCACATCAGCACATTCTATTCTGTAAAGTGAGATCATTTGAGAAGGCCCACCACCTTAGTTTCTTAACCTTGAATTATCTTCTGTTTTCTCCCTTCTTACTTAACTAAAAAAAAAACTTTATTCAGCTGCTTTTACTGTTTGTGTGTCTCTTCCTACATTATTACTTTATTTTGCTTTTACTGCTTGTTCTTAAAGTGTTCAATCATATTAATTATGCTGCATTTATTAGTGCTTGTTAATAGTCTGATTAAATTGTAATTGTTACTCGAAGTGTCTTAGTTTTGGTTAAAGGACTTGGGCTTCAGGACAGTCATTTTACATTAAGAAGGTTTGTGATCTGCACTCCTGTGGGAGGAGAGGGTAGCCTATGTCCTTCTGAGCTGGGAATTGCTGGGTGACAGCCTATTGTGCTTGTTGTTCTAAGTGTCTTTCTTCTGTTTTAAGCACTTGAGTTACAAACCAGTTATTTTACATTAGGAAGATTTGTGGTCTAGACTCTTATGGCAGGAGAGCATAGCCTACACACTTCTAAGCTGGGAATTGCTGGTTAAAAGCTCATTGTGTCTGTTATTCTGTAAGTGTCTTAGTTTTGGTTTTAGCACTTAGGTTCCAGACCAGTTACTTTATTCTGTGAGGGTTGTGGTCTAGGCTCTTGTGGCAAGAGACTGTGGCCTATAACTTTCTAAGCTGGGAATTGCTGGTTGAAAGCTCTTTGTGCCTGTTATTCTGAAAGTGTCTTAGTTCTGGTTTAAGCACTTAGATTCCAAACCAGCTACTTTGCATTGGAAGGGTTGTTGACTAGACTTTTGTGGTGGGAGCGTGTGGCCTACACCCTTTTAAGCTGGGACCTGCTGGTAAAGGCTTATTGTGCCTGTTATTCTAAGTGTCTTAATTCTGATGTAAGCACTTAGATTCCAAACCAGTTACTTTACATTAGAAGGATTTGTGATCTAAATTCTTGTGGCAGGTGGGGATAGCCTATACCCTTCTGGCTGGAAATTGCTGGTTGAAGGCCTACTGTGTCCGTTATTCTGAAATGTCTTAGTTCTGGCTTAAACATTTGTGCTCCAAAACCAGTTCTTTTACATTAGGAATGTTTGTGGTCTAGACTCTTGTGGCAGAAGAGTGTGGCCTACACCCTTCTATGCTGGGAATTTCTGGTGAATTTCTGCATCATGTAAACTGCTTTCTGCTTTTGTGACTCTGATTTTATGTACTTTGAATTTCTAGTACTTCTGCATTTTATAACAGAGACTAGATTCGGACTCATTAAATTTAGACTGTTTGGTATCATGTGAGCACTAAAACCAGCTCTTCACTGAGATACTGAAATATCTGAGGGATTTGTTGCTTCCATCTAACTATAAGTGTCTGTATTAGTTCTAATGTTGCACTTCTAACATGTATTTGCATTCCACTGACTGTGTGAATTGTCTAAACTATTTTTTGTCACATTTTACTGTACACTGTAGTACTTCAGCTGTAGCACTGCCCAGTTCCGAGTTTGCTATTTCTGGGTCTGTTTTGTAATGTCTGAGCATCAAGTTCAAGCCATCTTTGTGAGGGCCCTTCTGCCCACCCTTGTGTGAGAGGAGTGCTTTCTCAGTCCCATCTAATTGAGAGTGATTGTACTAGCACTCAGAGTCAGCATTCTTATTGGCTAGATTGAGTTTAAAAGGGTATTTTCTTGTTTTTTTTTTAAGCCCTGTGTTTGCATTTGTTTGCGTGTAGCACTGTATCATGCATTGCTGCGTAGTCATGGTTACCGTTGGTGGTTATAGACACAAAGATTTTGTTTGTTAAATGTTTCCCTAGCACTTTACTTATGGTCCTCCAGAGGTTTCTTGTGGCCCTGCTCTACTGTCAGTTGGAGGACAAAGCCTAGCCTCAGAGGTACCAACACACCTTTCACCCACTAGCCACTCCTAAGTGTGACCTCTTTTCCTGATCATATAAATTTACCGATCACTATGGCCAGACAACTTCCCACAATTCCTCCAGCCAGCTTTGTTGACACGAGCCTCCTGAGGCAGTGTAGCAACTGCCTCATGTTCCCTGACAACCCTCTACTCCTAGTCTACACAAACACAATGTGTGAGAGATGCAACTGTATTAACAACCTTGAATCCATGCTCTCTCACTTACCAGTCAGTACATATGACAATGAGTGGGTTGCCATCATGCACACCTCACCTCCTACTCCACCCAAACCCATATCACACATACTTACATATGCAGATGTCTTCACTAGAAACATACCTAAACACCAGAGACCTCTGAAACATAAACACAAGCACACTGCACATAATACTTACTCTGCAGAACACATTACACCTTACACATAATAGCTCATGAATTAGTGTCTCACCAGTCAAACCCTTAAGGCAAAACACAAAATCAAACATATTAGTCATAGGTGATTCCATCATGAGACACACTGATGTCCCTCTCCCCAGGCTGGATAAGCAAAATGTCACAGTCAGCTGTCTGTTAGGTGTCAGGATATGCCATATCACACATGCACTCAAGTTTCTCAACAACAGGTATTGTTCTGACTCCGACATAGTCCATGTTGGTGTGAACAACTTGAGATGTACCTCTGTGGACTATATGAAGAGAGACACGACTTGAGCTCTTGGACTATGTGTCTCAGGCAGGTATGTCCCTAGCCTTAAGTAGCAATTAATCTTCACATATGATGATGCCTCAATACAAACATTAAATGACTGACTTCATAATTGGCTTAGCTTCTAGTATCATTCTAAGGGGATCTACTATCTGTCAGCCTGGAATGACATGATTGACAGACCTCTACACTTTGCCAGAGATTGTCTTCATCTGTCACCCCTGGGATTTCAGCTACTGGCTAAGGAGCTTGCCACCCCCATAGTGCTTTTTTTAAGCAGTGTCTCAAGGACAAAATTCTCAGTGTAAAAACTCCATCTAAAAACAACCTCAGGGTTATGCTGCTAAACACTAGAAGTCTCAACACTAAACTGCACTCACTGGAAGCTGTCTTCACCTTGGAAGATGCAAACATTTGTGCAGTCAGGGAGACCTGGTTCAAGGTTGTGGAGAGCACCCCAAATACAGCAGGTTACATCTCCTTCCACATGTTCAGACCTGAAACTGAAGGCGTGAAAACTTAAGGAAGTGGTGTATCAATATTCATTAAAGATAAATACACCTCCAGATTGGTTAAACAGTATGATTCCCTAGAGACACTTCATGTGCAATTAGCTATTGTTAGGACACCTATTCAAGTCATTGCAAGCTACAGGACCCCCTCCATGAAACAGAACACCCACTCTGCCTATTTAGATCTACTTGAGTTTATCAAGATACATACAAACACCATGGTTTGGGGTGACTTTAACTAACCATCTATTGACTGGGTAAATTACTTGTGCTCAAACTTACTTGCCCAAAGGTTCCTTGACTTTGTTAACTCCAGTGCCCTAGACCAGCTGGTTGACACCCTCATAAGGGGTGCCAACATCCTGGGTCTGGTGCATACCAATATGGGGAACCACTGTAGCACCTCCACTGTGAGGTTTTCCTTGGTGAGATCTGACCACAAATCGGTCTCAATTGAAATAACTATCACACCACTAAACTGAAAAGCTTCTCCAAAACAGATTATAATCTCTTATAGGATGGTATAAATAGCTTCACTGCATTGGCAACTATGCCAAGATCTACACCAGTGCTTTATACAAACATCTGTATAACTGCATTGACTTGGATGAACCTGATAGGACCAAAACAAGCTCCTCAAGGAAGTGCAAACCTGCCTGGTGGACTACTGCCATTAACAGGCTTTACAATAAGAGGAAAAAATTGCTGTCTAACAGTAAGAGAGAGTGAACCCTCCTAAACTGGAAACACTCCCTCCTCAGATTAAACAAGTAAATAAGACTTCTTATGAAGTCCACCAAAGCAAACTATAAGTCCAAATTAGCTTCCTCATCAAAGGACAACGACAAGCCATTCTATAGTTACATCTGTAATCTAAAAGGGAAGGCTCAGATTTGTGTAGAACTGGTAATTAATGATATCACATATACTAATCCTGTGGACATGGCTAACCTGTGGGCCAACAGGTTCTGTGAAAACTTCACTCCCCTGTCCCTGCCACCACGTACCCCATGACATTCCTACCACATGTCTCTTACCTTGTATCGCTAAAGGACAGGTCATAAATGGCCTCTCTAAGGCCAGAAACACAGCATTGATGGGGGCAGATAACATCCCAGGCTGCGTCCTACATGGACATGAAATAGCTACACCATTGGGTACTCTTTTCATTCATAGTCAAAGCACTGACTTCACACCAGCTGAATGGAAAACATTCACCATTATTCCCTTGCACAAAGGTGGTGCTTCCACTGACTTGGAAACAATAGACCTATTAACCTGACTAGCCTTATCTGCAAGGCCATGGAATGAATCATCATGGACCTTATCAATAAAGATATAGGTAATCTCCAAACACTTGAACCTACTAAGTTTGGATTTGTGAAAGGGAGATCATTCCTGTTAAACCTGGTGGACTTTTTTGAGACAGTCACCAAGGCCCTGGATGAGGGGAAATCTGTGCAAACATCCTTCCTGGACTTAGCCAAGGCATTTGACACTATCCCCCACTCAGGCATCATTGACAAACTCACCCAACTAGGCATCAACCCTTACATAATTAGATGGGTTGCTCACTGTCTCACTGATAGAACTCATATAGTCAAAATAGGGGAATCCACCTCCAACAGCAGAACTGTAACCAGCGGTGTTCCACAGGAATCATTCCTGGAACTTCTACTTTTTGGAATCTATTTTTCTGAAGTACAAGCAAAAACTAAAGGTCTGTGGCTGACAAAGTTTGCTGATGACTGCAAACTGGGAATAGTCATAGAATCTCCAAATGATAAAAAAAGACAAAAAGAAAAAACTGTTGCAAAACACAAAGATGCCAAGAAGGAACAGAAGGATGAACCACTCCACAGTAAACAAATACACCTATTCAGGCCAAATTCAATAAAAAACAATACTGGAATTTATTGAAGAGAATAAAACAAATGATAAGAGCTTTCGTCCTGACCACTTCAAAGCTTCATCAGATAATAAATTTAATCACACAATCTATTTACACAGTACAAAAAATGGGTAAAAAAGTCATTAACCATTAATAAATAAATTATTTAAACTGACACACCCCCTTAAAGGAAAAGACATGTAAAAGACTGTATTATATATGTAACATATAAAATCTGTATAAGAAGGAATAAATAGATGGTAAAAAAAAAACTCTCATTGTAGTATAAAAATATAAATAAAATGGTGTTTAAAAATGCATAAATAATGAAGAAATAGTTATTTAAAACAGTGTTACCTTTCTAGGGCTTTTAATTTTAAAAGGGAGCTGATAGAAATGTGTTCATTTAAGCCTGGCCAACTACATGCATTAAGATGCAGTTGCCAATAAAGCTTTCTATTTTCTAGAAAAAGAGACCATGCTCCACCTCGAGGTTCTGTTTTAATATTATCAATGACAGTAAAATGAAAAGAATGACCAGTATTTTCCATTATGTGCTTGCTAAGTGCATTTGTATCTTTTTTTGATTTTATGTCATACAAATGCTCATAAATGCGTTTTTTTTTTAATTTACGGTCCGTTTTTCCAATAGAAAAACAGCTACAACAATTACATACAGCACAATAAATAATCCTTTCAGATCCACAATTGTATTTTTGATGAAGTTTTACTTCAATGTTGTTTATCAGAAAAGTGCTACCTTCCTTAATGTGTTTACAATAGTTACACATGGTACACTTTTTCATGTGCCCAACATTATTAATTCTCTTTGGTTTTATCTCAAATATGTTCTTTAAGTTTCTGCCCCTCTTAAATACTATAGCAGGATGTGAATCAATAAATGGTCTAATGGCTTTTTCATGATTTAGTATGGACCAATTCTTTTCTAAGATTTTTCTTAAAGTATAACTATCATTAGTGTATATGGTAATGAAAGATGTCTTATAGTCCGTTTTTACTTCTTGGTTCTCCACATTCAAGCATTGAGTGAAACTGTTGATACTGGTGATACTGGTATTAATACCTGATAGTAAAGGACTGAAATGACCTCTCTCCCTATTATTTACTACTTTCAGCATAATATCAGTAATAAATTTGTACGGATAGCCTCTCCTTGAGAACATGGATTTCAAGTTATCACATTCATTGAGAAAATTAACCATAACCGAAACCATTCAGGCTGCCCTAACAAATTGCCCCTTTACAATGGCTTTTTTCTGTTTCAGTGGATGTGTACTTGAATAATGGAGTAGGGAGTTGGAGTAGGTTTCCTTCCTATATATTTTTGAAACAAACTTATTGTTTGTATAATCTTTAGTGAGAAGGATGTCTAGAAAGGGCAGCTAGTCCATACTATAATTATGTGTGAATTTCAAAAATGTAGTAGTCGAATCCATATAAGAAATTAAATCATTGGTGTGTTCTGGGGGTCCATCATACAAAATAAAAATGTCATCCAGGAACCGAGTGTAACATCTTACGTACTTGAACATCGGACTGTTGAACAAAAACTTCTTCTCCCACTGGGTGACAACAATATTTGCATATAGGCCCCCATAAGAAGAACCCATTGCCGCCCCCTCCTGTTGCAGATATATTTCACAGTTAAAGTAGATGAAGTTATTTTTCAAAACAAGTTCAAGTAAGTGTGTATATACTTGGACATTGTTGTGTTCAACTCCTTTTTCATATAAGTATTCTGAAAACCATTCCAAGCCTATGTTGTGGGGAATAACAGAATATAAATCTTTGATATCAATAGTCAAAAGGACATGCCCAGTTTTAAATGGAGTGTTGTTAATGAGATGTAAAAAACCCCATGAGTCCTTGCATATATGGGTTTCAGAAAATACCAGTTCTTTAGGTCTAATGTCTAAGGGTTTTGCAAGTGGATGGGTGCTAGAACCTTTTGCATCCACAATGGGTCTCATGGGTGGCTGTTTGAGGTTCTTATGTAGTTTAGGTAACGCAAACCTCACTGACATCCTGGGGTATGACACTGTGAGATAGTTTAACTCTTCAATGGTAATGGACCCTTAATAAATAAATCTTGTAGCTCATTCTTAATTCTATTGTATGCTATGTGCAATTCATTAAAGGAGGATTTTGCATATGCTTTCCCATTCAAAATGTGTAACATCTTGTTAGTGTAATCAACCTGATTCATAAGGACTACACCTCCTCGCTTGTCAGGCTTCATTATTCTTACCAAATCAAGTACACTTTTAATGTCCTGTAATACACTCTCCACATTATTGTATATCCGTCTTTGTTGATTAATCCTTAAAAAATTACGAATATCAAGTTCACACATTCGTTCAGACAGTTGGATAATCGGGTGAAGGGGGGTTGTATGTGCTTGACATGGTTAAAGGATTAATAAAATATTCTGATAATGAATTCTGAAAAAGGACCTTAAAATTCAACTTAAGTGTGTATAGTTTCAGGTCAATTAATGTGCTAGAGATGTCTGTGGGTTGTGCAGGTACATAAGTAAAACCTTTTGAAAATAAGTCACAGTGCTTAGTCTCAATAAACACTTCAGAAAAATTGTACACTTTGAAATCACCTTCACCATTGATAATGACATGGGGTAGTACATGGTCAGAAAACACCTCTAAAATAGCTGGAAAATCATTAATTAATTCCTGTTGGACCAAGTTTGATTCTGTGCCCCCCGCCTCCTCCGACTGAATCTCCCCCTCGTGTTCCATTGAGTACTGGAAGAATAAGTGTTCCCCTGGTATGTTTCCTAGGGTTGGTCTGAGACTGCTGTTTCATTCTTTATTCTCTCCGATGGTCTTAGGGGGTGGGAATTCTTGTGGGTCTAAAAAATCATTTTGTCCTTTATTAACAATATCACAGTTAACTTCAGTGTTGTTAACAGAATTGTTACCAGCAAAATTATTATAACGATGGTCTGGGAATTTGTTACCCCATTCCTGTGAAGGAGGTTAATTAATTGACCTGAAACTATACACACGTAAGTTGAATTTTAAGGTCCTTTTTCAGAATTCATTATCAGAAGATTTTATTAATCCTTTAGCCATGTCAAGCACATACAACCCCCCTTCATCTGATTATCTGACTGCTTGAAAGAATATGTGAACTTGATATTCGTAATTTTTTGGATTAATCAACAAAGACAGATAGACAATAATGTGTAAGGTGTATTATAGGACATTAAAAGTGCACTTGATTTGGTCAGAATAATGAAACCTAACAAGGGAGGAGGTGTAGTCCTTATGGATCAGGTTGATTACACTAACAAGATGTTATACATTTTGAATAGGAAAGCATACGCAAAATCCAACCTTTAATGAATTGCACATAGCATACAATAGAATTAAGAATGAGCTACAAGATTTATTTATTAAGAGTCCATTACCATTGAAGAGTTAAACTATCTCACAGTGTCATACCCCAGGATGTCAGTGATGTCTGCGTTACCTAAACTACATAAGAACCTCAAACAGCCACCCATGAGACCCATTGTGGATGCAAAAGGTTCCAGCACCCACCCACTTGCAAAACTCTTAGACATTAGATCTAAATAACTGGTATTTTCTGAAACCCATATATGCAAGGACTCATGGAGTTTTTTACATCTTATTAACAACACTTCATTTAAAACTGGGCATGTTCTTTTGACTATTGACATCAAAGATTTATATTCTGTTATTCCCCACAACATAGGCTTGGAATGGTTTTCAGAATACTTATATGAAAAAGGAGTTGAACACAACAATGTCCAAGTATATACAAACTTACTTGAACTTGTTTTTAAAAATAACTTCATCTACTTTAACTGTGAAATATATCTGCAACAGGAGGGGGCGGCAATGGGTTCTTCTTGTGGGGGCCTATATGCAAATATTGTTGTCACCCAGTGGGAGAAGAAGTTTTTGTTCAACAGTCCGATGTTCAAGTACGTAAGATGTTACACCCAGTTCCTGGATGACATTTTTATTTTGTATGACGGACCCCCAGAACACACCAATGATTTAATTCCTTATATGGATTTGACTACTACATTTTTGAAATTCACACATAATTGTAGTATGGACCGGCTGCCCTTTCTAGATGTCCTTCTCACTAAAGATTATACAAACAATAAGTTTGTTTCAAAAATATATAGAAAGGAAACCTACTCCAACTCCCTACTCCATTACTCAAGTACACATCCACTGAAACAGAAAAAAGCCATTGTAAAGGGGCAATTTGTTAGGGCAGCCCGAATAGTTTCAGTTATGGATGATTTTCTCAGTGAATGTGATAACCTGAAATCTATGTTTTCAAGGAGATGCTATCCATACAAATTTATTACTGATATTATGCTGGAAGTAGTAAATAATAGGGAGAGAGGTCATTTCAGTCCTTTACTATCAGATATTGATACCAGTATCACCAGTATCAACAGTTCTACTCAATGCTTGTATGTGAAAGCAAACTCGCTACCACTCATAACAATGTTGCCAACAGCAAATTATGTAAATCCAACACCACGATATAGAAAAATCAAATTTAATATAAAAAGGTTAAGTGCTTTCACTTGCAGACAGCAAGCTTCATCAGAACAATGATACAGCAAGTAAAAAACATTTAAATACCAATTTTTGGCGCCAAAAAATCTTAAAGCTGTACACATTAAATATCTTACCTATCCACGTTTATATTCATTAAATTTACTATTATAATAAAAATGCATGAAATGCATATTATGTTTCAATACCATTGAATTAACTATTTCTTACACTCTGATAAGTTAAAAAACATAAAATATGTGTGATTGTAAAAAAATAAATAAATTCTCTATAGTGAATGCTTTAACTGTCTAACTCCAGTTTGGGTTTGACAGAAATAAATTCATTTACTCCTGGCGGCGTCATAGCATCAGTTAACAATTGCCACCAAAACTCTCTATAGGCTAAAAATTTCTTAATGTTACCACCTCTGGGATTCATTGTAACAATTTCTAATATACCAAATTTAAAACAATGTTCATCACCCTGATTCATTATATGCTTATAAAGTGTGTTTTTTGTGTCCTTGGTCCTAATACTATACAAATGTGAATAAATTATTTTTTTTAATTTTCTCTCAGTCTTTCCTGTATAATAGGATGGACATGACATACATTTAGCAAGGTAAACAAGCATACTGGTATTACAATTACCATATTTGAAATTAATTTTAGTTTTATTGATGTTGTTCAAAATAATATATTTCTCCTCATTTATCACAAAATATTGATGGCATGCTCCGCATTTGACAGTGTGTCCAAGATCCTTCCTCGTATCTTTTATACCATGTTCAAGTAGTTCTTTTAAATTACTACCCATTTTATATACAAAAGAAGGTTTGTATCCTAAAATATCAGTTATTTCTTGGTCTGTTAAAAAATGTGCCAATTCCTATTCATAATGGCTTTAATTTGATTATTATAGGGGCCAAATTCAACAATACAAGCTCTATTATATATATTTATTTCTTTCTCTTTCTTTTTGATATTTTTGTTTGTCAGTTCCAAGCTTTGTTTCTTATTCAAACCCAATAGGGGTATGTATTTCTTCCCCCATTCACTTATGACATATGAATTAACATATTATAGTAATCACCTAGATAGGCCATTGTTGGCCCACATAGCTTTGTTCTGGAGCCACTTTATTTGACTGTTCTTTTCAGACATAGAAATGAAAAGTGGACTGTAGCTAACCAGTTATGTTGACTGTAATTTAAGTAAAATAGCTACTTCAATAAAAAGATAGCAGTGTTCTGTAAAGTGCTTTAAAAATACTTGCATGAGGTAACAGTAAGGGTCATGCCTTTACATGTAATATCTTGAAGCTTGGCTAGAAGATTTAAGTCCTTATTATTGCAAAGTAAATGATTAAATCATAAATATGACAATGTTATTAAAAACCTAGAGATAATGATAGACACCGATTCAAATTCTGACCACTGCATAGCTACCAAAGTCAGAAAAGCATCTTCTGTACCCTTCCAGTTGTGAAGGGTATGTACACAGTATCCATTTCTTGGAGATCATATGCCACTTTGTATCTCATTAATGTGAGCCATTATTGAACAGAACACTGCATTCTGTAAGCAAAGCAATATATTTTAGCTTTTCCCATTAGGGGTCGCCACAGTGGATCACTGGTCTGCAGATTGATTGGTAGTAGGGGTTTCACGATGTCGAGTTGCCAGCCTGGCACCCAACCTTCACAAAAGGCACACATATGCACCTACTGCATATCTTTAAAAGTCACTCGACTGCAGAGAGGACATGCAGATGCTGCACAGAAGGTGCTCCAGCTGAGAATCAAACAGCAGAAGAACCTCTTGCTGTGAGGCAACAATGCTAATTGCTGCACCACCGCAGTTGAGGTCACCACATTTTGTAGTTTTTGAAATAACTTGAAAAGGCACAATGATGTACTAATTGAAAAACAAAATGTTTGAAAATCAGAACAATTCAGAAAGGCTTCTGAAATTGCTTGTTCTTTGCATATTACTTAAAGCTGTTGTTTGCCTGATTCCTAAGATAATCCCTGAGCTACTTTTTCTTGTAAGCCTATGCCTGCAATATACCACTGGAGAGAGCTAACACCACATCAGGTAACCTAATATGCAAAACAAATATTGATAATAGACAAAATGACCGATATATAACACAATGCCTGTCAAAAGTATGGCACAAACTTCTCATTACAACAATAGTGTGTATATATTAAAAGCCCATGTGTTTTCTCAATTCTAAGTCACTGAAACTTCAACCACATGCAGCAATCCAGACGAAGCATCATTTTAATGAAACAAACAAAAAGTGTTCTTTCACAGCAAGGCAATCCTTTATGCGTCCCCATTATTTCTATATGCTAACTCCATGAGTGTATAACCACAGAGGGAAAAAAAGTTCAAACACAGTTCAGCTTCCATAAATAGAAATCAAAGTGTTTAAACTCATTCACTTTACTCTCAATCAAGTGTCAAGAAATTAGTGAAGAATATCAAGATGAGGTCACAATAATTAAGCTTCTTCAAAGACAGTAAGTAAAACAGTTGAAAGTTTTAGAGTTTTACAAGTTACATAAATGAATGTTACAACATGAGCAAGTATGCATGAGTAGAACTGTGCTTCATTAAAAGAGAATTCAGATAATGCTGTAGATATAAAACTGTGTGACGACATATTAAGAGTATGTCTGTCTCCTTCATAAATACCACCTCCTTTTAACACAAATGCAGTTTTCTTATCTGCAAATACCATCTTGCTATAACTATGTGACCTTGACCAGACTCTAACACTGATACATATCTTAGCTTTTTTCCTTTTTTTGGCAGGCTATACCATAAACCTAAAAATACATTTTCTGCCTTTTAACAATACTCCACCCTTGCATCACATCCATCTCCTGCATAACTGGACATTACCTCCATACCTCACGTTATTATTAATAGTAATTTCACAAACAGAAGTTAGGTTTTAAAGAATATCTGACTAACTTTGTTTTTACAAGTTCAGAACTGAAGTTCCAAGACACATTGTTTGCCTGGGTTGTAAAGTTGGTTATCTGTGTCATATAATTTATACCTAGACGGTTGCTTTTGTAGCTTAAGGCTTCAAATAAGAGAGAGAGAAAGAGATTGTAAGAGACAGAGAGAGAGAGAGATCACATAATATATTTTCTGCACTATCTTTGCTTTTCACTCTCTTGCAGTGATTTATAAAACACAGAACTGCATACTGTAAGTCATAATCACATTTTATGGTGTGTAGCTTATTTAAAATGTATCATATTGTAAATGGCTGCTAAAATGAACAGTTGTTTGAGTTCAGAATTTCGGCTTATATAGCCTTAATATGCATAACCTTGC
>NC_056730.1:497308038-497380538 GCF_019279795.1 Protopterus annectens | reverse complement strand
GAATATGGTATTGCAAGCCAGAATGACAGAGATATCAAATCAGGCCTGAGCAAGTTGCTATTATTCATCAACTTGTTAGTATATCACACTACTCCTGTGCATTTAGAAGACTACCACAGTTATTGGTTTATTTTTGCCAAAATCTGTAGAACTAGGTACCCGATATTACAGTGCAGCTTTTCCTGTTATCCTCCTTTCCAGAATGTTTCTGCATTGCCAACAGCACCCCCACATACACCCGGATTACTAGTCTCCTGAAAAAAATGATGCCAATCTTCCATCTAGTTCCTACAGTACTGCTACCTGCATGGATATTGCTGAGACTGGAGACTAAAGCTCACTACAATATGACTCGGCATTCCCTACTCTAAAGTAAAAGAGTTAAAGAAGAAGAAACTTCATTTTGTTTACTTTTTTATTAGATCAAGCAGTATAATCTTCTGGACAAAATTCTTTAATTAAAACATACTACAGCAAACGCTGAACTCAGTCTCGGGATAATAGCCCTTAATCTAAAAAAAAAGAAATAACAGTTGTTAAAGCTGATCACGGCCTATCATCCAAGGAATGCACTAGGCATTAGACATGAAATCGCTTAGTCTATAAGTCATAGCGTTCTTAACAAGGCCAGAATTAATAGTTAGATATAGCAATTTGGGGGCAAATTCCCAGAATGTTTATATGGTTGCACAAGATTATATATACTTGGCGGGAATACTTCAAGTGTTCTAGTCCATAGAGCTTCAAAATCACTGTCTCAAAGCCAGGGACTTGAGCATCTGGTAGTTCATGCAGGCTGCTGTTCATGTCGAAAGTTGTATATGAGTTCAGTCAAACAGCAATGGGGAGGGAGCAGGAGGGGATTTTTTTAGGTTAGGAAGCAGGAAAGGAGTTTCAGTGTTAGGCAGATGCAAAGGAGTTCTAGGTATAGGGAGCATGAAGGGAGTTTTAAATTAAGGTAGTGAGAGGGGAGTTTTAGGGTTAGGGAATGACTGAAGAATATAGGTTAAAGGGGGGTGGAGTTTTCAGTTTAGGGAGCAATCTGGGAGTTTAAGATTAGGGAGAAGGAGTGGATTTTTTTAGGTAAGGGAACAAAAACTCTGGTTGTGACAAAACCAAACCAGCTGCTTTAATCCAAACTGAAAAACAACCAGAAGCCAGTTGACCACTACTTTATTCACAATAATTTAGCACTTTTGTGTGTGTGTGTAACATGCACTTCTTCAGAATTAAAAACAGTTACAAAAATTCAGTTAAAATAACCCTCCAATAAAATCATATGACCCATAAACACACCTAAAAAGGTTATTTCTTAAAGGCATCTTTCTCCTACCCAAAAGTATATAAATATATATAAAAGAAAACACACCCTATTACATCACAAATATGCTATACACACTTTAAAAATATATAGTATATTAATTTAAATATAGTGAGACATAAGTCTTAAAACACAGGCTATAGATAAGGACTCATTCAAACCCTGGGGTGAGGTGGCATTTAATTTCAGTTGCCAATGCAACTCCTTACATTCTACCATATCACGCCATGGCCCTCCCAGCAAATTTCGATGTATGGTGTCAATACCAAAAATTTATTTATTTTATTTATTTTATTTTACATTTGTTGACCGGGCTAGTCTAGCTGGATATATGTCCATTTTCAGTAGAGGCCCGGGGAGAAAAGCTCCAATATTAATTACAAAATTACAAAACAAGTATTATTGTGACATAAACATATTATTAATTACAATGAAATTTAACATAAAAATTGATAAAAAATGCGTTGAGGTGAAAAGGGAAAGGTATTAGAGATATGGGGAAGAAAAAGAATAGAGAAGAAGTGAGAAAGAAATAAGAAAAAGAAAAGAGGAGATAGGGTTAGTCTGGGTTAGTACAGGAGCAAATCCAGTGTTTATTGAGATAAAGTTTTAGATTCCTTTTAAACAGAGGGAGTGATGTGAGAGATGAGATCTCAGATGGAAGCTTATTCCATATTTTTCCAACAGCATTGGAGAACAAGCAATCACCTGCTAAATTGTTAGTTTTAGTAGTATGGATCAGAGGTTTGTTAGAAGAGTGCAGGTGTCTCAGGTTAGTGTAAGGTGTAATGAGACTGGAAAGTATTGGGATTTTGCTAGGTTGGTATAGGGTCTTGTGCACTATTGTAAGTTGTTGGAGTTTGAGTAGATTGGGGAGTTCGAGCCATCCTAGTTCTTTTAGGTTCAGGCAGAGATGGGTCCTGAAAGTAGATGCTGTAACAAATCTAGCAATGTTATTATAGGATGTTACTAGTTTATTGAGGTTATTTTTAGAGAGATTGGTGAATATTGGTGAGGCATAGAGTAGGGTAGAGATTAGGTGGGTTCTAGCTATTGTGGTCCTTGCTAGTGGAGTGAGAAAGGGTTTGATTCTATATAGTGATCCTATTTTTTGTTAACTGATTTTATAGTATTGTTAATGTGAGAATCAAAGTTGAGATTATTGTCTATAGTTATTCCTAATAGCTTAGTGGTAAGATCAGGCAAGATAACTGTACTGTTGTTGGAAGTGAGAGTGAAGTGTAAAGGAATGGACTTTCGGATAGGTGAGAAAAGTAGTAGTTTAGTTTTCTTAGGGTTAAGGAGCAGGCATCGTTGAGAGAACCATTGTTCTACAGTGTTAAAGGCATTTTGGGTAATAGACTGGAGTTCAGTTTGAGAGGTGGCTGTACAGATTATTGTAGAGTCATCTGCTTATTGAATGCAGGTGGTGTTAGGGATAGCTGTTTGCAGGTCATTGATAAAGATGGAAAATAGAAGGGGGCCTAGGATAGAGCCTTGAGGAACCCCAACAGAGATAGGAAGGTGATCAGATAGTAAGTTTTTCCAGAGAACTGCCTGTTGACGGTTATTTAAGTAAGATGTGAACCAAGTAATGGAAGGAGCATCAAGTGAGAGAAAAGTAAGAATGTGCAGAAGGTGGTGGTTAACCATGTCGAAAGCTTTAGACAAGGCAATGAAGACTGCAGAGGATAGAATAGTTTTATTGCGGTTAAAGTTGATGGAGTTAGTAAAGGAGAGCAATGCAGTGGTGGTGCTATGGGAAGGTCTAAATCCATGCTGACAAGAAGCAAGTAGGCTGTTTTGGAGAAGGTGGTTAAGTAGTTGTTTATGTATGCATTTTTCCAATATTTTAGCAAGAGGGGATAGGAGTGCTATAGGATGATAGTTAGAGAAGTCAATGGAGTTCCCACTTTTGTGGAGTGGAATAATATGAGATATTTTCCAGATAGAGGGAACAGTTCCTTCTGTAATAGATCTGTTTAAGAGTATAGAGATGGGATAGGCTATAGCTTTGGCAGCTATTTGAAGGAACTCTGCAGGGAGTCTGTCTGCAGAAGGGGTGGTAGGTTTTAGTTTATTAAGGAGTGAGAAGATAAAGGAGGTAGGAATAGGTTCAAAATGAAAAGCAGGAGGTGGAGTAGAAGAAGATGTGGGCAGGTTTGAGGTGTCAGGAGATAGGTGACTAGCCAATGTTTGGATAGCATTTGTGAAGAAAGAGTTAAAGGCATTAGCTGTTTGTGAGGGATTGTCATGGTTGGAGCCTAGTGGGTTGGGTGTGACAGATTGGCCTGAGGAAAGAAGATTATTAATACTTGTCCAGAATTGTTTAGGTTGCTTGTTAAAGGTTTGTTGAGTTAGGAGAAAATAGTTGTTTTTGTCTGTCAGAATGGCTTTTTTTGTACTGTTTCTAAGTTCTTTGAAGGTTTGGCAGTCAGTCAGATTTTTAGTAGTGGGCCATTTTGCCCAGAATTTGTTTCTAAGAGTGATTTTTTGCCTGGTGTCATTGGAGAGCCAGGGGGCTGGTTTAGCTTTGGTTCTAATAGTACGTAGAGGTGCATGACGGTCTAGAATGGATAGGAATGTGGAATTGAAGTGTTCTACTGCTTCGTTAAGGGGAAGAAGGTTTAGTTGAGACCAGATACATTGTTTTAGTTCAGCTAGAAAGAGTTTGGAGTTAAATTGCTTTTTTGAGCGTAATGTTAGGACAGTATTAGGAAGAGTTAGGTTTGTTCTATGTCTAATAATGTAAGTTAGTGAATGGTCACTTAGATCATCTGGAAGGGTACCAGATGTATAGGTTTGGTGGGGATTATTTGTAAGTATCCAGTCTAAGGTAGTTTCATGGATATTGATTGTATTAGTTCTGGTAGGGCTGTTGATAAGTTGTGAGAAGCCATATAAGTTTATATGGGAGGTGGGGTTTATACTTTTACAGGTATTCCAATCAATGTTTACGTCACCTAGGATAATTGTTTCTTGTGGGAGGTTGGAGGAGAGCCAGTTAAGGATATTTTCTAGTGTAATAATGTTATTTCCTGGGGGAAGGTATATACAAATAATATTTATTGCTTTACTTTTGTTGAGTGGAAGCTTTAAGCAGATAATTTCGGTATTATTGTCAAGGGGTAGGTTGGGATGTATAGTACTGATTTGAAGGTTAGCTTTATATAAGATAGCAACTCCTCCTCCCTTTTTGACTGGGCGGTCATGTCTTATAATATTATATCCGGTGGGTAATTTCATTGTCTTTAATGTGAGGTTTTAGCCATGTTTCAGATAAGCAAAGAATGTCAAATTGGTGGACATCTAAGAGGGCATGAACTTGAGCAATTTTGTTACATATACTACGAATGTTAACATGAGCAACTGAGAGTGTGTTGCCAGGTTTGGTAGTTAAGAGGGTACTAGTTATATCTTGGTAAGTGTTTCCTGTAGAATAGTTATGGTGAGGGCCAGGGTTAGGATGAATGTCACCATCCAATAGAGCATGGACAAGTATTAATTGTTTAGTCTGGAGAGGTTTATAGAGGCAGACTAGTGATTTTTTAGTTTTGAGGTTGTAGAATTTGATATGTACAAGTCTGTGGTATTTGGGTAGTTGGTAGCTAGCTTTATAAGTTTGTTTTGTGGAAATAGAGACTAAAGGGAGTATAGCTGTAGAGGTGTGTGAGTAGGGAAAGGTGAGGGAGTAGTGGATTGGTTGTTTATATGATGTAAGGCGATAGGTAGTGGCTAGAGGAGTTAGGAGAGAGATACAGAACAGTAGTTGGAGTTGTGAAGGGATAAATAATGTATGCATTTCAAAGTTAAGGGAGATGAGAGAGGTAATAAGGGGTAGATTTGTAGCGAAACTGAGAAGTAGTAGTCTGACCAGAGATAAAGGAGAAGTTTAAGTTAGGTAATAAGTGGATGTGAAGTGATGCTAAAGGGGTTGAGGGTGTTAATGATGAAGTGTATTTGATTGGAGTTAGTCAAGTGAGGGTGTGTCCTCTAGAGTAATACATGTAGGAGTAGTGGGGGCGGGTGGGAATTGGGGGCAGGGTAGGGGAGCGGAGTGAGCCCGCAGGGTGAACGGAGCGGGAAGAGCCAACAGAGCAGAGTGTGATGGAAGACAATCAGTGAAGAAAGAGAGTGATCCAGAGGTAAGTCTAAACGTGGGGACTGTAGAAGAAAGCTCAGAGTCAAGAAAGAGTCAAAAATGAAACAACATGATCTGGATGTTTTTGTAAATGATTATACAAAGCATTTGTAGTTCTCATATGTTTGATATCATAAATATGTTCATAGATATGGTCTTTAAAACTATGAATAGCCTTTCCAATATAAAAACTTGGGCACTCTTTACATAATGCCACATATATCACTCCCATTGATTTACAGTTACCGAAAAAATGTGTTTTAACCTTCATGCCATTAATAAAAACTTCATGTTTCTCTAAAATATACTGGCACTGATTGCAGGTACCACATTTATAAGTATCCCAAGCCCTTTCACTAACAGTAGTATACAGTTTGTCATCAAATTCCAACATCTTAATACATTTAGCTTTTCTGGTAACAAATACTGGTATAGTCCCCAAAATATCACTAATCCCTTCAAATGCTCAAAAAATAGACCAATTTTGCATAATAATGTTCCAAATAAAACCATATTCCTCGTGAACTGAGGGGAGTTTTAAGGTTAAAATTTAGGTTCTGGTAGGGTTATACAGTTGTAAACAGTTGATTATTGAGAGGGCCACATAGAAAAGGGAGACTAGGTAATTGGGAGTGCAAACATTTGTTTTTTGAGTAAGTTACAATGAGCAAGTGTGCTGTTGGCTACTAACACACAAGCACCTGTAGTAGGCCCATAATCAGCCGGGAGTATAAAAGAAAATACACTTAATGTAGGTTCACTGACAGAATGGAGTTTGGAAATGAATAGCATGATGACAAGGAGAAGGCTGGGCATCCTATGTTAAAAAAAAAAACAAAGAAAGGCAGTGGTTAGGCAGTTTGGATCCCAGTCGAAAAATGTTTATTGAAGACACAGAAGCACACTGACACCACAGATATAATCCACACCACAGAAGCACACTTACACCACAGATATAATCCACACCACAGAAGCACAACCTTTTTTTGTTTACTGGACATCCTATGTATCCAGGAGACAAGATAGAAGACCAGTGCACAAAGCCACTTGACTTGGGATCCAGAGTCTACTACTCATGAAGAAGACAGGCTAGAAATGGTAGGATAATTGTGGTGAGGGAGAGTCTTCAGAAGACAGTGAGGGATGTCATCATAATTAATGACAGACTCATGGCAATCAGACTTCAGTGTAATGATAGAACAGTATTCATAATGTCAGGCTATGCTCCATAACAGGGTTGTGATAGTGAGAAATGAGTGCAGGACCTACTAGATAAAGCAGAACAACATGAATTGGTGTTGATAATGTATGATCTGAATGCACATATCGGGACAGACAGAAAAGGATATGAGGACTGCCTGGGTCCACACAGATAGGACAACAGGAATAAAGAAGGAGAGGCCATTCAAGACTTATATCTAGCAAATGGCTTGATAGTAGCCAAAACATGGTTCAGAAAGAGAACCAATCACAAGATCACATACAGAAGTGACCAACAGGCAACTCTGATAGACTTCCCCCTAGTAAGGAAAAGGGCAATGGATCAGAATTGATGATTGCAAAGTCAGCCTCACTGAAACAGTCAGCCAACAGCATACACCACTGGTTGCCACAATCAGCTGCAACCAGTGGTCAGAGAAGGCTCTAAGGTCAACAGAAACAGACTGAAAACCTGGAAGTTGACTGATCGAAAGCACAACTGTTCAAGGAATCACTCAGGGCTCTGGCACCCCAAGAAGAGGAGGAAATAGGTGGAGTTGAAGAAGAATGGCAGCTCCTCAAAACATCATGTGTGAGGACTACAGAACAAATATGTGGCCAAGCCAGCTATGGAAATAAGGTACATGAAGAAAGTTGTTGGTGGAACACAGAAGTCCAGGATTATCAAAAAAAGAATGAGTGAAAGAAAACTGGGAGATATAAAAGACAGACCAGAATAGAAAAGCATACTGATTGGCTAAAAAGGAGGCTAAGAAAGTAGCTGTAATAGCAAAGAACATAGCAATCAATCACTGACACACTACCAGCTTCAGGAAGGTAAATCAGTAGATGGCACAAAGAAACTCTATCAGGTTGCCAAGCAAAAACAGAAACATAAAGAAGATAGTCATATACCCTTCATAAGAGATGCCTTCTACAGCCTGCTCACCAGTCTAGAGGATATCAAAGGCAGATGGAAAGAGTATTTCCAGCAGCTTCTGAATGAAGAAAACCCAACAGAAGCTGTGCAGCCCCAGGCAACCCCTATGATGAGAGAAAAAGAGAAGTCCAACATAGAAGTAACAGCAGCACTAAGGAAAAAGAAGTCAGGGAATGCAGCAGGCTCAGATAAGGTCACAGCAGATATGATAAAGATTTTAGGTGAGATAGGGAGAAAACGCTCCTGAGAGTACTCATAGTAGTGTGTAGAGAAAGGCATATCCCAGGTGACTGTAGAATAAGCATACCAGTACCATTGTTCAAGAACAAAGAGGGCATTCACAACTGTGAGCAGTACAGAGGTATTAAATTCCTGTCATACTGCATGAAAGTTCTGGAAAGGGTGACTGATAAACAAATATGTAGGGCAGTAGAAAGTATGAAGGGAAATGAGCAGCATGGATTTAGTTCAGGATGCAACACAACTGATCCAACTTTTGTAGTAAGACAGATACTTGAGAAGAATTGAGAGAAGAGTCCTACTGGGCATTCCTATAGTTGGAGAAAGCACATGACTATGTCCCAAGAAAGTTAATTTGGGCAGTCCTGCAGTGGTTCAAAGTCCCAGAAACATTGGTAGAATTATGGCAAGCTATGTACAAGGACTCAATGACTAAAGTATGAACCAATCAGTCTCACAGAGGGATTTCTAGTGGAAGGTGGGTGTGCATCAGGGTTCAGCTCTGAATTCACTGCTGTTTATACTGGTGATGGACAAAAATTAGCAAACTGGTTGGAGGGGGCAAATCAACAAAGTTGCTGTATGCTGGTGATGTGGTATTACACTATTGCAGGCAGACTCTGAGCAAGAACTTCATCAAAGATAAAGGGAATGGAATGCAAAACTGAGGTCACACGGGATAAAACTGAGTAAAGATAAGACAGTTGTAATGACAGCAAATGGGGGAAATCAGAAAAAGCTAAGAACTGAGATAGAAAGGAAAATAGTGGAGCAGGTTTAGAGCTTCAAGTATCTGAGAGGGGTGGTTGAGGAAAGGGGCAGTCTAAATGAGGAGGTCAAAGCTAGAATCAGAGGGGGTGCAGCCAAGTGGCTCAGTAAGTCAGGTGTAGTGTATGATAGAAGAACAACAAAGAAGCTGAAAAGTAAGGTGCATGTGACAGTGATGTGGCCAGTACTACTGTATGGTACAGAAACCTGGGCAGTAAAGGCAGAGCAGTTGAGGAAGCTAGAGGTGATGGAGGTGAAGTTCCTGAGACTAGTGGTAGGATACAAAGTGCGGGACAAACAAAAAATGAAGACATAGCAGAAGTCAAAGTAGCTCCGATTGCAGAAAAGGTCAGAGAACAGATTATTGTGGTTTGGGGACATGTACAGAAATACAGATGACAATCGGGTGAAGAAAATTTAGGAGAGACAGGAAGAGAGCAAGAAGAAACAAGGGCATCCAGCAAAGAGGTGAATGGATTGTGTGACAGAAGACTTGTGACAGTCAAGTATGAGTGCTGAAGAAGGGAGAAGAGTGGCACTGAATAGAGAGAGATGGTGACAAGTGACATGACACCCTGACCACATGCAGAAAATGAGAAAAATGGGGTTGATGAGGATGAGGATGATGATGATTACAATGATGATGATGTACTGTGTGGCACAGTTTTATTCAGTAAGTTTGTATTACAGGCATCCTCGGCTAGTGTAGCATTCCATATAGGAAGTGCTTATGTTTTGCTCAGTGTGTCCTGTGTACCTGCACATATAAAGGGCACTTATTGCCTCTATTAAGTGCTGGGCTGCATTTTCATAAAATTGTGGTAATTGAATGCATTATATACCCAGATCAAATCGCATTGTATTCTGTTGTACACAAGTTTTCATGTATTTAACTTTCAAGTCTTTGCTTCCAGGATGGAGCTCAAGCCTTTGCTTCCAGGTTGGAGATTTAAACCTCTAACCATCCTAGTATATTTCTTTGTGCTTGCCACACTTAGTTTATTCATTTTTTTTCTTTTTTCTTTTATGAAGACCATACTAAACACCCACACTCCAGCAAAATGCTAATCAATTTGTTAAATAACAGCACTAAAACATATTTCTGGATATGATTAATTTGAGAACACTTGGTATTACTTGGCATTACCCTAGATGAACTTTTGCATATTTTATAGCTATTTTTTCAAATTTACATTTACAGTTTGCAGCCATTCCAACACTATTACATTGCTTGGTCTCCATTATTACCATCTATCTCCATTTGTACTCACATTGCTACCTTAACTTCATACCAATTACCTGTCACTATCTCTACTTCATTAAGCAGTTTTATGTGTAGAACAACAGCTTTTGCTTTTCCATTTCCAGAACTTTCCCATGACTTTTCTTATGGGTCTTCATTGAAATCCCCCACCAAGAAACACTTGCTTAAGTCACAATAAGACTGTGCTGTCTTGATGCATCTCAGAAAGCATGCTTCCAGTGAAATGGTGCACTGTCATGACAAGACATGATACAAGATGTCCATGCAGAAACTGCATGGTGATTTACATCCCTCTAACCTTTTCTATTAATTTATCTTTTCTAGGTTCCGATCATTATTTCTTAAAAGGTTGCTTATTATACTTATTAAGTGACATAACATTTAACTAATGTCATATAGTTTGGTTATGGTTCCATTTACGCACTGGAGTGAGTGGTACTGACTTCCAGAATTGCAGTACTATAGATTATAATTCAATGTCTTCCAAGGATTCACCTTGATGTGATATTTCACTCTTCCTTACATTATCCATTCCAAGATGGCTACCTCGTTTTAATTCAGTTATGTATTTTTTAATCATTTCCAGAATTAGACTGTGCTCCATGTCTGTGTCTTTCATCTTCTTTAATTCTTAATTTCTCCAATCTTCTTCTGGCTTTTCCTGATTAGGGGTTGCCACAGTGGATCACCTGTCTGCTCACAATTGGCAGTGGAGTTTTACAATGTCGAGTTGCAAGCCCGGCACCCAACCTTCCACGGAAGGCACACACATATGCACACACACTCACAGCTAGGGCCAATTTAGAGTATCCAAGCCACCTAGAGCATGTCTTTGGGATGTGGGAGGAAACCAGAGCACCTGGAGGAAAGCTACATATGCAGACTCCGCACAAAAGGCACCCCAGTCATGGATCAAACTGGAGAACCTCTTGCTGTGAAACGGCAAGGCTAACTGCTGCACCACCATGGCCACCTTCTTAATTTCTCCAATAGTATGTTTGAAATGCCCATTTAAGGAATTAAATTACCACAGTTAAATAACTTAAAGTATATTCAGTACTGGTTAGGTGATTCCTATCCACACAAAAAGTTTGTATTTATTTTTTGTTTCTGTTTTGACAGTAGGACAGAACTTCCTTCTGTTCCTTATGTCATTTGCCAAACTATGCTTTCTCATTTTCATTTCTTTAATTATTTGCTTATATGTCCCTGCATAATGGTTTATATTCCAGTACTATTACATAGCGCACTATTCTTGTTCAGCTGTTTTTGACAATTTGTCAATATATATATATATATATATATATATATATATATATATATATATATATATATATATATATGCTCCCATTCACATTGCCAAAAGTATAGTTGTCTGAACAACATTTTACCTAGACCATAACTCCGAATTTACACTTCTCAGAAAAGGCAATTTGCGATCGCACTGCAGTAAGTATGAACAAATATACTGTTATCACTGTAGTGCGATCTCGGAGTTAGTATATATATAATTAGCAGGGGGTGTGAGGGATGTAGGGGGGCTTGCCTACCTGCAAAACTTAGAGAAAATTAGTTAATGTGGTTTAACTCTTTTCCGTTTTAGCAAAGTGCCGTTTCAGAGAAGTGTAAATTCGGAGTTATGGTCTTGGCAAAGTGTGGTTCAGAGAACTGTACTTTTGGCAATGTGAATGTGATCCATATATATATATATATATATATATATATATATATATATATATATATATATATATATATATGTGGGTCTACTTCAAAAGAATGAAACCCATATTATCAAAGACGAAATGAATGAGATGACATCACCAAAACTTCAGTTTAATGGAATACCAAAGCATTTCACAAAGTAAGTATCCAATTGGCCACCATCTAGCAATGAAACACACTGCACTACCTCAAACCCACCAAGTTGGGGGGCTGCACCCTGCACACCCCCCTAACTAAATATTCAAACTCCAGGATCGCACTACAGTAGGGAAGTGGGCATTTCCTCTTATTGGCCACCTGGTTACTTACCTTGTGAAATCCTTTGGCATTCCAGTCATTCATGAAACTGATGTTTCGGCGATGAATTCTTCATTAATTTCATCTTTGGTAATGTGGGATTTCGGCCTTTTCAGGTAGACCCATATATGTACATATACACACACACACACACACACACACACACACACATACACACACTTTTTTTTGTATTCTTTGATCTTCTCCTATTTATGCAGTCTTGTCAGATATATATTGGCTAGTCTTAAATACCATATATGGAGTTGTTAAATACTGTTTTTGCATATATTCACGTGTGTATGTGTGTGCACGTGCATGTTCAGGGATGGTGCAGGGACAGTGTACTGGTGCAGTGGTAGCATTGTTACCTCACAGCAAGAGGTTTTCCAGTTTGATTCTCGGCAGGGGTGCCTCTGTGCAGAGTCTGCATGTCCTCCCTGCATTCATATGGGTTTTCCCTGGGTGCTCCAGTTTCCTCCTATGTTACAAAGGCATGTGTCTGGAGCATTTCTCCCCATGCCTCTGCTGAAAATTAGCTTTGTTCCAATTCAGACTTTCCTGGTAAACAAATTTTAAATAAATGTATATCTCTTTGTGTGTTTATATATGGATCCAGTCTTCAACTTGTTATGTGGTTGCAACATATAAATCTTTTATGTATATATATATATATATATATATATATATATATATATATATATATATATATATATAAAAATAAATAAATATGCTTCTAAAATCTCACAAACTCAAAAAACAGGAAGAAAGTGATGAACATGCAACTTTCCCCTTTTCATTCTTTTCTGAGTCTAATTGCTGCTACAAGTAGAAAGTAACCTTCCAATGATAACATTATGAGTACTGATCAGCTGACTGCTGACAAACACTGTTTTCCCATGCATAAAAGTACTTAGTACTTTTCATCTTTTAGTAGTCATAAGGTAAGTAGTCATCTTAAACTCTGTCCTTTTAATCCCAATCCCTCAGAGCCACATGCTCCAGGGATCTAAACCTTGTCATCACAATGAACAAAACACGCTGGAGGGATAGGTTCCTGACCCAGAGACTCCCCAGACTCTGGAATAGACTGCCCATACATGTCAAGCAGAGTGCCTCTTTGGCCCTGTTCAAAAGGAACCTTGATGATTGAATGGGAACTACGAAATTCATCTTAGGGATCACATCAGTTGCCCTGCTAGACAGGGGTCTAGGGAAGTAAATAGTGTGGGAAGAAATGGCCAGGGAATTGTTATGGCTGGGCTTGTATAGGCCCTAGGGCTGATAGCCTAGTACCAACCTATAAACCTATGAACCTATGAACCTTTCAACCCCACATCTATTAATGATTCTATGTCAGATGCAGTTCTTCCTAGTCCATACCCTCATGTCTCTCCCTTTTCTGAAGGATTGCCACTAGTACTGTTATATGGAATTATTTGAACACATACCTGTACAACTTCATTTAGGATTGCCTAGGATTGTCTATGTGTGCATGGAATCTGATAAATGAACTTTGCACATTATCCATTTAAAAAACTGTGGTCTCTGAGTGTGAAAGAACCCCTTCCAATTCTACTGCATATTAGTGTTATGGGAACTTAAATGTGCTGTACATGTAAAAAAGATACACAAAAAAACAAGTCATCTCCATGGTATCCCCGAAGTCTCAAAACAACCCACTAAGCAAGTGTAGTTGGTCCAAAAACAAAACAGTGTAAAAAATGTCTCTGTGTGAAAGATTTTCAGTCCATACATCTCTAGTTAATCACTGTATATTAATCAGATCAGACAATAGTAGTAGAAGTAGCAAACTTAAACTCGCCTTAAGAAAAAAAATAAATAAATAAAAAATGTATAATTGTACAGAATTACTAAGTATTTGAAAGTAATCCAAGCAAGGCAGGCAGTCTGTTTCCAGTCAAAAATCCTTTATTAAGTACACAGACAAACGATCCAAGTAAAACAAAAGTAGAGTAATAGTTTCCTCACAAGCTTTCTAAATATATATATATAATTTTTATCAGGCAAGGGAGTGGTTTATTGTGCTATCAGTGTGACATTCGAGCTGGTCCTGCCCTACTTAGTAGCTGTCATAATAATATAACCCTTATGTACTTTAAATAAAATTAATAATGATGTGGTACCTCTTATTTAACCAGATTATTAAGTATATTATTAAGTCTGTGATTTTATCCAAGATAATATAGTACATGGCTGGAAATATATCAACCTTAGTCCATTTGGCAATCAAAAAATATATATAAATATATACATATACACTTTGCATGTAAAAAATCAATTGTAAAAATCATATTCTAGTTTCATAACCTATTGTTAACAAAGATTGCTTTCGTCCTTCTGGACTTTTTCAGGTCTGTGTACAAGAACCCTAAAACCTATCTATAAAAATATATATAATGATATAATTAGTTAGTATTGTTATTACACATCGTTTTGAATAAAGTGGAAAAAGAGAACCAGAAAAAGAAAAAATAATAAGAAAAAATGTATGATGATGGAAACAAAATATACACTTAAATTACAACTGATTTAAAATGGTATTTAAAACCAACTGGTAGAATAAAATAAAATAAAATTAGTCATGTAAACAATGTGGCAATTTTCTAAGTTCCAGTCCACTTTTAATTGAATAGTAGTAGTTTAGTCCAGGCTTCCTAAAAGAGTTCAGCTTTAATTGCCACATGAGTTCATGTTTCTCCAGATTATTTGGGATGTCTCCTTCAAGATCACCTATGCGATCCAGGATCTGGAACTTAAAACCTATGTGTCTTGGAAGCTGACAGTATTTTATTAACTACTGATGTGGTATCCTTGTACACAGTGCTCCCTCACAATTACTGTATAACAGCAGCTATGGAGTCTTTTAAGAAACATAATCAAGGTACACAGGCACAACTGCAAAAGTTAAGCAAGCTCATTAATCTTGCACTGGACTTTTACTTTCAATGGCAAACACTACAAACAAAAAAACTGGTGTAGCAATGGGGACTGCCATGGCTCCCAGCATAGCTAACATAGCCCTGGGCAAGTGGGAAGAGGACTTTGTATTAAACAACACAGACTACCTGCAGCATATCACATTCTATTTACGTTTTATTGATGACATCTTTATTGTGTGTGAAGGTTACACCTTGCAGCTTGGAGATTTTATCACTTATCTCAATCAAACAACCCCCTTCTTGAAGTTTACCTCTTCCCATAGCTATAGTTCAACCACTTTCTTAGATATGCAGATTTCATGCATTTTTTCTTATTATTTTTTCTTTTTCTGGTTCTCTTTTTTCCACTTTATTCAAAATGATGTATAATAACAATACTAACTAATTATGCTTCTTCTTCTTCTTTCGGCTTTTTCCCAGTTAAGGGTCGCCACAGCGGATCACCTGTCCACTCATGATTGGCAGTAGAGTTTTTTATGGTGCTGAGGTACCAGCCCGGTGCCCAGCCTTCCACAAAAGGCACACGCATGCACAGACTCACACCTTGGAGTGTCCAATCCACCTACAGCATGTATTTTTACTAACTAATTATACAATTATATATATTTTATAGATAGTTTTTAGGTTCTTGTACACAGACCTGAAGAAGTCTAGAAGGACGAAAGCGATCTTTGTTAACAATAGGTTATGAAAATAGAAAATGATTTCTACAATTGATTTTTTACATGCAAAGTGTATATGTATATATTTATATATATTTTTTGATTGCCAAATGGACTAAGGTTGCTATATTTCCAGCCATGTAGTAGATTATCTTGGATAAAATCACAGACTTAATAATCTACTCAATAATCTGGTTAAATAAGAGGTATCACATCATTATAAATTGTATTTAAAGTACATAAGAGTTATATTATTATGACAGCTACTAAGTAGGGCAGGACCAGCTCGAATATCACACTGGTGGAGGAAGGGATGTGAATTTAAATATGTACCAATAACACTTTGTTTTACAGCACAATAAACCACTCCCTTGCCTGATAAAAAGTATATATATATATATATATATATATATATATATATATATATATATATTTTTTTTTTTTTTTTTTTAGAAAGCTTGTGAGGAAACTATTACTCTATTTTTGTTTTACTTGGATCACTTGTCTGTGTACTTAATAAAGGATTTTCGACTGGAAACAGATTGCCTGCCTTGCTTGGAATACTTTCAAATACTTAGCAATTCTGTACAATTATATATTTTGTATTATTTTTTTTACTTAAGATGAGTTTAAGTTTGCTACTTCTACTACTGTTGTCTGATCTGATCAATATACAGTGATTAACTTGAGATATATGGACTGAAAATCTTCCACACAGAGAAGTTTCTTAAAAAAGATACACACACATTTATATATGTATGTAGATATATATATATATATATATATATATATATATATATATATATATATATACACACACACACACACACACACACACACACACACACACACACACACACACACAAACACACACACATGATTATGTCATGAAAGGATGAAAGGTAGAAAACTCAAAAGAGATCATCACAAATGATAGAAAAGAGGGGATTAAAAAACATTGAATGACTCAGAAGAGTGAATCACAAAACACTGAATACTTCTATCCCACTATAAAAAACCCTATGTCAGTAAACCTCACCTACAAAACTGAGATAAAATGTCATCTTGTTAATGATACTGTTAGGGAAAGGGGGTTTAGTAATGTAATATATAGGGTTTGGGGCAGGACTAGGGTTAAGGTTATGGTTAGGTTTAGCACACTTGAGCACAGTAAGCATGGAAGGCTTTCTTGTGTTATGGATTGTTTGTGGATGTTAATGCTTAAATATATACTAAGAATACAGAAATTATAAAGGAAAGCAAAGCGTGTATAAGAAATTGCTAGCTAAATCTATCAGATGCAGTCTCAGCCTATGGTCTACCTATCAGACGAAGGTCAAGGTCTGTAATTACCTCATTTATTTCAAGAATATTTAAGACGTTATACTTGGTGTCCAAAGTTTCACCTGCTTGCTATGAATCTAAAAATGTATCTGGCAATTCAATAAAAACACATTGATGGAATGACATTTTGATTAATAACCATATTAGAACTGAATATAAAGAATATGTTATCTCTGTCAGTTCCTGCTCCCACCTCCATTCACTGAGTTATATCCCCTACATCTCACCAATTATAATTATTTCCAAGACCACTGAGCTATCAGAGATAAAAGGAAATCCCTTAACAGTATCAGTTTCAGAAGAATCTGCATGTTTAGGGAACTGGCTGAACTGACTGTTGAATAATTGCCTGACTCCAAAATTAGACTAGTAAATTTAAATTAGTTCAGCTGTAAGAGCAGAAATTATCTTACAAATGTAGCAGCCAAGACTTGCATTTTGATTTTAGACCTCATATGGTTCAACCATGAGAAGAAAGGGTTGCACAACACAATCATGTGTTTCTTTCTAGGGAAGTGAACAATTACCAGTTAAAGCTTTAGTCGTTGTTTTATCAATCATTTTATGAAGTGTTTGAAGATGTTGCAGACATTTCAGATTTAAGTCCATCAGGCAGTTCAGTTTAATAGTCTGTATATATTCCTATTCCTTCTCTTGTTTAAAAAATCAGTGACTGTGGTTATAAATCTTGTTAATAGCAATTCCTTAAATGTTTCTAGATTATCAATGCTACTGGAGAGAGTTTTGATACTCTATGTAATAAATTATAGTAGCCAGGATTTCATATTAAACTTCACTGATGAAAAACTATGTCTGAAGAGAAAAGAAATGATGGTGTTACATGAGATGCTGCTCATTATTCTGCATTATCCCAAACCAGAAATTGTTGTAGTCCTATGTACGTCTTCCAATCATTTTTCTTTCAGATTGTACACAGCAAATTCAATTATATTACTTATTTAATGTTTTTTTAATAAAAATTATGTTTTGTAGGGTGTTATTTGGAATATCTAGCATGCAAAGTGAGTTATAATTAAACATGAAATCAGCGTATGTCAGGACACATTGAAACTATTGTCTAAACCATAAACAGTGCAAACATACAGCATTAAATGTTGCAGTAATAAAGCAAAAAGAACAGTGCATTGCAAGAGGTGCTCTGTACTGGTCCCTAAAATAATAACTTTGAGGTCACTGAAACTCATACTATGGAGACAAGTCACTTAAAATAAGTTCACCTTTAATTCCAAGTTACTCAGCCTTTGAGTGAGTAGTAATTAATTATTTTTCACAGTTCAGTAATTTATACTATGACATAAGTGCCAAGACAAGCAGGTTTGTGTCTACTATCATAAACAAGAAGCAGAAAAAAATGGTTAGTGATGCTGAGGTGTATCAATCAGGTACAGCTTATTCTTGTACTGACAGCAATAAAGGAAAAACATTTTTCATGAAAACACAGTTGTATCTCAAGTACATGTGCCTAACAATACTTATGCTGAATCTAACAACTGAAAACAAAACAGTCTGTTATTACCAGGAAAGCAAATACAGCCCATATTAATACTAACATTAACAATTTGAACAACCTCCAATATTATCCCCTACCCCTTTTATTTTAAATCTGCCAACTGCAATAAAGACTCCTCATTGGCAAAACAGATAGAAGGGCAGTGGCAGAGAAAGAGGCAAAGGGAGGAAGAGAAATTGACTGGAACCTGCGACATAGTCTATTTAAGCCAATTGGTTCTCAAGGACTCCCATGTCTCTGTATTATCTAAGAGTTTCACATTTATACCCACACAAATGGCTAACCCAGCAAGGGTATTTGTGGATTTGAAACTCTGCTACTCAGAAGTTACATTTAAAATTCATTCTTAAAGACATTCCTCATTTTAGCAATGGAGACATGAATATTTCAGCTAAAAGTATATATAATCCCATTCTTCATTCCACGTTACAAGCTATCTATGCTGTTCGTGAGACTGACCTTTGGAAGAAACTTGGTAATAAACCTAAGTTTCATACTTTATCCATTTCTGAGTGGCAAGTTCTAAAACAAATGTCTCACAACAAGGACATTTGAATCATGAAAGCTGATAAAAGTGGGATGGTAGTTATTATGGATATGGAAGATTACAACACTATTTAGAACCTATTATTGGATACTTCATGTTATGAGATAGTGTCCAGAGAAAATATAGACAACAAATTCACAGAAATTGATGCAAATATTTTTGATCTTTTATGCCAAGATGAATTGGAGTGAAAGGGAAGGTCTACAAGAGGGTAGTGAGACCAGCTATGTTATAAGGGTTGGAGACAGTGGCATTGACAAAAAGGCAGGAATCAGAGCTGGATGTGGCAGAGTTAAAGATGTTAAGATTTGCACTCGGTGTGACTAGGATGGATAGGATTAGGAATCAGTATATTAGAGGGTCAGCTCATGTTGGACAGTTTGGAGACAAAGCAAGAGAGACGAGATTGCGTTGGTTTGGACATGTGCTGAAGAAGGATGATGGGTATATTGGGAAAAAGATGCTAAGGATGGAGCTGCCACGTAAGAGGAAAAGAGGAAGGCCTAAGATAAGGTTTATGGACGTGGTGAGAGAGGACATGCAGGCGGTTGGTGTGACAGAGCAAGATGCAGAGGATAGGAAGAAATGGAAAGAGATGATCCGCTGTGGTGACCCCTAACGGGAAAAGCTGAAAGATGATGATGATGATGATGCCAAGATGAATTGGATCATGACACCTATGTCTTTCTAAAACTTGACCAGATGAAAATGGCATGCTTTTTTGGCATGCCTAAAATTCATAAAAATAGTCAATCCACCATTTCATCCAATTGTTAAAGCAGATTTTTACAAAATAGAGCCAATATCTATTTATCTTGACAATGTAATTAATCCACTGACACAGCAGTCTGACTTGCACCTCAAGGACTCATGGCATCTGTTAGAACTGCTCAGTAACATCAGAAGCATAGACATTGATTGTATGTTTGTTTCCATAGATGTTGTGTCTTTGTATACTTGCATCAATCAAACTACTGACATTGAATTTGTGAGGGAGTATCTTAACAGGTTTACTAGTAAGAACAACATTGTTATTAACACAATCTGCAATTGCTGGACATAGTACTAAGCAACAATTCTTTCCCAGTTTAACAACAAATTGTACAGACAAAAGTCAGGGGAGGCAATCGGAGTCAGAGTGGCTCCAGTATTTGTAAACCTTGTGATGGCCCTCTGGGAACAGAATCATATCAAAACTCATCATTCATATTCAAAAGTAATCTTTTTTACAGATTTTACATTGATGATTTGGTTTTTATCTGAAAAGGAACCAAAGAAGATTTTCTTTCCTTCTTGGAATACTTAAACAACAGCACCCCTTTCTTGAAATTTTCCAACAGTAGTTTGGGTAAAGAAATTAATTACTTTGATATCACTTTGAACATAGAAGGAAAATGTAGAGTTCTTTATAGCAAGCTATTTAGAAAGGATGCGTTCATCAGTAACCACCTGCATTACAAAAGCTTACACCCACACCACGTGAAGAAAGGTGTGATCGAGGGACAATGCATCAGGTTAAGCAGACTCACCAGTAATGATGACCCCTTTGCAGATGAAGTGGAAATGCTTAAGAATCTATTCCTGCAGAGAGGCTACCCCTGTACTTTATTAGCCAACATTGCATAGGAGGTAACAACACTTCGGCAGGACAAGGCAAAACTCATTCTATGAGCTACTTCATCTACTATTGAAAAAATGGGCAACAAGATCATTTTTGCTCAAATACCAACTGGCAAATACAAGACTGCTTTCTCTTTATCCATTACCATGGACATGTCTGTTATTAAACACACAGTTGTCAACAAATGGAAAATAATCTACTGGAACAAGGAATTATTAGAATTTGTTCATGAAAAAACATTGTTCACATATAAAAAAAATCATGGAACTTTGAAAGCATAGTAGAAACCTGAAAGAAATGTATTTAAGCCCCATAAACCTCCACTGGAACTTTTAGGTGCGGCAAATGCAAACATTGCCATTACATTTACAACTATTCCAGTATTTACATCTTGGCAGTAAATAGAACAATTGTATGTAGAGACAGGTTCAACTGCAATTCATGTAAAGTTGTATTCTTGGCACATTGTGACACATGTCAAAATTACTACATTGAAAAAAAAACATCGGAAAACTCAACAGAAGGATTTATGAGCATGTTATAGTCATCAAAAAGAAGGACACTAACAATGCTTTGGCTAAACCTGCTGGAACTTGTATAGATTTCAAGAAGTTCAACTTTCTTGTGTTAGATCAAGTTGATCTGTATACCCTCATCGGCAATCATAATGTTTTTCTGAAATGCTGAGAAGGTGAGTGGCAGCTGCAACTTAAAAACAATGGTTGAATGAACATATTAACCTCAAGTGCTTTTTCTTAGCGCAGAAGTTATGATTACATCTCTCGCTTATTTCTTATTATATAGAAGTTTCACTTGTTTTATCTATATGTATTTTTAAAATGTCAGAAATGCATTGTATTATGTTATATCGGGTTACAAATCAGGTTTGATTTAATTGGCTTAGGCTTGCACATGACTATACAAATTTTCCCTTCATTCACAAAATGATTTCATTTAAATGTTTGTACTTTGATTTGTTAGAAAAGTCAAAGGACTACAGAGTCTGCCAAGTGATGTCAGATCTCATTTAAACGTTTGTACTTTGATTTGTCAACAAAGTCACCTGACTAATCGGACAAGTTTTAAATAAACCATGAAGAGTTTTTAAAACATTTCTGAAGAATTTCTAAATAAAAACAGAAAGAAAGAGCTAAATCTTTGACTTGAGTCCCGTTCCTGCTGCCATTTCTGTAGAGTGTCTGTTAGTTTTGAGTTTTCATTCACTACTCATCATCTTGGTTTTAACTATTTTTGAATGTGTTTTAAATTTCATTGTGTACACCTATTAAATGAGAGATGTATGCCAATAGCTATGCTAGCTGCATTGTATTTTTTGCATAAAGAAAGATATAAAAGGATGATTGTGCACATCATTCAGCTAACAACTCGAGATTGCAGGATTCAACAGGCCTTTATGAGTTACCTTATTTAAATGCAAAACAAAACAATAGAAATATTATTCAGTATCTATTATAAAAAATAAAATAAAAACAAATAAAAAAAATGTATGCAATGCAACTTAACAGGTACTGTTCAGTGCTAATGGCACTGTGACCGTAGTAGCTAAATCAAATTGCTTTTACTACCACCCCCTCCAAGAGATCACTGGAAATGTGTACTCTAATTTATTATGCTTGTGTCTTGAGCCTTTTTTTAAAAAATCAGGTTATACCCTTATAGTTCATACAAACATGTATAGCTCTAGAATCATAAAGGCTACTAAAAAGTGTAAATGGACAACCTGTTCAGCACAAGCAAAGTGCTGCTCTCATCACATTCTAGGTCTTTAATTTAATTTTGTTAGTCAGAATGACATAGTTTAGCAATAATCCATAATTGGGTGTAGGTAAATCCTGCATTAACCACACGAGTGGATTATTGCTATTATATTGTTTCTAACTAGATTGTTTAATGAAATTTTAGAAAGTCAGAGGATGCCTGAGGAGTGGAGAAAAAGTGTTTTGGTACCTATCTTTAAGAATAAGGGTGATGTGCAGAGCTGCAGTAACTACAGAGGGATACAACTGATTAGTCACAGCTTGAAGTTATGGGAAAGAGTAGTGGAAGCAAGGTTAAGAAGGGAGGTGATGATTAGTGATCAGCAGTATGGTTTCATGCCAGGAAAGAGCACTACAGATGCAATGTTTGCTCTGAGAGTGTTGATGGAGAAATACAGAGAAGGTCAGAAGGAGTTGCATTGTGTCTTTGTAGACTTGGAGAAAGCATATGACAGGGTGCCTAGAGAAGAGTTGTGGTATTGTATGAGGAAGTCGGGAGTGGCAGAGAAGTACGTAAGAGTGGTACAGGATATGTACGAGGGTAGTGTGACAGTGGTGAGGACTGCAGTGGGAGTGACAGATCCGTTTAAGGTGGAGGTGGGATTACATCAAGGATCAGCTCTGAGTCCTTTCTTATTTGCAGTGGTGATGGACAGGTTGACAGATGAGATCAGACAGGAGGCCCCGTGGACTATGATGTTTGCAGATGACATTGTGATCTGTAGTGAGAGTAGGAATCAGGTTGAGGAGACTCTGGAGAGGTGGAGATATGCTCTAGAGAGCAGAGGAATGAGGGTCAGCAGGGCTAAGACAGAATATATGTGTGTAAATGAGAGGGAGGGTAGAGGAATGGTGAGGATGCAGGGAGTAGAGTTGGTAAAGGTGGACGAGTTTAAGTACTTGGGATCAACAGTTCAGAGTAATGGTGAATGTGGAAGAGAGGTGAAGAAGAGAGTACAGGCAGGGTGGAATGGGTGGAGAAGAGTGTCAGGAGTGATTTGTGACAGACGGGTATCCGTGAAGAGTGAAAGGAAGGTCTACAAGAGTGTAGTGAGACCAGTTATGTTATATGGGTTGGAGACAGTGGCATTGACAAAAGGCAGGAGTCAGAGCTGGATGTGGCAGAGTTAAAGATGTTAAGATTTGCAATCGGTGTGACTAGGATGGATAGGATTAGGAATCGGTATATTAGAGGGTCAGCTCATGTTGGACAGTTTGGAGACAAAGCAAGAGAGATGAGATTGCGTTGGTTTGGACATGTGCTGAGGAGGGATGATGGGTATATTGGGAAAAAGATGCTAAGGATGGAGCTGCCAGGTAAGAGGAATAGAGGAAGGCCTAAGATAAGGTTTATGGACGTGGTGAGAGAGGACATGCAGGCGGTTGGTGTGACAGAGCAAGATGCAGAGGATAGGAAGAAATGGAAAGAGATGATCCGCTGTGGCGACCCCTAGCGGGAAGAGCCGAAAGAGAATGATGATGATACAATGCCATTGTTTAAGGAAAAAAATCTCACCTTTTCCAAATGAAAGCATTGTATAAATGGACTTTAGTGCTCTTCTGCCATCAGCTGTTAGTCTTGGGCTTTTAAAATATGAACTGCACATGTAGAAACCTTGTACGTGTGAATTCCTACAGAGCAGACTCGAGTTTCTGATTTTTTTTAAGCCATCATAATGAGCTTGCTGAGGTGCCTTCTGTGCAGAGTGTGCATGTCTGTGTGGCTGGCTGTAGGGACATTGCCACTGCTGAGAACCATGATTTTTTTTTCTGCAGTTCGATGCCTGATAAGTGCCTTTGTGGAATCTATATGTCCTTGGATGTTCTTGTTGGGTAGACTCACTACTGAGAGCTACTGAGTTTTTTTTTTAAGAGTACAAGGTATAAAACACTAATGCTTGTAGTAACAGTACAACACATAAATGTGAATTTTTTTTTAAGATAAAGGAGTCTGCAAGTGTCATGTTTACATGAGGATGCTTGAATAGTTTATAGATATTAAAATGCATCGTTTTATGGCAGTTAAGTTTTGCACATTTTTTATTTTCACAGTTTGCAGGAAGTGAAAGATGTCCATGATCAGCTTTAACTTTTTTTCAACAGCTACAGCTAGCCAGACTTCTTCCCATTGGTAACACTGGATTTACAATGTGCACTTTAATTGCTGTATCCAATCAGCAAACACATTTTTGCATACTAAAAAACTTTAAATTTAAAGTAGGATCTATCAGCACCAATATGACATAGACAAGAATGACAAAAGAAATGCTCTTGTAAAACCTGAGAAACAATCCCACACATTCTTTTAAATACACTTGCATAGAAAAGGTGGGCTTTGACCAAAGGGGTGGACCTCATGAATTGCTGCTAGAAAATAAGGAGTTAAATTGGCAACTCAGGAGTAATGCACTTGGACTCCCTGGTATAAATGAGTCTGTGTCAATCAGCAGAGTTTTGAAACTAAAGGCTGAATATGTTTTTTTTCTTAGATTTGTGTTTATGAGCTTTTTTAGCTATCACAATGCTACAATTTTTGTCCACACAAATGTATGTGTTTTTATACACATATTTTATTGGTGTTTTTTGTAACAAGCAAGGTTTTGAACTATGCAAAAACATGCTTTTTTTGAAAGACAACTCCCATAGATTTATGAAGCCCTTTATAGAATGCAGGATTAGTTTAAGAGTTGTTTTTGGCAATATGGCCGATGTGCGATCCAGGAACGAGCTCCCGGGAAGTGAACGTGAGCTCTTAGGCTAATCCTGCACGGACTGAGCTCCTGTATGCAAATTACCCTCATTTACAGGTGAAAATCATGCAAATGATGGTAATATGCAATCCAGGAAGCTGGCAGCCATCCATGCAGGATGAGTGCAATGTGCAGAAATGTACTCAGTTAGTAACCAAGTACAGTTCTGCAATCTACAAAACGGAGCTATGACAGCTCCAAATAAAGGCTGCATATCATTGAGGAAGCATGCCAATGTCCACGTAGAAAGCCATTGTCATTGCAAACTGTTAAAAAAATAAGAAACAACTTTTAATTTCCTTTTCGCCGAGCTCACCTGGTTAAGCATAGGGCAGCAAAGTGCAAATGGGATTGGGGGAAAAATAATAAAATAAACCTAAAATAAGCATTCTAACTGAAATAAGTATTCTGCCATGCAAGTCAGTGGCAGTCAGAAGACAACCTGGCCAGTGAGTAATGGTTGCTAAGGGGTGAGGCTCAGTGTGGGACATATAACTATGCATTAGCAGGTAATCCTATGCAAATGAGGGAAGGGTTAGTGAATCACAGATTTTCCCAGGGTGTGAGGCACGTCCCAAGAGTGTAAGAGTATAAATAGCTGGGTGTAAGACTAGTATATAGGTGACATCATGGGGGGGGGGAGGCATACTGTAAGTGGATTGGAGACCTGTGGCTCATGAATGTTCCTAGCTTAGCACAGCTAAGCTAAGGGTATGTCTAAACCTGCCTAGCACTCTCTACAAAGTGTAAGTGGGTGTGCGCGCCACGCACCGGGTTGTACAGGAAGAAAAAGGAAGTTAAACCAGGAAAAAGCAGCTCTGTGCACATTTGAGCACTCCGTTTGTGCGGCGCACCCCTGGGCTTAAACAGGGAGGCAATGGGAAGGGAAAACAGCAGTAGGAAGGTAATCAAGGAGAACTAGCTTAGCTGACAAGTGAAATATATCAAAATCAGCCAATTACACAGGCAGCAGACCAGCCCAGCCCAGCACACCACTATAAACTATGAAAACACCTTCCCCCCTTGTTTTTCCCAAAAACTCTGCACCACCAGTGTATACAGACTGGGAAATTTTACAAAACGAAATCAAGATAAAAAATGTTAGGGGCTGCTTTTGCTATCATAAACCAGCATGTGCAAGAGGCTGAGATTGGTGAGGATGTGAATGCTGCTGAGCAACCCACAGTGAGGAGACGGAGAAGAGTGTACAGACCCAGGGTAACCTACCAAGGGCTACATGAGCTGGGGATAGTGGAGTGCTATAGGGTGGACAGGGACCTCCTACAGCATATTGTTGAGCTGTGCCGGTCAAGCATGACACACAGAACCAACAGAGGGGAACCCATCCGAATGGATACCAAGGTATGTGTAGGCCTAGGAATACTAGCTACAGGTACCTTCTAAAGGCCAACGTGGGATATAATGGGGATCTCACAGGCATCAGCATCCAGGGTACTTCACCAGTTCCTGGATGCCATGTCAGCACATGTCGATGAGCATGTATATTTCTCCATCACCTGTGAGACGTTGGCCAGCAATATGCATCTCTTCCACCAAATAGAAGAATACCCTGAGGTAGTATGTGCAATAGACTGCATGCACATATGCATTAAAGCACCACCAGGTGAGCAAGATAGGGTCTACATCAACCGCAAGGGCTTCCCCTCCATCAACTTCCAGTTTCTGTGCGATGCCCAGGACATAGTAATGAATGTGTGTGCTGGCTGCCCTGGAAGCTACCATGACACTTACATCTGGCATCTGACGCAGCTGTAACAGACATTTGACAATGGGGACATCCCACAAGGTCACCTAGTGAGGGAAGCTGGATACGTACTGGAGCCATGGCTGATGACACCCATCAGAAATGCACACACACTTGAACAAGAACTCCATAATGACACACACACACAAACACGAATCATAATAGAGCATGTGTTTGGGATGCTCAAGTCATTGTTCCGGTGCCTGGACACATCCAGTGGAGCCTTGCAATACTCACCAACTACATGTACCCAAATTGTCCTTGTATGTGCCATGTTACACAATATGATCCTGCGGAAACAGCTGCAGCAGGAACAGCATGGGGCAGGGCCAAACAGCCCCCCACCAGTGCCAAGGCCTGCACAGGTGCAGAGTGACTTGGAGGAGGAACAACCTGAGCCTGCCCCAGTAAGCAGAAGGAGGCATGCCCAGTATGCCCTGGCCTTGGCAAAGAGGCAATGTATAGCACATGCACTGACACAGTAGGGACCCAGGGAATGATACCTCTATCAGACTCACACATACAGTAAAAGGGATGCCAAACATGACACTACCTGTGCTCAACCATGTATAGGGAGTGTACTATGTGCATCTGACATAGGCAGCCCTGCAACACCACCCTCAATACTTAGACACCCACAAGGTAAGTGACTCACACATGCCAGTTGGGGAGGTACATACCCAACAACAGTCACAGCCAGCAGGATAGGTGTAGACAAACACAAACAAATGCTGTACTATGGCCTCTGAATGAGCCCGATGGGTAACCCCTACCCCAGCCCTACACAGACAGACTACAGCAGGCCAGCCAGTTGGATGTAAGTTGTGAAGGCTAGGAAGTCAGAAACTAATATGTAGGTAGTGAAAGCTACGATCTGTAGTACACTGGTATGCTGTTAGCCAGCACAATAGGTAAGACTACAGACTGAAATGGTATACCTGACATACCAGTACAGTCCTAGCAACTGTGTAAAAGTGTAAGGTGTGCCCCACCATCCTATGTACACTTATAGTAACAGTCAGGTGTGCCCCCCCCACCCCTGTGTAGAAATGTAGAAACAGTCAGGTACCCCCCCTGCTATGCAGAAATGTAGCAACAGTCAATGCCAAATGACTGATGTATACCCTGCAGACACAGCATGCTACCTGTCGGTGTACAACACAAAGGTCAGCACCACAGTACAACCCACCTGGACTTGATCCACACATGCAATATAAATGGCCATACTGGGCATGCTCACACACTTAGAGGAATGAAGGCTATATCAGTCAACAACATACTGAAAGCCCATACTGGGCATGCTCACACACTTAAACACAAGAAGGCCATGTCAGCAAACAACAGTGGACCAGACATATCTGGCAGTTGCGGTTCTCAGTGCAGACACATGTCAGTATGCACCACTCCTGCCTTGCACACACAGTGGATAGGAATACAGACATATATGTAAGGACAACACACTATAATAAGCCAAAGGTAGACGGACATAGATGTGTTGAAGAATGGACCATAACAAGGGGCCATCTGGGCCTGTCCCACCCAGCACACAGCCAAAGAGCCCCAAACACATGAGGTGCAGGTGTCACTCACAGCAGATACTCGCCACCAGTATCTGTCAGCATGATGGCGTGTTGCATGTGCCGGCTGTGCAACATGACTGTACAAGAAAGTTGGCACCTAGCAGCTGTATACATGTACCTGTGGCATATGACACTGTGTGTGCCCACATGTGGCTTGTCAACCCCTACATGAATGGGCTATGGCCCATGCACACACCGCCCTCCCCATAGCAGTATCATGACAAGCCTGCTGAGGTCATCCAATGTGAAATACACCTTTGGGGGAGCTGTAGCTCAGTAATCCCCATGGTGTGTCCCATAACTGTGTACTGCTGAACTGATAAACTAGCTTGGTAGTAGTCCTAACCCCAGACTTGGCAACTGTGTGAGTGTGTGTATGTGTGCGTGTCTCGGTCTCTGCCTGAGTAGAGAGAAATGCTTTCTAGGCTACTCACACTCAGTACAGTTCATATACACAACATTGCAAAGGCTGCTGATGTCACGCACCTAGAAATACACCTCTGGGGAAATCATACCCCAATAATCTCCGTAGTGTGTCCTGTAACTGCGAACTGCTGTAGTAAGATGAAGTAGTTAGGTAGGTGTTCTAACCCCAGACCTGGTAACTGTGTGTGTGTGTGTGTGTGTGTGTGTGTGTGTGTGTGTGTGTGTGTGTGTGTGTGTGTGTGTGTGTGTCTGACTGCATAGAGAGCAGCGCTTTTTAGGTCACTCACACCCCATACAATACACATACATGACTTTGGCAAGGCTGCTGATATCACTCACCTAGAAATATACCTCTGGGGAAATCATAGCCCAGTAATCTCCATAGTGTGTCTTGTAACTGTGTACTGCTGTAGTGTAATAACGTAGTTAAGTAAGTGTTCTAATCCCAGACCTGGCAACTGTGTGAATGTGTGTGTGTCTGACTGCGTAAAGAGCAATGTTTTTTAGGCCACTCACACCCCATACAATACACATACATGACTTTGGCAAGGCTGCTGATATCACTCACCTAGAAATATACCTCTGGGGAAATCATTGCCCAGTAATCTCCGTAGTGTGTCTTGTAACTGTGTACTGCTGTAGTGTAATAAAGTAGTTAAGTAGGTGTTCTAATCCCAGACCTGGCAAATGTGTGTGCGTCTGACTGCATAAAGAGCAATGTTTTTTTAGGCCACTCACACCCCATACAATACACATACACGACTTTGACAAGGCTGCTGATGTCACTCACCTAGAAATACATCTCTGGGGAAGTCATAGCCCAATGATATCTATAGTGCATCTTGTAACTGCACACTGTTGTAGTGTGATAAACTAGTTAGATAGGTATTCTTATCCCAGACCTGGCAACTGTGTGCTTGTGTGTGTCTGACTGCATAGAGAGCAATGGTTATTAGGCCACTCACACCCAGTCCAATACACATAAACGACTTTGGCAAGGCTGCTGAGGTTACTCACCTAGAAATACACCTCTGGGGAAATTTTAGCCCAGTAATATCCAGAGCATGTCTTGTAACCGTTTACTGTTGTAGTGTGATATAGTAGTTAGGTAGGTGTTCTAACCCCAGACCTGGCAACTGTGTGCTTGTGGGTGAATGTGTGTATGTCTGACTGCGTAGAGAGCAATGCTTTTTAGGCCACTCACACCCCGTACAATACACATACTTGACTTTGGCAAGGCTGCTGCTGTCACTCACCTAGAAATACACCTCTGGGGAAATAATAGCCAAGTAATCTCCGTAGTACGCTCTGTAACTGTGCACTGCTGTAGTGTGATATATTAGTTACGTAGATGTTCTAACCCCAAGCTTGGCAGTTGTGTGTCTGTGACAGACAATGCTTTTTAGGTCACACACACACTCCTTAGAATTCATATACCCAATGTTGGCAAGGCTGCTGATGTCACTCACCTAGAAATACACCTCTGGGAAAGGCATAACCCAGTAATATCTGTAGCGCGGCCTGTAACTGTGTACTGCTGTATTGTGATTTAGAACTGTGGTAGGGTTCCATCACCACCCATGGCAGTTCTGGATGTTTTGCGTGTGTTTCAATGTCTGTGTATGGAGCAATGCATCATAGGCTACTTACGTGCAGTACAATTCAAATGCCCTATGTTGCCAATCCTGCTGATGTCATTTATTGTGAAATACTACTTTGGGGAGGAAATTCCCTGTGAACCCTGTGGTGTGACCTATAACTGCTCATTGCTGTAAAGCAATAGAGACCTTGGCAGGGGTTCAATACCCACTCATGACAGTTGTGGATGTTTTGTGTGTGTGTCTCACTGTTTGTGTAGGGAGCAATGCATTTTAGGCTAGTCACTCGCAGTACAGGTGAAATGCCCTACTTTGGTAATCCTGCTGATGTCAGTCACTGTGAAATACACCTTTGGGGAAAAAGTGCTCCAATAATGTCCGTGGCATGTATTATAACTGCATAGTGCTGTAATGTAATAAACTAGTTAGATAGGGGTTCAACTCCCAGACACGACAGGTGTGTGTGGAAGTCATATCCTGTGTAGAGGTGAGTGTGTGGACAATGTGGAGAAGGTTTTGCTCATTACTTTTATGGTGGCCCTACTATATATATATCACAATGACAACCATACAGGGATAACAGTTGTAAATTAGCTGGGAGGCTGGGGTGCAAAGCCATACTCATACATGTGACATCAAGGCCAGCCAATCCAAATTAGCAACGCCACTATTACCCAGAGCACACACTCAGCCCATGTGTCATATGCACACACATGCCTAGGTAACGGCCAATATGTGGTTAGTACACTGCATATTGGCCACTGATAGTAACTATGCAGTGATAGCAGTGGGCTACAGAGGGCATGTCACCATGGCCATCTGTCCAATATGCACATACATGCAGACAGTGCACCTCCACCATGTTCCGCAATGGACACTTGCACCACCTGCGGTGCCCCCACATGACTCACAATGAACATACCATGCCTGACAACATGCCCTGTATGGACAGATGACACTGACATCAGGGAATGCTGTTGGTATGCTATCAGTGAAGGTGAAGGGTAAACCTGCTGCCCATTACCAGTTCCTGCCACAGGTGGGCCTGACACCCCAGGTACGTTTGCTCTTGTTTTATTTAATAAACATTTTTGGCTGTGTAAGTTTGGTGCAGTTTTGCTTTTAATACAGTTCCACATGTCACTGTACATGCATGTGGGAGGTGTGCACATCCCGGCCACCATCCATGTCATGGACTAAGGAACACATACCTGGAATGTGATGTACAGCACTGGCCACACACAATAGTCACCCAGCCAATTGGATGGGGGATGCAATACCCACCTGTGTGGGCAAATGCAGTAACTACAGCCCTGAACTACAATGCAGACCACTGTCATGTGGCCTGATGCCATGGTATACCCATTGCATACCCTTGTACAGCCTGCTGACACAGTTGACCACCACACACCCATGTAGGCATGCACCCATGCATGTCAGAACTGGCACCCTGTGCATACATGTGTGTGTGTTGTATGTCCACATCCACACTCACTACAGCACCCCAGGGCATACTGAAGCATGCTGTCGGAGGACTGACATCTCATACTCTTTGCCCATACAGCCTCCGTATGACCTGCGTGGTGCATGTTATACCTGCACATTGATGTGTTGTGGCAATCCCACTACTGATGAGCTGCACTCCTGGCCCTGCCAAATGTGTCAATGTGTGTACATCCCTGTGTGAGTGTGCCTGTGTTGATGCTGGCACATGTTCATGCAGACAGGCACGTGAACGTCACCTACCATATATCTACTGTATCCCTGTTGCAGATGTCACTCACCCTGACATATATGTTCTGAGTGCTCCACATCAGGCAACCCATGTCGTGCATCCAATAACTGCATCGAACTGTTATAGCACTACATAGTTGTTGGGGGTTTGATACCCTGTGCTGGTAGGTGTGTTTCACAAACATGCTTCAGTTTTACCCTCCCACATTTCCCTGACATGTATCTGCATCTGTCTGCCTCCCCCACTCCATCTCTGGTGGATGTGGAGACCCACACCTGCCTTGCTTAGGCAGCAGCATGTGTATGTTACGTGATGCTCATGATCAGCTGATGGTCTCTGCATGAATTTCAGCCCTCCCCTAGCTGATTGCATGTGGAACAGCTGTGGTAACAATCCCATAGCCAATTTCATCGAAACACACTCCAATACCTAGGAACATCATGGTGGTGTTGAGCCTTTGCAGTCACTGTGAACAGGAACTAGATTTGATGGTTGGCAAATAGCATCCCAGATGGATTTGGGATTTACCTCTAACAACATACACTGTGGAAAAAGGGCAACCAACAGGAAAGGGATGTGCCTGACCTGACTACAGACTGCAATTGCTGCCATACTGCATTTGGAGTAATGCTGGTTTAACAGTGTTTGTCTGGATATGCCTGTCGTACATGTCACAATACCTCCCATGTCAGTTCCATGTATATGAGGAATCCCCATCTGCAGGGTCATCTGCAGACTGGGCAGTGTTGTGCCTATTGTTTCATGTGTTAGCCACAGTGCATCAATCCATGGAATGCAGAAGGTAGTGTGAGGATTGCAGTATGTAGATTGTGAAGGCCATGACAGTTATTGATTTCAAATCCCTCATAAGACATATGTTGCAACAAACCCTGTTACAATGGAAATTATATGGGGTTATCACGGTAACATGTCTATACTGGCACTGTGTATGTGCTGTCAGCCACAGCTCTGTCAACTTTTGTACATATGGCGTGCATGAAGTGGTGCATATGTGCAGTACACCATAGATACTGTCATATCTGAAAACAAGCCAGTGATATATCAGATTGCTACACATGTCATGTACAGTAGTGGTTATATTTCATGACATAAGCTGGACATTCTGTGGATGATTGTACAGTACTGAAGTATGTGTAGTGATGGTGAATGTTGGCAGTGTGTGAATTGTTAATATGCACCTCAGCCTGTGTACAGACTGTGGTAGATGTCATCGTTCTACCTCCCCTTCTCTCAGATGTTACATGCTGCCTCACTGTACGGTACCGTTTTGCTGTACATGTTTATAGGGCCATACACACACATGTCCCATACTACAGACAGCCATCATGACTAACTGTGTAGTAGCCCAGTATATGTAGGGTCATTCTGTGAGTGGCACATATGAGGATGGTGTAGAACAGATAGACCATATACTATAATATTATGCTAGCTTACCATATGTGGCTGTGGCTGTGTTCACATTGGTTGTGGTTATGCACTGTCACACAGGTGTATCTTACCCTGTGCTGTGACATGGCTGTCAAGCCTGCTATATATGCAGGCACATGTGCATTACCCCATACGAGAAGTAGGCCAGTGTTGAGCCAGTCTGCCTGTAGCCTGCACAGTGCATTCTTACATGCCTAGCAGCTTAGTGTACTTAACCAGTGGGATGTTATGTGCAGATACTCGCCAGATGTACTTCTGCTGGCCCTCCCTTAAATGTTATGTATGTCAGACAAAGCAGTGGGATGCTGTACAGATGTATGTCAAAATCTAATGGGTGGTATGTGCCCATGGCAAGCCTGTACCAGCTGTCATTATGTGTCAGGCCAGACAGGAGTGTGTGAATCCAACACCTATGGTGCCAAATGTATACCAGTAGTTATGTGTTATACCCATCTACATGGCTGTCTACATCCATATTGTAAGGCCTGGTACACATGTGGTACACTAAGGGATCATGTGTATACCTCTGGACTGTACAAGCTGTGTCCAAAGTTCTACATATAGTGGCCAATATCTCTGCTGCACTCCACAGGGGCATTACATGCTAGCAGCAGTACTTTACAATGATTTCCTTAGGATGTCTCTCAGTAGCCAATGGCACACATGTTATAAGCAGATGTCAGAATCCATACACACCATGTCTGTGAAGACAATCCCAATGACAGTAGCAACAGTCTAGTAATATACCTGCTATACATAGCTGTCATCTCCTTGCACTACTACTGTGGGACTGTAGGGGCTGGCATATGGCTACACTCCATGCCCAGGACATATGGTGGAAATATATGTACATATACTTATCCAGATAGCCATATATATATAATTACACATGTGTACTACATTGAATTACCACTGTCATGGCAACCACCCACTGTAACTCCCTACAGCATGTGGTCGTGGTCCCTTTACATTTCCTGTGTGATGGACATCCGTCCTGTGTGTGGGCATCAGTGATACAGGCACCAGGTAGCAATACCTCTTACAGGAGAACCTACACACTCAGCATGGACACATATTTGTAGGAGGTTCAGGAACTACAGACAGACTGTGGGTAGAGTTGTGTAATGCTTTGCATAGTACTGGTGTTACAGGGAGTGTGTGTTTACATACTAGTGTACCTTAGAATGCAGTCTGTCTGCATAGCTCACTACTGTGGGCCTAACCTCTTGCTGGGCAGATGTATGCCTATCATATTTTGTCCATCCACCACACAGATCCTGTGTCAGATATCACACTGGCAGTGTGTGTGTTGCGTGCTACCAGTACATGGCTACATCCATGTCTATATCTAACTTCAATTCCCTGACTAAGGGTATGTTGCAGACTATCCTTTAACACCAGCACCTTGCTTAGTGTATAGCAACAGTGTTCCACATATATGCCTGTGTTCCAGCCTCTGTCCCCCATCTATATACCAAGCTGTGCACATATGTCATGCTGCTGGGGGATGTTCTGTAGTGGTCTGTGAGTATATCACACTGCTATTTCTGCCATTAGTATACTGCTGTTGTATCCCCCGCACAGTGGGGCTGGGGCCATATATGTGTGGGCATCACCTACACAACACATGTGTGCCCTTATGTACTGCAGAGTGTATGCAACAGTAGTATATGGCCTTGTATTACTGAGTCTAGGTGGGGAGCACCATAAATGACCTAGGCTGTTACAAATGGGTGAGCTGCCACAAAGTCTGTGGATGTACAGTACCGTATACTCCACTTGTATTGACATTACTTATATGACTTGGGGTACTGCAAGCCTACTGCCTCCTGCAATACAGACTGTTCTGTGCATTATGCCTTGTTCTGTTCTGGGTACAACCCATTTGATCACAAAACGTCTTTACCTCCTACGGAGATTCTACAGAGTGTAGATCGAGGCTGCCAAACTACACACCTGCAGTACATACTGTTGATTGTGTGGTACCCTGTGGCCCAATCTGCCAGCACTATTGTACATTCTGAAGGGCTTGGCTTGGACTGCAACAGTTGTGAACCTTTCCAGACTACTGTATAAGTGTAACTGTTTCACAGTTGCAGTACTCTGTTTATATGGTTGTCAGTATTTGAACAGCTATATGATATGGCATATAGGACTGTTATGGTATACAATTAAAGGAGTCCCATTTCTGCAAACCTGTGTGTGGTGTCTTTCCTATGACCTTTCTATGGGTATATGTTGCAGGCAATGATTGACATTAGTATGTGTAGCCCATGCAGTGTCCAGTTGTTCAGGTGTTAACTGTAGGCATACTGGCTGCTCCATATTGTGTGCACCTCTTACATACGTATCTTACTGTACATATATCTGCGTGTGTATGTGTAGCCACATGCATATATATATATATATATATATATATATATATATATATATATATATATATATATATATATATATATATATATATATATATATATATATATATATATATATATATATATATATATATATATATATATATATATATATATATATATATATATATATATATATATATATATATATATATATATATATATATATATATATATATATATATATATATATATATCTGTATCAGCATATATGTGTCTGTGTATCTGTATCCTGGGGATGTTTATGGCTTCCACATATTACATGTCCTGTGGGAGGGAGACTGTACTTGGTAGTGTATTGCAGGGCACAGGTGCTTGGCTGTGGGGGATGCCTATTCGTACAAGACGTATAGTGTGTGGGGCCTCTCAACCCCATTAACGCTGCATGTGGACATAGGTGTATTTGTTAATCTGCAATTGCTATCTATAGATGTATGGCCATATATACCTAAATAGATATATTTATCTTCTAGCAGATATATAGGTATATATGAATAGATAGCGATATATATGTATATAGAGTTAGTAAAACAGCATATATATTTGAATATATGCGTATCTATACATATATGGGTATGTTGTATCTGTTAAGGTTGCACTACAGTTACTCACGCAGACATCTAGATGTTAGTATACATTCTCTGCACTGTTGCATGACAGGACTGGCTAATATGTTTCACAAACATTGAATATCTGTGCACCTGTCATGGCTTAGTGGTACATCGGTTTGTCTAGGGTGTGCAGGGCCCTTGGCTTGAGCCTTACAACAGTTTTTTAAGTTGTTGCTGGTCAGAACACGGGCAGTTGGATAGAGAGTGATTAAGGCACTGTAAAGCAGTTGTAAGCAGGTTTGTGTGTTCTGCCCAGCAACAAAATAAGCAGGTCCTGCAAGGCTCGTAAACAGGACCCTGCACATCATGCACAAAGTGATTTACCATTAAGCCATGGCAGACATGCATAATCATTATGTTTCCACATACATATCATCCAGGTACACAACACTACAGAGAATGTATTCCACCATGTAGATGTATTTGTGTTTTTATATATATTCATCATTAAATGGATATAACATAGCTATATATGTAGATATAGGTATAGACATATCTATATACATATACATACATACATATATATCTATATCTATATATATATATATATATATATATATATATATATATATATATATATATGCCAATAAATACATATATACATAGATACGCATACAGCCATCGATATATATGTATATATCTACACGTCCACATATAGACAGCACTAGGAATGCATATATGTCAGCATATATATGGCTCACCTTTCAAAGGAGAAATCCATTTGTTTGGAAGCTGAAAGGTCTAAACATTACACAATCCAGCAATACATGCATCAAATGTGCAATGAGCGAATATCACTATGCATTCACTCATTGCAGATTAGACAATTTGGTTGCGGATGCCACTATAGTGGGGATGGGGAATAATTACCTATCCCCACTGTAGTGCACACTAGGAGTTCGTATATCACAGTAGGTGGGTTGTGGGGGGCTCAGCCCCCCAGAAGGGAGTTATGGCCCCTGCCATTACATTATGTATTCCAACTTGCAGTTCGAGAGTCAGCGAAGGTGCCTTTAGAACTGCAGTTCTCTTAACTGTGGTGCAATAAGAAATGATGGGTTAGTCCTTTCAGTTTGCAGAAAGGGCCGTTCGAAGGAAGGATTGTCCCCCTGTCAAAGGTGAACACATATATATCAATATAGGTATATATGGGCATACATCTGTAGATGGAACTAGGAACATAACCACAACATATATGTCCACATGCACCATTGATGGGTTTGAGAGACCCAAAGAACATACATCTGGCATGGATAGGTATTCCCCCCCAGCCAAATACATCTGAACTGCAATACAATACCAACCTTAGCAGATCCCATAAGCAGGACCCTACATGACAAGGGCAGTACATGTTAACAGTACTCCATCCCACCTGTAGGATGTGAGGCTGGCATTACTAACATATCATGCAGTACAGTCAAGTGACATGTCATGCTTGGGGGAACCCCTGGGCAGGTGCAGTAAGTAGCTGGGATCCCTCATACAATCCAATAGCCCTACACCTGACAATTGATTCACCAGTGTTGGCAGGGACATCCACAAACCCACCATGTCAGCTAGAAACTACCACCCAGTAGCCTGATGACCATGGTCTGCAGGGACATGGATCATACCAACAATGAACCCATGGCCAATGTCACTGGTTATCTCAACACACGGGACCCCGCCAATGTTGGACTTGTCAAAAACAGAGAATACAACCTGAACCTGGTATACATCCTTAACCCAGTCATGACAGGTGTAGATGAGGGTTAGGAGGTGCACAATGCCTATGTAGATCATAGCAGGCTTTTGTACACCATCCCATTTGTAGGAATGTGTGTAGTTGTTACGGGATCTACCTCCATGCACAGGATATGTTTCCACCAGGACTGCTTGGCATATGCCAACATACCACAGGTACCATTGTGTGGGCAGACAGTCCTTCACAGGTCATAGATGTGTCAATGCCCTCCTCCACACTGTTGAGGTGTGCAGCACTACTGGGGTTGCTATAACTCACTGGGTGTGGCTGTTGTGGACAAGACTGCCATAATTGCAGTTACTGTTGTGTCTATCCCCCCACATTGCTGTTTGTAATACTGTACAGTGTATGTAATCAGGTTGTTAGTTGTTGTTTACACCATTCACAGTAGTTGAGCACCTCACACCCTCCTAAGGGTAGGGCTATGACACCGGCATTGGCACACACATATTACTTAGGTGAGGATCACAGTAGAGTGGAGAGAGGGATATACACCTTGCTGTTAGCATGTTCAATGTCATCCACATTGCAGACTGCATATATAGCACTGTGTGGTTGTGCCTATCCAGTCTTGGTGGGATTACATGTGCAACAGATGTGTTACCTGCACGGGGACATACCTCCATGTGTACAGTCCTGTACCTGTACTGCATCCTAACCAAAGGCACTGTGTGTTGTACCCAGCCATGGCATGTGTACCACCCACTACACTTACTGGTGTCCACTGTAGAAGGCCTGCTGACACCACTACACCCATCAGCCATGTAGCATATGGACAAACACAACACAATCAGAACAGATACTGGTGACAACAATACATCATTGTTAATTACAGCTATGATGCATCATGGCTGCATAGCTACACCTTCCAAGATATTAGCATTTCAGTTTACTGCTAACAACATGCTACACATCATTCCATTGCTACACTGTTGTACAGTCACCCTGTGCATCAGAACCATGTTAGCCTATCCCTGCATCAATGTTATGGATGTCAGGGAGTGAAACAGGTATCATCATATGCACAGGGTGTGTTGTTGGCTTGCCAGAGGCCTAGGCTGAGACATACAATTGACAACGTGTGTGTGTGTGTGTGTGTGTGTGTGTGTGTGTGTGTGTGTGTGTGTGTGTGTGTGTGTGTGTGTGAGGGGGCTGAGTATTGTTATGGGCCACTGGTGATGTCATGTGTGCAGGTATGTGGTTGCCCTAGGTTCATTGTTTATGTGTGTGTGTGTGTGTCTGCATGCACACAGTTCTTCCATGTGGCTACCCTATACAGGGAATTGTGGGACAGCTGCAGACTGTACCCGGCAAGGTTTGCAGTTCACTATCTCTGGCTATGGACATGAGACCTGTGCCTGGCAGGGGTGCTGCAGGCAGTATCAGGTACAGAGCCAGACTGAGTACTGTCCCCTGAGTTTGACAGATGTCCACTGGATCCAGGTCCCTCCTGGGACTGGCTAGGGCCATGTGCACGTGGTCTGCTATGATGGGCTATGGACAGCTTTCCCCACAGTGCTGGGGCTGGTACTGCCACTACGGGAGTGGCTGTGACTGGTTGGATGTCCATGGAGACCGCCAGCTGCTGGTGTTGATGGCATACATCCACATGGCTGTTGCAACCATCCCGCCCTGTCCTGATGCATGGATATGACATTGTGGATGACTTCCAATGTGTCACCCCACCATCTAGCCATGACCCCTGTGTAATTACGGATGGCACCTGCTAGGTCATGGATGCTGTCAGTTAGAAATGTGTGATGAGCCCTCTGCACCCTTTGACCCAGCCTGGTGTACCGTTCCATTCATGCCTGTGCCTCCATGACAGTCTGGAACATTCGTGTGGTTGAAATCGATGTGACACATCTGCCAGGGGCATGATGCCCAGCAGTGCTCCTATGAGCACCCTTACACATCTGCCTATCTGGTACCCCACCAGACATCTGGCTATGGCTGCTGTGCCCTGACACACATGCCATAGATACCACACTGTCCTGGCCCATACCAACCATAGGCTGTCCCTCAGCTAGGGCCAAAAGTGATGAGGTGTGTAGAGTCAGTGTGACTGTGTGCATGGATGGTGTGGATATGTGTGGGTTGTCAATTGGTGGCCCAGTGGCAACCCCTGATGACCCTTCCTGTGCCTCAACACACCTATCTTCTTGGTCACTGTCTGTATCAGTGACATCAGATTCCCTGCGGGGGTGACCCAGCCCCACCTCACCACTTGTGAGGGAAAAACAGGGAACAGACTGTAAGACCTGTACAACACCACTAAACAGTAAAAATACACACACACACACGCACATGCACACACACACACACACACAAACACACACACATGCAGACATGGCCACACACACAGACATACACACATGCAATCGACATACATGGCAACCCATACACTCCACCAGCATTGCTGTGCATCTGTTCAGCACCCTGGCATGTACTGTGCACCATACCAAACAGGTGTACACACCATTGCAGGATGTGTCTCTGTGTATCAGGTGTGTTTCTGCTGCTGCTCACAACCTCTGTGTGTTCCTTGATCACATGTGGACACGAGTTTAGTGAATGCTCGATGTGTATTCACATATGTCATCATCAGTGGTGCATGTATAAGTGTGAGACTACCATTAGACCAACCACAGAGACAATGTACAGTACCTATGGTGAGTGTAGAGACCATTATTGACCATGACTGAGCCCTGGCTGATGTTGCCTGTGGTACACATAGGTTCATAGGTGAGTACTGGTCTATTGGTCCTGGGGCCTACATAGGCCTAGCCACAGGGGTTTCCTGCCATGCACTACCCACTAATGTTATTCCCCTGTGCCCCTGTCAGGCTGTGGCACAGACATGCTATCCAGGGTGTATTCCCCATTCCCCATCCAATTGCCAAGTATTTCTGTCAAGAGGGCCAGTGAATAGTATTGCCTGACATGTATGGGTAGTCCGTTCCAGAGTGTGGGAATTCCCTAGGACAGTGCTCTATCCCTCCAGTATGTTCTGTGTAATGTGTTGATTAGGTTTAGGACCCTGAAGCATGTGTTAGCAGAGGGAGTGGGATGTCATTATATGTAGCATGTTCAACTGCTCTGTGTATGACATAGCTGTGCATGTTGGGTAGATGTCAGCTGTGCCTGGGCAATGTGCACTAGAGTGTAGCCACAGTTGCCTGAGATGGACTGTGTATTGCATGTGTTTGAGGCTGGTAATCCCATTAGTGAGGTGTGTGCTGTGTCAGTGCACATGTACAGCATGCATTTTGGGTAGGTGTGTTAGATGTGTACATGACCTACACCTTAGCTATGACATGCACAGTGAATTGCCATGCATAACTTTAAACCATACTCACTGGCATCTGGCCACTGCCTTGCTGGTATCCCAGAGGTACCTACATTGACATGGGATAGAGTTGATGTCAGTGGCCACAGCTGTGGCATTGCTACAGGGTGGCTGCAATATTACAGTACAACAACAGCTGAAGTCCACAGTACTACAGTGTATGCATTACTGCTTATCAGTACTACACAGCAAAATACCCCACATCTCACATATGCATGGTCTACCTGTACAGATGCATAAACTAAAGTAGTCTACTGAAATGCCCTGGAACCTTACCTGCATGCTCAGTGTGTGGTGTGTGAGTAGCACCCACCTCCATGACTGTATAAGTCTGGACCTCTGGCAGGTGGGCAGGTGCTACCAGGCTGACGAGCAGCTCCTCCACTCTGGTGAGGGTGGATAGATGTTATGCCCCCCCCTGTTGCAAGGTGGTCACCCCGCACGGCAGCAGCATGAAGTAGGCCACTACAATGGTGGTGGACCTGCTCATAAGTACGGCTGTGCATCCCCACCTCATTCACCCTGCGGACCACATCATTCCACATGGCTGTTCTCTCCTGCTGGTCCATGCTTGTCCATAAGAACAACAGCTGATAGTTGTGGATGATGCTGGTGATGATGATCTTCTCCTAAGTGGCACTGTAGGCGGGGTTCCTGGGGTGTGCCATGCTCCCTGAAAGACATAATGATGGAAACATGTCTGAGCAACTCATATGTCAAGTTTACCATAATACAATACACATATCAGTCTCACGCCACCATATCAGCTCCAACATAATGTTCACACTAAGCAATGGTATGTGTCCGGTATGTGTACCATTGGGCCATATATTGTATTGTACAACACTTTCTGCTATGTGGTTATAGACATGCTCCCTGCGGGGACACTAGAGTTGCAGGGCTGTTACATGGTATTTCACCTGCATGCCATTGTCACTGCCACTATGTTTCCACATATGCATGTGGTAGGCCTGCTATGTATTTGCTACACATCTGTCATTCTGTAGTATTGGGGATATCTACGGATGCTGTTGGACATGTTCTGGGATTGTGTGGACTATTACAGCCCACATATGTTCCATGACAGTTACACACCAGTATGTGTAGGTGTTATTTGTCAGCAGGAACACCACTCCAACCTAATGTGCACATGTTACCAGTCCACATCACATCCATGGCCCACCACGGAACCTCATTATATACTGTTCCATCACTACCTTCATGTGGAACCACCTCAGGGGATGGTTCCCCCCCCCATGGAGCACACACAGACATGTGTCTGTCACCCAGTTTGGTCATGGGTATTGGGCATAGTGAGCTCCACAGAGACATGGGGTATGTGCTACATCACCTGGAGGCATGCAGTACATATACACAAGGTTCGACATGCATGTCCCTCCTGCCCAGCACACAGCCCAGGCACCTTTATGTCCATGTAGATGCTGTCATGACTGTCCATGGGTGGGCACCATGTTCCCTTTGTTCCCATGTGGGGGCTCAATGGCCTCCACATTCCAAATGTAACTACCCGTCCACAGTGTTTAACCACCACATGTGTCATATACCAGCCCTATATGCTGTCTTGTTTGTCACCCAACCAGACCTACATACCAATATGTGCCTAATACCCTTCACCAACATATATATCCCCACCATCTCATACAATTGCAATGTGTTCCCAACATGGGTTACACATCTCACTCCACACTCCATCTTGCAGTCATGCACTGGTGTGTAGGTATGTTGTGTATTGATGTGTAATGTTCTCTCACACATGTCATGGAAGGGGAAATGTACTGACGTATATATATATATATATATATATATATATATATATATATATATATATATACATATATATATGTAGACATACACACACACACACACACACACACACACACACACACACACACATATATATATATATATATATATATATATATATATATATATATATATACACACACATATGTGCATATATGTGTAGATATCAATTTGTGTTGTTTATATACCTATACGAATGTATAACTGTCCAAGGTTGTGTACACATACACAGCTGTGAATATGTATCACACATATATGTATCTGTATGTGGGGTGCACACAACCATCTGGACCACACTCATGTACCCTCTTTACTTCACAGTTGAACTGCTCGGCCTTGCTGCAGTACAGCCAGGTGTCACGTGAACACAGACTAACATTAGGGGGGTAAATATGGTGACAAACATTAGATAAGCATATTATACTGCTATGGCAGTTGGGCATGCTATGCTACATTTTAACCCGACTGTCCTGCAGGTGGTGTCATCTGCCACCCATGTGTCTATCATGGCAGTAATAATGGCCCCACCAACCATTGTCCACAGTAATTTTCAGAACACAGATATCATGGTTCACATCTTTGCCATTCACTGCTGGTCTGCACACTTGCCAGGTATGTCCCACTGACCACAGGGACTGACACTACTGTCCAGTGCAGTTGTTGAGCACAACATCATTACAGGAACAAGTATTGATGGCACATATACATCCTTTCACAGTATACATCCTATTATTCTATTTCATATACTACATGCCAGTAAACGCATATCTGTTTCACATACCTGTTATGTTGTTTCCATGTAACACAACCCCGAGCTTTGTGAACTTTCTTGAAGGTGTTTTTTTTTCCCTCTCACTCTCTCTCAATCTCTCCAGTAGAGTGAATGAGCTGGTATGAATAGATTGCAGCATGCTTTTGTTGGTATTGCACATGATCAGGTGGTGGCCTCTGCACCAGTCAGTGTCCACCCATTGTTAATTGCATGCAGCCTGCTGTGTAGTATTTCAGATAGCCACTGTCATGGCAACCCTGTACTATAAAGTGCTGCCTTCTGTGGGTGTTGTCCCTTCACCTTTACAGTATGGATGACATCCTTCCTGTGTGTGGACATCAGTGTTACAGACAGCAGGTAGCAATACCTCTTACAGCAGAACCTGCAGACATAGGGCACATCCACATTTGGGTAAGGTTCCAGAACTACAGACAGCGTGAGTAGTGTTGTTGTGTGCAATGTATCTTGCTGTTCTATCAGGGCTTCTGTGTACATGGTACTTTTTTATGGAATGTTGTCTGTCTGCATAGCTCTCAACTGTGGGCCTGTCCATATGATACCAGGGGGGTTGTCTGTTAGGGTTTGTCTGTGCACCACACAGGTATTGTCCCAGATATATCTGTGGCAGTCTGTCTGTTGAGTGCTTTCAGTACATGGCTACATCCATTTGTATTTCAATGTCGTATCCCTGCATAAGGGTATGCTGCAATGAATCCTGTAATACCAGCAATTTCCTGGGTGTGTAACAGCAATAATGCAAATATGGCCCTATGTCCCTGCCTCAGTCCTCCATGTATATGCCAGGCTTTGTCCTGCTGTGATACAGGAAGGGTTGTTAGGTAATGGCCTATCATTATTTACTGCTAGCATTCCTGCTATCATCCCAGTCATGTCATGGACTCCTACACCAACTGTTGGGCCAGGTCCATATATATGGGGGCAATAGCTTGAGAACACATATATGCCCTTGTTCATTCCAGAGGTAAGTGTGTGGTACACAGTGTTCCTTGCCCTTGTACGACCTTTTATGGGGGGGGGGGTGTTCTGTGCCAGTAACCTAGGCTATGGCACCTTTTCAGGATATAACTGTTAAGACAAGGGTCATTCAGTGTAATAGTGAGATGTTAGGTTAAGCAATGCTATGTACAAGATACTGTGACATTAACACAAGTGCTACTTTTCCCCCTAGGGCTTGACTACAGGATGTAATTGGAGGCTGCTGAACTAAATCTGTAATTGTTGATTGTTATGTATCCTGAAGGCAAAACCTATTTCTACTGTTGTACTAATTGAAGGCCTTGGCCTGGACAGCATAGTATGGTATATATACACATTGCTTGCATCTACTGCTTTGTGTGGGCCTTGCATTCATGACTGATTACATATTTCAAACCTTATGTGGTATCAGTACTGGCATACATTATTGTATAATACAGGAATAAAGGTTATCTGTGTATGTATACCTGTGTGTTGTGTCATGTCCTTTGAATTGTGGGTGGGTATATGTTTAATGTCAGTATTCTCCTTGGTGGGAATGGTTGCCACACTACACATTACACAGGTGCCAGTTGAAGGGCTTGTGACTGAGGGATATACTTTGCACCCAGTACTTCCACACTACTTCTACATATGTATGGCTACTGATACCTTTTGTGTCTGTATATGTGTATGTACCTATATATATCTCATATGGCTATATCTATCTATATATATATATATATATATATATATATATATATAGATATATATATATATATATATATATATATATATATATATATATATATATATATATATCTATATATATATATATATATATATATATATATATTTATATATATATATATATATACATACATATGAACATATGTATTGTATCTATATAAAATTGATGTTATATGATTATGTGTGAGTCATACATTAATATATATCTACATACAGCTGTCTATCTGTCTACATTTACAGATATATATCTGTCCATATGTCCATGCATGTTCGGCTCATATTTTGGCCTGTTCCTCATTCACTTGGCAATTGTCATGGATGATCGCAGCATTGAAGTCAGTAACTAGTGCCAACACTTTTGTGTTTCAGACTTCATCTCCTTCTACATATGTGCACTAATATATATAACTGTGTAACTAGCAACATTTAGGTGTATCAGAGCATTAGTTGACATATATCCCTATTTGTGCCCACAGTGTGGCATACTTTGTCCAGACCTCTTGCATTAACAGGTTATGTGGTGTAATAATAATACATTTCCTGTACTGTTGACTGATTGTGCTGCATGATACGTTTGTGAAAATATCAGGTTATGTACATCGGCCATGGTTTAGTGGTAAATCACTTTGTGTATGGAGTGCAGGGTCCTGGGTTGGAGTCTTAGAGAAGCAGTTTATTTTATTGCTGGGCAGAACAAGGGACATTGTCTACAGAGTGATTAAGGCACTTATAAGGGGTTGTAAGTGGGTTTGCATTTGTAAGCGGGTTTGCACAAGTCTGCGTGACGGTAAGCACTGCCAACCACCACTTATGTTTCCTTACAGTCAGTTAGCTTCGAATTTCTCAACCTGTGTAGGCAATAGCTTACCCCCACGCAAACCCGCACAAACCCACTTACCGCTGCTTAATGGTGCCTACTGCCACTTACCCCTGTGCTGATTCCTTTAAAAGAAAAGAAAAAGGGGTTGATAGGACAGTGGTGAAAAACGTGGCACAAAGAGGGAAAGACAGTAGGGAAAATAGCTAGGCATGTGCAGGAAAGGTATAGGAAAGGTCCATAGCTCCCCATTTCTTCTACAGCAACAGCTGTGCATATACACTTTGTTTGCAGGTAGATTTGGACCCTCAAACCCCTGGGGGAGGGGTGAGGATGACATATATTCATTGTGATGCCAATTAGACCAGATTACATGTGTCCAGTAGACACGTGTGTGAAATGGACAGCTATGTGTGGGAAGTGATTTTTTGTGGGACCAGATTGCCCTTTTTTTTCAGGTGAGAGTGGGATGTTGGGGAGGGTAGTAGGTATATTTGGGGAGGTAGGTTGGGTAGGTTAACAGACATGACACACAAGATGCATACAGGGCTGGTATATGACACATGTGGGGGGGGTAAACACTTTGGATGGGGGGGTGTTTGGAAGACGCAAGCCCATGAGCCCCCAACTGGAAACAGTGGGACTGAGGTCCCCACCCATGGGCAGTCACCACTGCACCTTCATGGCCCTGAAGGTGGCTGTGCTGGGGGCTGTGTAGGAGGGGCAGGCTCACTCTCTAATAGCGCCACTCGGCCCTCAAGCTGGCGTAGCCACTCTCAATACTCCAGATCGAGCTCCTTACACACTACAGCCCGGACCTGTTGACAGGTGACAGGTTCCCCTCCGCGCCCGCTCCTAGGGGAGGGTGAGCCCCACCCCCTTTAGCGGTTCCACCCGAAGGTGGTGCAGGGCCCACGGAGGAGGAGGTCCCAGGCTGGGCCCCAGATGTGCTGGTGCCTGATGCCATGGCCAGCTGAGGTGAGACTGGTGGGTCCACTCGTATGGCCTTCCCATACGAGCTGTGTTGTCACAGGTTTATGACAGATATGGGTTAGTAACAATCAACAGCATTCAGGATTAGTTATAACAGCATGCATAGGTATTCACATTAACCCAACACACCAGATTTAACACAGTTGCAGAGAAAGCAGAACACATGCATATATGGAACAACAGTGGCCATTACAGGTGCTTGCAGGTTTCATTGATGGCAACAGGCCACCAATTTGGGTGCATTTTCACATGGGACATGCATAGAAAGAAATGTGAATATTTTTACACCATTAGGACATATGTCCCAACAAAAGTATGTAGTGTACACATACCATTTGAGGAGTGTCATTGGGGTATTATGCACATATGGTAGGGGTGAGAGAGAGATTTCAATTAACAACTAATATATCCTTGTAGTTTACACAACATTCTTAGTCACTGCAGTGGTCTTTCCCTTACATGTATTATTATTACACTACACAATGGCCTTATATTGCACACTGGTATGTTTATAAGTTACTATATATGTGACCTGTGTCTTACATACAGTCGTGACAGGCTGCAGGTGTTAATGCAACATATTTTGAGTATTGCTGACATACACTTTGGGTGAGGTGCTAGAATGACAGGTTTGTTTCCGTATACATTCTCTGACTATGTACACGTTTGAATATCAGTTATATGTCATTGACAGCTACCTAGATTTCTTGGAACATCACACTGGATTTTCAGGGGAACCGGGTACAAAGCTGGTGATATGGGCCATTTATCTGGACATGCTGGACAGATTGGAACAGTTGTGGGCTATGAATATGCATACAACTTAGTAGCAATTCCAGGATTCAGACCCCTGCTGTGTGTGACAAACTATTATAGTTAACATCACAGTACACTGTGCAATCAGAGAATTAATGTAAAGCTTTCAAGTGTTTTCTATCTAAGTCTCCCTAACTTGTACAATATAACTGACCTTTTGGCAGTCCCAACATTGTTATGCAGGACTTCATGCCCATTTAATCTGCATACCACAGTGTGGGTGACACTGCTTAGGATACACCATTACTATTTATAGTATGGAACAGATTGCCAACATATGAGAGAAGAGTAAACAGAAGCACTCCAGGGGGTTATACCTTTATTCATAGACTATTACACATTTATTTCTACTGGTACAACACTTTTTAAGGCTCTTATATTTATTTGTTATGACAGTACATGCAGACTGATTACTAACCTGCTTCGCGATGCAGCCTTTGAGCCTAGCATCATGGGCTTGCTGGTTCACAGCCCGCTCATCTGCAGCTGTCAGATAAATGCAGTGATATTTAGCCATACCTATCCATAGTAAACACAAGCTAGGCAATTATTTACTACTTAGTAGAATGAGTACTTACTCAGTCCTGGGGCACTGGGCATCAGCCAAGACTCCTGGATCCACTGTTCCAGTACATCTCCCCTCCGCTGCTTTAGATCAGCATAGTGGTGCCTGATCTGCTCAGAAGTCTGGGGGATACCTGTGGCACTGGTGAGGTCACGAGCAAGACTGTCCCAGGCCTCCGTGTTATACTGCAAGCCCTGGTACTGGCCCTGCAGTAGTCTCTGATCATGGTGTTTTACCAGAAGCCACACCATGATTTTTGACTCCCGGATGCCCCAGCACTGTGCTCTAAATCGAGTGCCTTCACCCACACCAGCCATTCTGCCTGCAGTAGGAAACTGCAACCAGTTATGGGTAGTATTCCAGCTGTGGGGTTTAAATACGGACATTTTCCCACACTTCCCCATGATTGGCCAGTTTTGAAAAGGCTAAGCTATGGGCAGACCTGCTTACATGAGGTTGGCACTGCTTAAAGAGGTATACCACTAGGCAGATTGAATTGGCTCACCTACACATTTCTTACACTTACTAACTTGAGCTGTGAAGCGGTTAGCATTGCTTAATGGTTAATTAGCACTATGTTTGCCATTTGCAATGATTTATTCTTCATTACAGGTTATATATATGTCTGGTATCCATGATTCATGTGTACATACACGGTATAAAATAACACCTCCAATCTATGCTTACTGCAGTACTCCAGTTCACATATTAATGTTCTGTGGCAGGTTATCCAACATCATACTGTACATAGAGGCATTTCACATGTTTGGTTTGATTTTCCTGTGGTGAGACTTAGTTTGCTGATGCCTCATGCATATCTATTGCTATGATGGCTTTGCGGTTAACTGCTGTTACTATAGTGTACAAGGTACTGAGTTTGAGCCTTGTAATTGATTTTGTTGCTGGGCAGAACATGGCTCGTTGGATCCAGAGTGATTAAGGCACTTTAAAGCAGTTGTAAGCAGGTATGAGTGGGTTTGCATGACGGTAAGCACTACTAACCTCCAGATACAGTTTCTTACATTCAGTTAGCTTTTAATTTGCTTAATCTGTGTAGGCAATGCTTACCCCCGTGCAAACTCACTTAGACACACTTACTACTGCTTATTTGTGCTTAAACCTGCTTACTAGTGCCTTATTCATTATGACACTGACACTTCACATGTGCATTTCATGCAGTACTCCAGTTCACATTTAAATGTTATTATGTAGGTTATACAGCATAAAGATGTAAATATATGTTCATATACAGTTTTCACATGGAAAATGATATGTGCTGCAGTGGGACTCGAACCGGGAATGCCTGCTCATTAGGAGGATGCTCTAACCACTCCACTACTGCTTTGCTGCTTCATTCGCATATATATTCCTTGTTATCCTCTTCAGCCTTTTCAGCTGCTTTAACCGTAGCTAAGCGATGGGCAAACCTGCCCACGTATGGTTAGCTATACTCGGGGTTTTAAAAAAATAAATACAAGGGTTTCTTCATTTTATTTCAATCTACTGTTGCTGTTGACCACATGGGGACTGTTGATGGAGATATGCGGGCACCTATGAGCAGTTTTGCTCATTTATTTACACTTTCCTCTGTTCTACTTTGCAGGGGCGTATTTATTCTGAAAGCTCTGCTCTCAGACACGCCCCCTGCACTTGTCCACACTCAGTGTAGGATTTGGAGCTTCGGCGGTGCGCCTTCATTATTATGCATGGCGCGCTGCCGTCCTACTCTTAAACTGCCACTTAAGTACAGGACTAGTTTAGTCCTGCATGGCAGATTAGTGAATCTGGTGGTGTATTTTTAAATTGTACAGATGGGAGTGGTTTTGGTATTCTGACTGTAATGTACCTACTTAAACATTTCACTGTTGTTTGGTGGTGTTCTGAAGAAGTTGGAAACTGTTCTGATGAAAGTGCTAAACTTTTATTAAAGTGGAGTTCTGCAATATGTGATCCACTCTGTTTTATTGTTTTTTAACTTTTATTGTATAATAAATATTAATGATGTAATGTTTTAGAAACAACTTGTAATATCTCAGTAAATACTCAAGCTATAAATATACACTGTCATCAGCATTTGGTTTATAACACCACAGTTTTCATATGAGGTTAACAAACTTATTGCATTACTTTAGCAATGTTTATTTAATGTTAATGTAAATGTCTTCAGTGATAAATTATAGGTCTGTGGTTAATAAAGCTGCACTTCACCCCCACCCCTTTTTTTAGTCTGTGGACCAAAGGAGAAGTTAGGACTGGGAAGTGCATGGTTAAAACAGACATTTTTTTCTGGAGCTCCAACCTCAGAGAGGATCTGAAACAACATGAAATGAAAATGTAACATAAAATAGCTTTTGATCTGTGTGCTTTGGTTCTGCTCTAACATATAACGACAGGAATCTCTAATATTTGAATAAGTTGTATCTGTTAAACCAGGTCAAAATTTCTGAGTACTAGTTGAAAGACTGACAGGTTGTCATAACTGGATTTCAGCTATGAGAAAATAGGAAACTGCACTGAATTGTGCTCAGATATGCAGGCCAAAATCAGCAACTTAAAACAACTACCTCTTCTCAACATAATTTTTGAAAGAAATAGTTTGTTGTTTGTTTGTCTTTCGGCTTTTCCCGGTTAGGGCTCACCACAGCGGAATTCTGGTCTGCTAATGATTGGCAGTAGATTTTCACAAATGCCGAGGTGCCAGCTCGACGTTCAACCTTCAATGAAGGCACGCTCATTTACGCATGTCTTTCGAATGCCCACCCAACCACGGGGAGGACATGCAGACTCCACACAGAAGGCACTCCCCGCACTCCAGCCGAGAATCGAACAGGAGAACCTCTTGCTGTGAAGCAAGAACGCTAATGTGGAATGGCAGGTAGAACTGGTAGGATGGCTAGAAGTTTACAATTTCACATACAGTACAAATCAAAGCCATTCTAAGTAAGTATGACCTGGAAAAAGCAAAAAGGACTGTGAATGTAGTTCAGGTAGCCTTGTCATCTCATGTGAGTATGATTAACATGCATTTGGCAGTCAAAGTTATTAAGCTTTGTTAAACTTCCTTTTTCCTTCTGCTTTTCCCTGGTTTATTCTTATATGATCAGGCCCACAGTTATGATCAACATGAATGAAGACCGTTCTTCAGGTAATCAAAAATGGGAATCATATGAATAACAGCAGATAGTCAGCACAGACAATACTGCGGTGGTGGTGCTGTGGTAGCGTTGTCGCCTAACAGTTAGACATTGCCCGTTTGATTCTCAGTTAGAGCGTCTTCTGTGTGGCGACATGTGTGAATGGGTGTTCCTTCGTTGAAGGTTGTGCATTAGGCCCGGCAAGCCAGCACATAAAACTCTACTGCCAATCATTAGCGGACCGGAGTTCCACTGTGGCGACCCCTAACCGGGAAAAAGACACAGACAGACAGTCAGCACAGACAATGTATCTTTGATACCTTTTTGTTAATTGACTCATTACCAGTGACATGATTCATTTGTTAGATAGTCATATAAGAATCCTGTAATGCAAGAAATATGCCAAAAATCAAAATACAACAGGCAGTATGCTGTTCATTCCTATGATTAACTCATGGCACTAAGTACAGCCCATCTAATGCAGATATAACAAGAAGAAATGAGAATAGCTACTTTGAAATTTTTGCACTCTGTCAGGCTTAAATTATGCCAGCAGCAAGTAAAACCCAGGCTGATACTGTGATCTGTCTAAAATATTACAACTATATAGACATATAAATCAGGAGATATGATGCTATTAAGAAAGAAATGGTTGAAACTCTGTAAGTCCATTAATAATAGTTATAAGACTTGCATTGCAGAAGCTATAGATAGTCAAGTAACAAACATTCATCTGGCTGATTGCAGTTTTAAAGAAACACATTTAATCTGCACTGACTGATAAAAAAAAGCTTCTGGACTTCAGAAATGATTATTTTCCACAATATTCTACAACCCCAAAATTAGTTATGTTTACATGGTATGAAAGGGACTCTCCTAAAATAGGTGATGAGGCACTCAAAAACTTTGATTTTTCAGCTGCCTGCAATCAAAGTTCAGTGAAACTGTCATTAAACAATCATTGTGTACCCCATTTTAGGCTCTCTCATTTGTTCTAGTATAGTGTGTGATTCCAAGAGAGACTGCAACTGTCCTTACTCATATCTTATTTATTTAGTAAGTTTCTTGATTGTCTTAATGAACTAATGACATTTCAGGAGAAACACTTAGAAAAAAATGTTGTCTAAAAGCAGCAGGTGCTGAAGTAAAAAGCAGATATGCATAATTTGAAACCAACTCTAACAAGAGGGTACAGGTATCACTGTTTGGTAAATAAAATCTAAGCATGTGGATAGGATGTTAATTAGATAAGCCAATTTTATACATAAATATTAATGGATAACAGTTAAATACCGACAGTTGTAGAAATGTCAGTGATACTTCAGTGAAGTACGATGACTAAGTGCAAAAATGCAATAGTGAAGGGTCAGTTGTGTTCCATCAAATAGCATTCAATACGCAGACCATAATTGTTGTAAAGTATTCTACAAGACAATAATGAGAAACTAAGTATAAAGATACACATAAATAGATTTAAACATATTTGATCAACATTATGAGAGTGCTTGTGATAAGATTATGTTGATGTCTAAAAACAGCATAAATGTCTTCAATGGCTGCAATATATAAAAGCAAGATGCTATGCAGTATGAATAATAATATTGTTTGAGACACATGATCATATTTTAAATGTATATGTGTATGTGAACATGTCTATATTCAAGTTCATCATACACATAATAAGTGGACAACGATACACAGCATGATGTTTTTTCTGAATCTGTATCACACCATGTGACACCAGTATAGACACATAATAAAGTCGTATGTACTATCTCCTGTAAATACATCATATACATCATCATTTCTTTCAGTGGTCACACAGAATGATCTTCAAGTACCTGGAGAAAGATGTGTGATATATATTTACCCCCTGCAATAAATATTGACTTTAACATTATACAGATAAGCAGCAATAGAGTAGGCCTGCATGGCAAGCAAGTTAAATTATTCTTAATTCCCATTAGGGCTGTGAATGTAGCTTATTTTCTAGGTGATGCATGTAATACTTCTCCAGAATATATCTACACTATGTTGTGATTACTTGAGAAGATAACATCATAAGTATTTATTAGGAATAGGGGATAGTTTGTCACTGGAAATATGTCAAAACCAAATTTCTCTGCATTGACAGTGACAGTGTAGTATGTTCAACATTAATATTTTGCGGCATTTATATCCTTCGGAGAATAATGGCAATTTTAGGTGGCTTTTGTACCTGAAAACAGAACACTTGTCTGAAGATTTTTATAAAAAAAATGTTGTAAAGTGGTTTAGATGTGACCTACTCTTCTCAGGTACCAAATGTACAATTTTAGAGGCATTTGGCAGTGATATTCTAGCTGTTGTGTTATACTCATTTTCTATCATGGTAGATGCATGACTTTTTTCATGATGACATATGCTGCATATTTTCAGAATGTATTTCTAATAAGTTATCATTATATCAGAAGTAAAATTTCTACTAATGTCTTCAGAAGGCATACTTTTGGCACTGGAAAGAAACTATCACCAAAACTCTCAGTATAACAATGTGGTTGGATCTACTTTAGCAGTGACCTGCATTTGACTCCTTAAGGACAGAATGACAGCCTTAGCTGAATTTTGTATCTGAGTATCTTATGTATAATTTCATTGAAGTTTTGGTAATAATTGCCATATGCATAGTCTTTTCACAGCTACAGTCTGCAATGTTGCATAATGCTTGTTTTCCATGAAGAGTTACAATGTAACTTCTTTTCAGGGTAGAAATGCATCAGATGTCCACAATATATATGTTTGAGCTATTATTCGAGCAAAAGTAAAAATTATGAATATTCCTCCAGAGAATCCACCTTTTTGTCACTGGAAGCATACCATGACTAAATCTCGCTCTTCTTAAAAGTGACATTGTGGTAACACCACATTTAGAATGAGCTGCAAATAAATCTTTAAAGGTAGAGTAACATTCTATAGTTTGTATGAAAGGTACAAAGTATAATTTCCTCAAAGGAGGCCTGATATACGGCCTTTAATGCCTGGGTACTGAATGTAAAGGTTCACAGTCATTTGACAGTGACACTAAGCCATGCTGCATCATATTTAATTTTTTAGGGAAGGGTATATAACTTATTTGGGGCAAGGGAATGCAGAACATGTCAAGCACTGAGTTACCTTACTAGTACCTACTAAACCTATTTGTAACCATAATGCTTCCAAACATGCCAGTCTTGTACAATGTGCAGATAACTCTGCGCTCATCTACACAGCCTCTAACCTAGAAAAACTTCAAGAAATTACTCAAGAATCCTTTACATCCATATTATCTTGGCTAGACAACTCAACTCCTACTTAACCCCCAAAACACAAATTTACTACTTTCCACCCCAAAAACATTTTTCCAAAGCAAAACTCCTGTCAAAATCACTTAATTAAATAACACCCTAATTGAGCAGGTCCCTAACTCCAAACTCTTAGTAGTCACAATTGATGGCAACTTGAAGTTTGACCTACCCTTTCAAACTGTTATTACCAAATTGAGCAGGTCCCTAACTCCAAACTCTTAGTAGTCACAATTGATGACAACTTGAAGTTTGACGTACCCTTTCAAACTGTTATTACCAAAAAATAAAAAATAAAAAGCTTCTAAAACCCTACCTAACACACAGAACTATAGAAACAATAGCTAAAGCTTACCTCCTACTTACCCCACTCTATGCCTCCCACTCTTTACTAACCAAAAAATGTCCACACAAAGAAAGTTGTGACAATGCTACAGCACAAATAGATTGCTTTGTTGCAAATCACACCTTTAGAACTCATTACTGTTTTGCCCTTAAGCAACTAAATTGGACTGAATTCCCACATTACCTCCTCTATAGTCATCTACAAGTAGGTCAAATTCTAATATACTACCCTGGTAGGTATCTGTCACTAAAAGGCATGCTTCATCACTAACACCCTAACCAAGCTCTTCACTCTAAATACAAACTCCTCCTCTCCATCACTAAAGCCCAAAATGTATCAGGAACCCCTTATACTCAAAATATGTAGGTACCCTCTGGAGTCCCCTCCCACATGCTCATGGGCCTCTTAGAAACCAACAGACATTCAAAACACATGTAAGAAAACACCTTTCAACATCCTGGCTCTGTAGTTGTGCATCTCCAGGATAAGTAAAACATCTTTGCTTTTTCTCCCCCCTTGCTATTATACAATACATCTGCTTTTTTCTACTCACTTACCAACTAGCACTGTGTCTTCACATAGCCCACCTTCTGCCTATGCCTCTCTTAACTCTTTTATGACTCATTTCATTTATGTCTCAAAATTAAATCAACAGTTTGCTGTCTTCCCTTTGTAAATAACTCAATACTTTGCATCGCGATATCTATCTTATAGCATAGTTATTTACTTAACTATATCTGCATGGAATATAATTAGTGTAAGAAGCCTTACTACTCTATGCAATAGTTACTATATTATCTATTTTGACATTGTAAAATGTATTTTAATTAGACTGTACCTGACATTGTTAATATTATATAACTTAAAAATGTTGTTTGTACTGCATGTACTGGAACTTTTTTCCTGGACCTCCACTGAAAAGAGGCCTTTGTGACCAGGCAAAATTCCCAGGTGAACAAATGTAAAATAAATAAATAATGCTGCTCCTGCCCCTAACCCATCGCATAACCTTAGAAAATCCCTTTCCATAGCACTACCTCCACACAGCACAACTGAGATGCACACTACATAGAGATACATGCACATTACATTGATCCCCTAACCTATCCATAACTCTAACTCTAACCCACAATCACTTTCACCCACACGGTAAATCTATTCCCTTACCTAACCTTGATTCTAACTCTAACCTCTAAATACACACACCTAATACATATACCTAATACAAATCCACTTTTTTTTTTTTTGGCAAAATAGACATTTGACAACACAGGCATTTGATAATATGAATGCTTGGCAAAATGTCCTTTCTTTGCCTTTTTTTCAAACATACATATGTTCAGTAAAGTATAAGGGACCCATATCAGTTTAGAAAGACAGAGAAAAAGATCATTAGATAGATTATACATTTATTTTATTTATTTGTGCATTGTTGACCAAGTTGGTCCCCCCCCCCCCAGGCCAATGGCCTCTTCAGGGGTGACCCAAGATGGTTTTCATACTGATCAGAAGAAATTTGGCCAGGGCACTTGGGAACTTCCTTTGCTATTTTCCAGACACTATGCGGCACTTGAAGACATTTACTGGTGCTTGAAGAAATGGAGGATGAAGATGGCAGCTGTGATGTTTTGCTGATAGATATAGAGCCATAAAATGAAGGTGTGTTAATGTCTGACAGTGTGAAAATTAATACAATTGTTCCTGGGGACTTAGAGGGAAAAGTGTTGTAGAAGAGAAGGAACCAACAGCCTCACAAGCAAGGCAGTGAAGTGAGACTGTAGGAAAAAAGGATGGGAGAAGAAACAAAGAAATGATCAGCAGCATGTGCAGCACAAAAGTGTGCACATGATGTGCAGCACAAGAGTGTGTACATGATACAGTGCATGATGTGCAGCACAAGAGTGTGCACATGATCTGCAGCACAAGAGTGTGCACATGATGTGCAGCATATGATGTGCAGCATAATAGAGTGCACATGATACAGCACATGATGTGCAGCACGAGTGTGCACATGATGTGCAGCACGAGTGTGCACATGATGTGCAGCACACAATATGCAGTACAATAGTGTGCACATGATACAGCACATAATGTGCAGCACAAGAGTGTGTACATGATGTGCAGCACAAGAGTGTGTATATGATGCAGCATATTGTGTGCAGCACAAGAGTGTGCATATGATGCAGCACATGATGTGTAGCACTAGAGTGTGTAAATGTGGTGAGAGGAGATGAGGTGATCAGCAGCTGTTTAGATGATTAGCAAGAAGACATGCACTTGGTTAGGTGTGCTCTCTAACAGGGCTTTAAAAAGAAAAGAAATAATGAAGAATGGCAGAAACTCAGCAGGAGGCCACAAAGGGAATGCAGAGGTCCTATGCAGCAGTTTTGAAGGCAATAGATGGAAAAGAACACATGAACCATTTAAATACAGTGGAACAAACACTGAACAGATAACTGCAGAAACAGAAGCAACAGAAAATAAAATGAGACCTGTGGTAAGCATGAAGTCAAAAAAGAAGAAGCTATAAACAGGTACACAGTATTGGGATTCTGTAATATTACCTTTAGGTCTTAATGTCTAGGACTTTAGAGCTTTAATATATTTAAAACATGAAATCTTTTTGTGTTATAACTTATTTGTTAAAAAATGTATTAATGAATGTGAAAAAAAAGCTGTAGTATTCCTTAGGGGATTACATTTTTCAAAATGTAAGCATGCAGTTAAAAAGGATGGTACTGGTGCAGTTCAGAACAATAGATCTTAATGAAAATTAATTGAAAATGTATTCTAAAAAATTGTGCCAACTGAACATACTACAGACAGAGAGAGAGAGAAAATGAAAGAAAGAGATAAAGAGAGAACATGTGGATAATTCAAGGTTATTTTGCACTTATGGCAGGTATTGTTTATTCAGTGTAGTCAAATACTGAACTCTGCAAAATAAGACAGGACAAAACACAGATAAATACAATTATTGCATTATAAAAACTAGACCAGAGAAATAGCTATGTGTACAGTCTAGCCTTGAATGTCAATGTAGCCCGGTGTGTAAGGGCTTAGAAATAAGACAGTATCATGAAACAGTCTTGAACCATTCTCCTTTTGTATTTTAATATTTCTGTAAAAAGGTTTATAACCTCAGCAGGTACACTGCAAAGTCACACTCATAATGTTATGCAGCAGGAAAGGCAGGGCACAGGACAATCGCATGACAGTACCAGTTGCTCAGAACATTAATGTCAGTGTACATATTCCAAAAAATTAGCAAATGGCAATGCCCCTTTTTTTTCCTTTTTATAGTGTAAGCAAAGGACTATAAGTAACAAAAGGAAGTTGAAAAAAACAACAAAAGAACAGCTGTGCACACTTCCCAAACTGCGTAATCAAGCAAAACACAAGTGCTGGAAGAGGACCCAGACCACTGTTAATTGTAAATGTAATGTTTATTCACCAAACACAAAGGTAAAACCAACACTTGAGCAACAGTCAGTCACTGAACAGATTAAATGTAAAATTATGAAAACTGTTTAAGATTTAAGTGAAAAAAAATGGATATGTGTAAACATCCCATAGCCATATAATTTATTTACTCTAATCCTAGCTTTATCTAGTAGGGCAGTAAATTTAGTTATTTTTGTTTATTTGTCTACTTGTTAATGAGTAGGTGAACTAGCCTTTCTCAGACCCTTTTCAGTCAAGACATGCCAAAAGGGCAAGGATAAAGGATATATACATAAAGATTTAGTTCAACCATTTAGTCATCATGTTTTCTAGGAAATGTCAGAACACCAACAAACACAGTAGACAACTGGGTGATCAGGAGGCCAAAGAAATCAGCATTGGACCTAGGACTCTAAAATACAAACCCTAACTACTGAACTGTCCTACTCCCCCATAATCGTTTCGGTATATCAAGACTACTGTTTAGACACATGTCTGGCTGTCATGTGGCTGTTTGGTGAATCAAAGTCTGATAGTTGAAGGATCATCCATCACATATAAAGTCAATGCATGAAGTTCTCAATTACCTTTTTAGCTCATTTTCACCTATAGTACCTTTTATATACTTCTTTTAAACAACCACAGCTATTTTTGGCATTGTAAACTTTTTATGGCCAGATTCCTTAACTAAGTGACTTATCAGTTAATTATAGATAGCATATGAAAGAACAAAGTACAAGAAACAAAATGTTACCAAGAATGTTAATTTAAGATGCACTGCAGTGAAGATATTAACCACTCTTTGCCACTTCTTATTAATATTTTCATAACTGAGTGCACTACTTGTTATTAAAGAGCATAGTGCTAAATATGGAATGAGACAGAAAAATGCATCATTCCTGTCTATGTGCAATGCAATATGCCTAAGATATTGTTGGTTATTTCCCAGTAATTGTGAAGACATGCAACAGTTTCACAAGAGCACTAGTGTTTCCAAATACAATTGACTTAAAGTCTTTAGCCTAATGCTAACATAGAAAGCTGACACTGATACTTGAACTGTAAGTTGGGCTTAGTGCAAGAAATCTAGACAAAGCCTAAAATAATGGGGGGGGGGGGCAAAGGCCAGAAAATAGGGACAGATTTTAAATATTCCTCTTATAAACTTAGAAAGTTGCTAAAATAACAGGATTTGTGCCAACATGAATTTTTATGAAGTATATGAAGTCTGAAACTCAAATCTATGTCATTATTTAGTGACTTTAATCCTCAGTGATTTGGCTGAAAAATCACAAATTTTATGAGGATCAGACCAAAAATATGAAGCAAAAATCTGAACAATCTGCGAAATCTGGACGGTTGAGAGGAATGATGCAAACAGGCATATTGCTTCAGATTTCTGTAAATATATCAGCAAACAATCACTCAGAAAGAAATTTCTTGCATTCATGTAAAAACTCAAGCTCCTATTCAAATGTGCTAATGAATCTAGGGGGTGCTCAGAATCAAATAATGCTCAATATCCTATTAGAAATTGAAAGGATGCTTGGAAGGAGGAGCATTCAAAAACACAATTAACATGACTATGCTATAGGAGAAATACTACGGAATGCATATATGCAAATGACTACAGAATAGCATAGTGTGCCATTGCGCTAATTAGAATTATGGTGTAAACACATAATGAACTCAGATATGGTGGAGTGATAAAGAAACATAAATTTAGCATAAAGAATAACATTGTTAATTCACTTTAAAATTTTGGATTTCTCAGGAGCTCAGCCTCACTATGATGTTAGCACCATTAGCAGATCAGCATATGCTGCTGGGCACATCTGTAGACACTACCTGTGATGCTCTGTACAGTCACCCTCCATGTCACAGATGGATAGGTCAGCAAATGACATAGCTCCATGACCAGGATTACTGACCACTTCTCTGTGGGCAGAGCCACCATACAGGGGTTAGTTGACATGTGCTACCCATATATGGAATAATGGGAAATGCATGGACTGCCTATCCCAGTGGACATATAGGTTTTTGTGAAACCTTAGCTATTCTTGCTATAGGTATCTGACAAGGGACATGATAGGAGTTTTGCATCAGTCAGCCTTACTAATCCTACAGTAGTTCCTTGACATTATGCTGCAACACGTAGAGGAGCATTTATGGTTTTCATAGACAGCAGCAGGAAGAATGACTTTGATGCAGGCATTCTACAACATAGTCCATTTCCTTAAAGATGTGGATGTTATTGATTTCACCCACATTGCTATCAAGGTAACATCCAATGGATTTGCCTTAGAACCATGGATGAGGACCCTCATCTGAAAACCCCAGACAATAGCTAAGATGGCATGTAACATTGATTATTTACAGATATGGGACTTTGTTGAGCAAGTGTTTGGACTCATCTGGTGGATAATTTAAGTATGAACCTGAGACCTGTAGTCGTTTAATTGTGGTGTGCACCATGGCTGTCATTCAATTGTAGTGTGCACCAGGGCAGTCATTTAATTGTGGTGTGCACCATGTCACCCAATATAGTCTTGTGGAACCACCTGCAGTTTAGGAATATTGTAATACCATTTGATAGACCTGTTGCAGCAAAGAAGAGGAGTCAGATGCAGAGTGACCAGATGAACAGGCTGCAATGCCACATCATGCAAGGCAGAGAAGGCCACTAGCAACAAGGTGGCATCTGGTCCAAAACTATTTACTTTGACAAACATAACAGAGAATAAAACTGATGCATAAAATAACACACCCAGGCTATGCATCATAATACACTGACTGACCAGGTTGTTATTAGCCACTACCTTATTCACATTGGCCAGAGGTGTGGGCAAGACACAAATGGTATGGGACACAGTACAGAGTGGAAACAATGCTGTCATACATACAATAATTGTCAGAGGTAGCTATGGTGACATGTAGGCTGTTAGCAGGCTGGGGTTAGAGTGTCTGCATGATCTCCTCCAGCATCAGGGTGGAGCTTTCATGTATACACACACACACACACACACACACACACACACACACACACACACACACACACACCAGCACTCAATCTCTCATACTCCTACATATGTTTCATGTATCAAGTGAATCAAATATAGAGAGGTACAAATCACAGGTAAACAAAACATATTGCTTTGTGTTTCATGTACCAGAGGATACATATAGTAATGTATGAATCACTTGGTATAAATCTTATGACACAGTACTTGATATCTCTGCTGGACAGTTGCTGTCATATTGCTGTTTCCAGAATTTCAAAACAGACCAAAAGCTAATACATTTATAATCTAAGCACTTCTACTATTGATCCTTTCATCTATGTTGTGATTCAAGAAGTTTCCCTCTTATTTGCCTCAGAGTCAAGCCAATGAGAGACAGTGTGACAGAGAGGAGCTGCTATAGTTAATTCAAGCTGCAAACATATGCATTTATAAATAGGATTTAGATTGCAAGCCAAATGCACTTTTATGTATTTATTTATTTAACACAACTGAGCTGTATTAGGGCAAAATTCCATGGCTAGATTAAAAGTGCCAATGGGATGCATGTGGCCCAGTGGCAAGGAATTTGAAACCACTGATGTATGGGAGATTCAATGTGGATTTTCTTCCAGACAAACAGTAGATGGCTGGCATCCATGATTGTGATGACAGCCACCATCAAATGTCAAAGTCAACATGCCAACAAGGGATAGGGATGGTGTTCAACTTCAGAAACAAATGCTGCTGCCCTGGCATGGCTTACTAACAGTGGAGAGACATGAGCATTGGCCATGGGATAAAACAGTAATAAGTGTGGGGGATTCCATGGTAAGGATGGTAGTGATACAGCCTCGGGAAAGTGTGTGTCATCTCCTTAAGCCTGGCTTTTGACCAGTCATACACATTTGGTCCCTTGCATGGCCATGGTGGATTTGCCAGTATGTTCATTCATGTATGCAAGAATGGATATCATTAGGGTCACCAATAACCCCAGCAGACATATTTGTTCCAAGTTTGTATATGTCATATCAGTCTTCATGTGATGTAGGTTGCCCCAAAGTCCTTACAGTAGTTGCACATCCTCAGGCAGGCCAGAGCATCCTGACCTTTTCTGCCAATGAACATGTAGCAGCAAGTCTTACTTAGATCACTGATCTGCATATCCAGAGATAATGCCAACTGCATTCCCCAGCTCAGGGAAAGACCTGGAGTCATGTTGGTGATATCTACCTTCTCCCCTATAGTAAGTGTGTACACATCAGAGGCAGTGCAACTGACATTTTCCATTCATTGTGGTGACTATTGTGTAGCCCATGTTGGGCTCACACTAACAGGCCAACCAGCTGTAAGCACAGGTGATTCCAGAAATTCAGCCTGACCCTGCACCATCATCTCATATGCAGGAGGTGTGCCTCTACCTTCCAGACTTAGTGTTTCATAGGTTCATAGGGGTGCAGGTAAGTACTAGGCAAACAGTCTACAGGCAATTACAAGCTTAGCCAGTAAGCTGTATTTAGAAGCTCCATACAGCCTCAAGGAGGGTAGTATAAGGTAAACCAGTCTGTCCAATTATCTACATTTACTTTGAACGTGGCAAGAGTGCTACCCTGTTTGACATGTAGTGGACGTTTGATCCAGAGGTTTGGATAGACTGGGGAATGAAGCTATCATACCATCATCTCTTATGTATCTGTTGATGAAGGCTTAGTTTCTTTAACTGATTTTTGGTGGACGATTTTCTCTGCAAAGTAATAGGAGGTTAAAGAGAGTTTGAACTTTCAAAGCTCAAAAAGCTAGACACCGAACTTTTCTGAGAATGAGTACAAGAGAGAAAATAGTCAGTCTGTCATGATAACTGAAATTTTTGAGTCCATTAATCTTTTTACTTATAAATTTATTTTTATGTATTTATTAATTAATTGATTTATTTATTTTTATTTTTACATTTGTTAACTGGGAAAGTCTGACTTGGAACGAAGCCAATTTTCAGCAGAGGCCTGGGAAGAAATGCTCCAGATGCATGTCTTTGTAAAATCTCTGATATTCCTCAAGTTCAGTGAAATGTTTAGACAAAGACATGCCAAAAGGATCATTATATTTAATAATGTGTCAGATGGGATATGAATAATAGGAAGTTTATTGCATCTAGAGGAGATCCCCTTAGAAAATAGACAAGTCAGACAAAAGACTTTCTACTGAGGAGACATGATGAGGAATTATCAAGAAGACTGCTTGGATTCCTTATAACAGTGTATGATTGGAGTGGGATTTCATTTATTACTATTTGAAAATATTCTGTTTATCAGAATGAACTGTACTACATGATTTGAGAACACTGTCCTTTCACCAGTTGTTAACATGATCTAACTCGTGTGAAGAGCAATAGTGAGTTAGTGGAAGATTGAAAAATCACACCCAGTTTACAGTTATTTAGAAATTTAACTAACCATTGACCATTAATATTGGCCCAAAGGTCTGAGAAATAGATGCCAAATAAGATAGGGCCCAACAGTGAGCCATAGAAGTGTGATCTGTGACTCTAATCACATGGGCTCTGTCAGACAGCTACTTAGCTATTCACCTCACAACATAACAATTTATATTCAAATTTACAAGTCCATCAATGAAACCTGCAAGAGGAACAATGTCAAAGGCATTGACCAGGTATAAATATGCTTTCTCTCTCTCTCTCTCTCTCTGTATATATATATATATATATATATATATATATATATATATATATATATATATATATATATATGGATCTACTTCTAGATCCTGAATTACCATAATGTCGAATTTCAAAATATCGAGACTACAAACCTGAAGCTGCAAAATACCAAACTTCACAATGCTGACTTTCAAAACAGTGATTACAGAGGGGACGTGGCCAAGATGACAGACTGATGGCAGCACAAAATTCTGTTCTGATGTTTTATGTGGTCAATTTTATTTTCCAGTTTATCCATTTTGAGAGAAATTTCTTGGATATTTGTTATTATAGCTTATATTTAATAACGTGTTGGATGGGATATGAATAATAAGAAGCTTACTGCATCTAGAGGAGATGACCTTGGAAAATAGATAAGTCAGACAAAAGACTTTCTACTGAGGAGACATGATGAGGAACTATCAAGAAGACTGCTTGGATTCCTTATAACAGTGTATGATTGGAGTGGGATTTCATTTATTACTATTTGAAAATATTCTGTTTATCAGAATGAACTGTACTACATGATTTGAGAACACTGTCCTTTCACCAGTTGTTAACATGATCTACGTCATGTTAAGAGCAATAGTGAGTTAGTGGAAGATTGAAAAATCCACCCAGTTTGTAGTCATTTAGAAATTTAGATAACCATTGGCCTTATATTTGAGTAGTTTCTTCAAAAATTAACTAGAATTTTCATCAGAATAATATATTGTAGGCCTGCCTACAATATATTATAATGGCAGTAAATTCTAGTTGATTTTTGAAGAAAACTACTCAAATATATATGAGAAGATACATAATTGTAAGACCTTTATTATTAATCAAAAATTAGTACTGAAATAGAAAGTTTTATTATTTTCTCCTGTTATAAGTTTTTCTACAAGGGATTCAAATATGAGTAACTCAAATAATTCACATCAGGAGAGTGTGGTGAAAAAGGAGTTACAAGCTATAATAACAAATATCCAAGAACTTTCTCTCAAAATTTATAAACTGGAAAATAAAATTGACCACATAAAACAAGATTGTAATAAGCAGCTGGGCCTTCTCAATGAGTTAATAAAAAAAAAACTTTCAGAACAAATATCTTCTATTGAAGAAGCTGTAAGTGACATGTATGGCAGATTGACTGAGTATGAGAGTCATAATGATTTTCTTCTGAAACAGAATAGAAAACTACTAGAAAAAGTGGAAGACATAGAGAGTAGGTCAAGGAGAAATAATATTAGAATTTATGGTGTACATGAAAAAAGAAGAAGGCAATAATATGATACAGTTTCTGAACAAATGGTTACCTACAGCATTAAATCTGCCTGAATCTTTCATTCAAAATTGAAAGAGCCCACTGTTTTTTTATCAAAACCAGCTTCAACTTTAGGGTCCTCTAACCCTAGATACATTATTGTCATTTTGTTGTCTTCCCAAGATAAAGATTTGGTACTGAAATCTGCATGGACAAACTCTGCTGTTAAAATGAATGAAAAAAACATTCATTTTTGACAATGATTATACCTCTTCTGTCATCTCTAGAAGAAAAGAATGTGTTCCCTTAATAAAGTCTCTCAAAAAGTCCAACATCAAAGCTCAGATACGTTTTCCTGCCATTATAAAAATATTTCTACCAGATGGTGAGAAGATCTGCAACTCATTACCAGAAGCCATAGATTTCATTCAAAAGAAAAACATATTAACTGATACAGAAGGTATGGATTGGTCTACACAAAGTCTAAAGAGACATGCAACAAAAAATGGATAGGCTGTCAAAGAAGGAGCAAATAAAAAATTAAAGGAAAAATAAATAGGATATTTTTCAGTGTAAAATACTTTAACCTCAAATTTTACTACCTAGTTTTTTTGCTGAGTAATTACAACAAGTTAAACGTAAAAATGTTTTTTTTTGTCTTTTTTTTTAGTTGACAGTCCTCTCTGATTGTTCTAATTATTTTACTAATACATTTACTTTCTTGTTGTTAGGGTACAAAGCTAATTAGTAGCATCATTGTTATGTGATATCCTAAGTGAACTACATTCTTGTGTGTAAATGGTGGGGTAATGTTATAGTATACACTAAACATATAATCACAATGATAGTTATGAAGAGAACTGCTTTAAAATTGAGAAAAAAAGAAGGTGGGATCATAACATTTTAATATGTCATGATTTATGTGATAGTAATTAACTAAATGTTTTTCTCATTTAACAATTTATTTGTGGGATAAATTATTCTATCTTTCCCTATTCCCCATTTTGTTATATTGTATTGGGCTCATTGTGTCAGGACTGACTTCCCTATTGAAATATGCACTTAAAGTAAGAGTAATGTGTTTCCCTAAATGTGTGAAAGAGATACCCATTGTATGCTTTGTAATTGTGTGTTTGTTTATCCGACTGCTTATAAATGTAGAAATAGAAGTTGTTTTATGCTGGCTGATAGGTTTAAAGGACATTGATGATACTTGATGGTAAATAAAAGCAAAAGAGAGAGAAAACAAAGCTTTGCTGGCTTGGTTGAATGTTGTTACTGTTCCTCCTTGTTTAAGGTGCTTGACCACTTATTTCTTTTTCACAGGGACAAAAATGCTTCTCATTTTGTATTTTCCACCGGATGGTCTTTTTTTTTTTTTTTTTTAGCTCCTATGAGCTGTTTTGGACAGGCACAAGCAAGTATAATACACTAGTGATGATATTAAGAAGCCAGCCACAAGAAAACACTGATTAGAAATGTTTGACCTTTCACCCCATACACAGCTTCAGAATGTGGAAATGGAGCTACAGATGAAACTGGGAACAAAACAAAATGAACTTTAAAAGATATTCTGGTTAAAAAGCTTTGAAAGATATGGAAATATTATACAGAATTATCTTAAAGCTATTACCTATTACAATGCTTATATTGTGTAATGTTTGTATAGTTTTGAGCTTAATATAAGAAATTAAAGCTAATGAATACTATTTGTTAAATGTAAAACAGGGATGAGGTTGGGTGGGAGAGAAGATGAGAAACAGAAGGAATGTCCTTAAAATGAAAACAAATGGCAATGTTGGATATATAAATGAGCATCATATAACATAAAGACTAATTTTAAATATATACATACCCTTCTTATTACTGCAACCATAATCAGGATAAAACATCTATTATGAGGTCATGTAACAGTAACTGATAAACTGCAAATTATTTAACGTTAACTGTGCTACAAGATATATTGAAATGATGCAAATTTGGAAAATGACTACAGCTACAGATGGTGGTTATTAAAATGATTATACTTTTAAACTGTATAAACATAATTATCAGAATATCTTTTTTATCTTCCTTCTCGTTTTATTGTATACTACATTGATGACAAATGCATAACATATACATCTATATAGAGAAAGAAGGGAAAGTACATAGCTTCTAAATATAATATAAAATGTGTTTATTGTGTGGAAGTAACAGTAGTGATGACCATAGTAGAAATATTTTGACGTAATTGATGCAAATAATCCAAAAATTATTACAGTTTGGTTTGCAGTTAAATAGCTTAACTCACACGTCTCAATTCCTAATAAGAGGAGTAGCTATTATATCATACTTAAAGTTTTAGGTATCATTGACATACTTAAAATGTAATGCAAATGGGACTAGACTATCCACTTTTTTCCTTGTTTGTATTATGTATTGACCTCCTTACAAATCTTGAACTATATAAGTACTATTATTCTAAGGTTAAATATGTAAGGGGACAATGTTTAATTGAATATAAGAAGATCCTATTTAGAGCCTTGTTTCAAAACAGGTTTCATATTCATATTTTGAAGATGATTCTACATTGTTACATTTTAGAGTGGTTGGTTATATGCCCTATTGAAATTGGTCCTACTGTGATTAAATAATTCATTTTTTAAGTTCATGTTTGATTGAGTTATTTTAATTTTTTCATTAACCCTACTATATATATTTGAAGCAGAAGCTAACCATGATGTAATTGGTGTGCGAGATGTTGAAAGTGGATGGTTTGGTTAAATTTTTAATCAAACCTGGAACATTGTGTTCCATATATGTATTTGTATACAGTTATTTGTTCCAGATGTCATTAGTTACATTTTTGATTCATCCATGATAAAAAATTCTAGAAGATATTTCAGGCTATTGTACATGAGATTTATTATAGATGCTCTAAATATAATTTAAGTGTATGATGGTTTATAAATACTTATCACTCAATGTTAATGGTTAAATAATAACATCAAAAATGCTGGTTTGCTTAAGTTTATCAAAATGCATAAAGAACATATAATTTTTCGCAAGAAACTCATTTATTGAAAAAAGATTTAGATAACTATCTTTTAATGGTTATACAGTAGTTACTGATTCTTCCTATAAAACTAAAAGAAGAGGCATTCTTATATTGTGGAATAACACCTACATAATCCCTAAAATTTTAAATTCATTCTCAGATAAGGATGGAATATTAAGTGCAGTGGTACTAGAAATTAATAAGAAATGTTACACGTTGGTAAATTCTTATTGGATTCCTGGATTTGGAACTAAATATGTGAACAAATATCTTGATACTATTGCATTATATGCAAAGGGTGAAATTATATTGGCTGGAGATTTCAATTATTTATTAACAGATAGGGATGCTTCTAGAACTAGTAAAGTTAAATTAATGACACAATCTAAAAAAAAATAAATAATTTTATTGCCTCAATGAATCTTAGAGACATATATAATTTAAAATCACAAAGTTTACTTAACTACACACATTAGTCATTTAGGTTTGGTACCCAAACAAACTTTGACAAGGTTTTCAAAAATAAGTGACGTTTCAATAATGTCATGCCCACTTTCTGACTATAATGCCTTTTTTTAGTTTATCTGTAAAAAAATGATGATTTGATAATTTTGCAAAGAATCCCAGCATACATAATAAAAATAAAAGGTTTTAGGGAATGAATTCTAAATTACATAGATACATTTGTAGAAATTAATAATAATGGGGAGGTAACAGACACTATATTATGGGACACGTTAAAAGTCTATTTGTATGGTAGAGTTAAAAATTTGCATCTTCAAAAAAGAAAAAAATGGGTCAAAAAACTATCAGAATTACAAATAAAAATAGATAAGTTAAAATTAAATCTAAACTCAATGATATAGCAGTACACATGGAAATATCAAACTTAAATAAAAAATACTTTGAAATAGTAAATCACAAAGTTGCTATCAACTTTGAAAAACTAAAATTACAATCTTATTCTGTAAATCCTAGGCATTTACATAAATTGGCTATCAGATCCAAACAAATCAATAAACTAAACCATATCAATTAAACCAAATATACAATTAATAACTCTGTAAAAAAACTACTGATTAAAAACTATATTAGAAGAATTTAAAATATAAAATATATTATAAATCGATCAATGATGCATCTCCACCTCTAGAGACAGACAATATAGTGGATAATTTTCTTCGAAAAAATATAAGCACAAAGTTGTCAAATCAACAAAATAACATTCTAAATAAATAAATAAATAACATTAAAAGAAATGAAAGAACAAATTAAAAACATAAAAAACAACAAAGCCCCAGGATTAGATGGGATGATCCCAAAAATGTATAAGATTTTTCCTGATCAGATACTAAACATTCTGTTAAGTACATTCTCCATGGTTAAGCAAGAATTAAAAATCCCCCCTTCTTGGAAATACTCAATCATTTCTTCTATTTTGAAATAAGGTAAAGACCCCAAATCATGTTCATCCTATTGACCTATTTCCTTATTAAACATTGATTACAAAATGTTGATGTCCATTTTCGCTAAGAGATTAAAAAAAATATACTGCCTAATTTGATAGATTATGACCAAACAGGTTTTATTTTACATAAGAAAGACCATGGTAATATTAAATTATTATCTGTAATCGATATTACAAACAAAAGCAAGAAACAACTAACTAAGTTTGGATATAGGCAAAGCCTTTGACTCCATTAGTTGGTCCTATTTACATAAAATTTTTATGGTTATAATTTTTCCCAGAATTTACTAATTTAACACTGAAACTATACAATGAATCTCAAGCATATGTTAAAATCAGTTCATGCTTATAATCACCATTTAAAATTCTAAAAGGCACTAAACAAGGATGTCCGATGTCCACATTATTGTTTGCTTTATTGGTTGAACCTTTTCCTACATACATTAGAAAAGATACAAATAAAAAGGATTTTATTTAAATAGTGAATATTGCCCAAACATCCAATTATTTGCAGACAATATTCTACTAACATCTGCTGATATAGACATTTCCATGCAATATATTGTAGATGCTATGAATCACTTTGAAATTCAATCAAAATAAAACCAAGCATTATTAATCAATAAGAAAATGAATAGAACCCTACTAAAATATAAAACATTCAATTGGGAAAATGATGGAATAAATTATTTAGGAATTAGTATAAAATCTACATGTTAAGAGACTGTCCAATTAAATTATACCAATCTGTTAACTATAATCATTGATTTAACTAAAAAATAGAACAAAATGTTTTTCACTATGGAGGACAAACTTACATTAATAAAAATGATTATTTTTGCCTAAAATTTTACTCTATACTCAAGCTTTAATTTTATCCCCACCTAAAAAGTTTTTAAACAAATAGATTCCTTATTACTTAAATTTCTTTGGTTTACACGGAAACCAAGAGTAGCATATAAATGGCATGTTAGACCCTGGAATAGCAACAGGATTGGATTCCCTAATATAGAATTATACTCTAATTCTGTTATTATTAATATATTATTACATTGAATAACTTCTATATATACTTCTAGTTGGAAACAGCTACATGAGATCCATATAACTGTCAAGAGAAGTATTGAAACTCAAATTAATGACTCATTTGGAATCAATAAAATATACTGGATACTACATGAGCATTGTCTATACAATAAGAAATGTAGCCACTTCTCATATGATGTAAATCAAAAATTTTGCACATTTAAAAACATAATAGATAATAATTATAGTTTAAAACAAACAATCTTTCTTATATTTCCCATAGCCTACACTCCAAATTGTCTAGATTCCTTTAATATTATTAAAATGTCAAATCCTAAAAATAATGAATTAAAGGTCTGGCACCAATTTATAGATAAAAACAAAATTCAATCAAATTTTCTTTTAGCCAGATATAATGTTAGCCAATATAATTGGTTAGGCTTACAATCACTATGACAATTTATTGAATGTAAAGTGAGAGTATCAATAAATCTA
>NC_056730.1:497245538-497303038 GCF_019279795.1 Protopterus annectens | reverse complement strand
AGGCAATCAGGAGTACCTGCTGGGCCATTGCAATAGACCCTTACATAAGCTTAATGCCTACCACCAGCTACTAGGGTGGCGAATGACATCACTGTAATCACCTGCTCTAGTGAACAGTACAGGCGCTACTATAACAACCTATGGAAGTTCCACCCCAATCTGCTGGACAGAGAAATAGGTTAGGGCAGCTGAATCAGCATTTTACAATAAGCAGGACCTACAGGCTTTTCAATGTATCTTCTGGCTATTATCTGTTGGTTTCATTGCCTTCTGTTGGCAAGGTCATATTGTACTGAAATACATCTCAATTATCCAGATTTTCACAGAATGCCCAGATTTTTGCCTCATATTTTAGTCTGTTTTTCATAAAATTTGTGGTTTTCTGGCAAATCACTGAGGATTGAAGTCAATACTTAATAACTTACATTTGTTTTTCAGGCTTCATATTGTTCCGAAAATGCGTGCTGATGCAAAACCTGCTATTCTAGCAATGTTCCAAGCTTATAAGAGTAATATTTAAAATTTGTCCCTGATTGTGGACCTTTGTCTCCAAATTATTCTGGCTCTGTCCAGCTTTCTTAAGTTTAGAGTTTAAGAGGTACATGTACTGAATAGTCTGTGTTTTCCTTTACGGTGGCAGAAGAAATCGTCTTCAACAGGTTGACATATAAGAATGCCTGACAATCAAGGTATATATACTATATCAATTTATTGTCATGTATAGATGAAAACCTAATTGTCATGCAGACATTCACATGTGTTACTGTATTGTATTTTGTCTGATTTTGCCTCGTTTTTCTACAATAGCTGTGTTGCAAGTTATGGACCATGTTGGCCACTCAGGTATGCATCAGCTATTGTGTCTTGTGCTGGCTCACCCGGGGAACTTCCTTGTAGTCTCTAAGGCTGCCTCTTCTGACAGTGGCCCAAATGAGTCCCATTTGGTCACCCAATATCAGATGTGGCAGCTTATCATGTTCAAGGTGCACCATCAGCTGGACTACTTCATGGAGACAATGAAGCACATTCTGGTGCAACTGATAGGGTCATTTTATCAGTTGGTTTGACCACCAGGCCAACAGAGGCAAAGCCCACTCATGATGTCAACCAGGAAGGTGACTGATATCTGTGAGTTCAGGTAGGTCTCTCTCTACCCTGCCTTAAGCCTCATCATGGTTTTCTCCTACCTTACACATCACTCCCCATACCATGCTTGCAATGCAGTCCTCCCTGTCACCATTTTACCTTCTCTTGCATGTCTCAAATCCTTCACTGCTTTCACTGTGCTTGTGTTCATTCCACTTCAGTCTGTCTTGATCTGTATTTTATGTTTGCTTCTCTGCTCCTACTACCTTTTTTACTCCCTGTTTCTTTCCCAGACAGACTTCCTGTTCTGTCCCAATCTATCCTTCTTCTTACAATAAGGGAAACTGTCATCTGTTCCACAAATCATAAGTTTGTCCTACCCCCACCAACTTTCTTTCACATTTTTCTTGTATACATTTTTTCTTGCTCTTATCCCTTTTTCTGACTTTACTATCTCCCCCTTTCCTCCCTATTTTTATAATGAACTGAGCTGACACTTTCCTGTGATCACCCCCTGTGGCCTGGTCACAGTATCCATGTTGCTCCTATGAAGCCGCCTGTTGCATATGTGACTGTCCATAGCCTCAGACACACCATCTTACTCTTCTTCTCATATTGTTTTCATGACCAACCATAATGTAGCCATTTCAGTTCTGTAGAGCACCTGATGCCTGCAGCACACTGTTGTAACTTAGTATGCAGCACTTTTCCCAGGATACTGATGAAATAATGATCATATTACATAGCTGAGCCACATAGCACCCCATTATGTATAATATCCTTGATATTTAATGTGGCAAATCAGTGATATGAATCTTTATAAACATCCCTCATGATTCTAGGCTGTACAGTTTGCAAGATATGAAAAGTTGTTTCTGAAAATATAGACAAAATATCACTCTGGATTTTTCTGCACTATAGTATATTAACATCATTGATGTAAAGACTGTGAGGGCACTATCTGCTATAATTGAAAAGAAAGATTTTTTTATTAGATGTTGTTTGTAACTTTTCAATACTATTTTGTGTTTACAAGATAGTAAAACAAAAAGGCTCACAGAGTAGTATTTAAACCTGCTGTAGTTAATACACAAAAGCCAAGATTCCAACTCCCAAAACTCTTTAATGAAAATATTTGTAAAATATCAGTCAAGCACATTCATCCTTCAACTTAGGAGAGGAAGGGACTCTGCTGGCAACTTAGGTTTAATTACACCACAATCCCAGGAATTAAGGAACATTTATCTATTGCACCTCTGTTGAAATCTAAAGCTATAGACACACCCCGGGATTCAGCAAAGTCTGCATGGCATGCAGGAATAGTGCAAGAGCTGCTGGAGGCAATATGGCCACTGAGAGATCCAGGAACAAGCTCCCAGGATGTGCACGAACGGTCCTGCATTATTCCTGCACGAAGACAGCTCCTGTACACTAATTACCCCATTTGTAGGTGAAAAACATGCAAATGAGGTAAATTAGCAATCCAGGAAGCAGGCAGCTGTCTGTGCAGGATTAGTGTAACCTGCAGAAATGTATTCGGCTAGTAACCGAGTACATTTCTGCAAACTACAAAACGGAGCCATGACAGCTCCAAATAAAGGGTGTATATAATGTGGAAGGCATGCCAATGGCCAAATATATGGCCATTGGCATGGAAAATAGTTTCAAAATAACAAAATATAACTTTTATTTTTTTTGGCCAATTTCAGCTGTTTAAGCATAGGGCAGTGGCGTCCAAACGGGATCGACCCAAAAATAAAAATAAAACCTTGAAAAAAGCTTTTTAGGCAAAATCACAATTTTGCCATTATAGGCAATGGCAGGCAGAAGACAACAAGGCCACTGAATAGTAGTTAAGAGGGAAGGCTCAGTGTTAGACTTGTAACTAGAGAAATGATACTGAATCATAGATTTCCCCTCATTGCTAACCAGCACCCAACCGTGTAGGTGGAGGAAAACCATGGTGCAAGCCTAAGAGTTAGCTGACATCATAGAGGGGTGTGTCAGGCATACTGTAAGCTTATTGGAGCTCTGTGGCTCGGGTTTGCCCTTAGCTTAGCAGATATAAGAAAGGTGGTGTGTCTGAAACTGCCTAGCAGTATTTACATTGCCTAAACGGGTGTGCGCACTGTGCACCACGTATTAAACAAACAAAAAAATGAAACCAGGAAATAGCAGCTCCATTCACGTCTGAGCACTGGGTTTGTGCAGTGCACCTTGGGGCTTAAACAGAAATACAATGGGAAGGGAATACAGCAGTAGGAAGGTAATCAAGGAGAACTAGTATAGCTGGAAGGTGAAATGTATCAGAATCAGCCAATTATACAGGCAGCAGCCCAGCCCATCACACTACTATAAACTATACAAACACCTTTCCCTCTGGTTTTCCCCACAAACTCTACTCCACTGGTGTACACAAATGGGGAAATTTTACCTAACAAAAGCAACAAAATGATAGGGGCTGCTTTTGCTCTCATCATAAATCAAAATGTGGAAGAGGCTCAGGGTGGTGAGGATGAGAATGTTGACAACCAACCCACAGTGAGGAGAAGGAGAAGAGTATACAGACCCAGGGTAACCTACCAGAGGCTACATGAGCTGGAGATAGTAGAGTGCTATAGGGTGGACAGGGACCTCATACAGCAAATTGTTGAGCTGTGCCAACCACACCTCACACACAGAACCAACAGAGGGGAACTCATCCCAGTGGATACCAATGTATGTGTAGGCTTAAGACTACTAGCCACAGGTACCTTCCAAAGGCCAACTGGGAATATCATAGGGATCTCACAGGCATCAGCATCCAGGGTACTCCACCAGTTCCTGGATGCCATGTCAGCACATGCCGGTGAGCATATATATTTCCTCAGCACCCATGAGGTGTTGACCAGCAATATGCGTCTCTTCCACCAAATAGCAGAATACCCTGAGGTAGTGGGTTCTATAGACTGCATGCACATACACATCAAAGCACCACCTGGTGAAAGGGGTAGAGTCTACATAAACCGCAAGGGCTTCCCCTCCATCAACTGCCAGGTCATGTATGATGCCCAGGGCATTATAATGAATGTGTGTGCTGGCAGCCCTGGAAGCTATCATGTCACCCACATCTGGCATATGATGCAGCTGCACCAGAGATTTGCCAGTGGGAACATCCCATATGGCCAACTAGTGGGGGATGCTGGTTATGCACTGGAGCCGTGGCTGATGACACCCATCAGAAATGCACACACATCCAAACAAGAACTCCATAATGAGGCACACGCAAAGACCAGAATCGGAATATAGCATGTGCTTGGGATGTTAAAGTCACAGTTCCGGTGCCAGGACATATCCAGTAAAGCCTTGCAGTACTCACCAGCTACATGTACCCAAATTGTCATTGTATGTGCCGTGTTACACAATATGATCCTGCAGAAAGAGCTGCAACAGGAACAGCATGGGGCAGAGCAAAACAGCCCTCCCACCATTGCCAAGGCCAGCACAGGCACAGAGTGACTCGGAGGGGGAACAACCTGAGCCTGCTCCTGTAGGCAGAAGGAGGCATGCGCAGTATGCCCAGGCACTGGCAAAGTGCAACGCATAACAGATACACTTACATGGTAGTAACCCAGGGAATGACACCTCTCTCTGACTCACACATACAGTAAAAGGGATGCCAAACATGACACTACCTGTGCTTAACCATGTATAGGGAGTGTACTATGTGCATCCAACATAGTCAGCCCTCCAGCACCATCCTCAATACTGGCACAGACACAACGTAAGTCACTCTCACTATCAATTGCTGAATGTAGCAGTATGTTCTGCTACCTGTAGCTATGATATGGATGTGAGCATGTAAGGGAATTGGTTGGCTGAAAGGGATGACAGCAGATAGTAGACACCTATATCGGCAGCATGAAATCCATAACAAATACTGGTGTCAGCATAGTAAGCAGTACTAAACAAGGTGACAAAACCCACTGTAGGACATGTGGTGGGCCAAATGTGTGTCCATATGACACACACATGCATGTCAGTGAGCTCACATACCCAACAACAGTCTCAGCCAGCAGGACAGGTGTAGACAAACACAAAGAAAGGCTGTGCTAAGGCCTCTGATTGATGGCTATGGAGAACAGCCCCCCTCCAGACCTACACAGACAGACTAGAACAGGTCAGGCAGTGGGATGTTAGTTCTGAAGGGTAAGAAGTCTGAAACTGAAATGTAGGTCAATAAAACCTAAGAAATGTACTACACTGATATGCCTCTAGTCTGCATGATAGGGCAGAATACAGAATGAAATGGAAGCAAAGAGAGTACCTGAAATTCCAGTACAGTCATAGCAAATGTTTACAGTTGTCAGGTGTGCCCCCTCCACAATCCTGTGTAGAAATGTAGTAGTATGTATGTGTGGGTATAATAACAGTGAAGCACAGATTACCTGAGCTGGCAAAAGTAGCAGGATAGATTGTTGCATTTGTACAATATGCAGGGCTCTGTGTGTTAGGTTGTTGTGTGTTGTATATTGTGTGGAAGTGGTCAGCATGTAGGCATGGAGGGATGTGTCCTGGTGGCCAATGGCCAGTACTGTTGATGAAAGGGCCAAGTTCTCACAACTGCAGTGCCAAACACAATGTATCCCAGCAAGACAAAATCCAGCAGTAATCCATACTAATTGTTTGGATGTAATATCTGTCACAATCTGAAAGATGGACATGGCATGAATGTGGGCCCAGACATACAAACAGTACACAGGTGGAAGTACCCTAGACAGAGAGTATATAAAATTTTACTGTCAAATGGACACACCTTTGGCTTTGTACACACAGGTTAGCAGCACATTAGTTGGTTGTGTAGTATGGAATACTGATGTAGTCTGGCCAAACACTGGCAGACCACAAAAGGCACAGGTATGAAGTACTGAGAAACCACTGATGTCCCCGCACAAGCCAGCATAAGTGGAATGCCCCATGCATATCTGTGAGTCAGCTGCAAGTAGCTTCCATAGCACACATACACTCAGCTCACCCCACCATCAGCCACAGGTCATATCCCTGCTGTTGGGAATGAGTACAATATGACCCCCACCTCTGTATGGGAATAGCCACATAATGCAGCATGCTATTGAGGTGTCCCATGCAGATGTGTCCCTAGCTGTAAGCAGCACCCTCCCAGCATCCACACCAATGGATCAATAAGGACAGAAACTATTGCCATTAACACCTTGCACACCTACCCTGTCACCCCAGGGGAATACAGTGGCTTGCAGCCTGGGACTGTAGGAGTGACACAATGCACTGGCCTGCTACAGATGGCCTGCATCACTAACAAATGCCATACAGTCCTCTGTCAAAGGCCTGTGTCTCACCCGTACTGCCAATGGATGTTATCTCATGGACTCCCAAATAACGACACAACACAGTCCACAGAACACAAATGCAAGGCCATGTCGACAAATCCCAGTAGCATATCCACCATGTCCTACTGCATGAAGTGTGGACCAACCCCTAAATACTGCTGGGATGAAGTGATAACTATAAGGATACTTATCAGATATCATTTGCATAATGTTTGGAAGAGGATAGAATAACAGAGGGGGGGGGTTAGACGTATGGACGCCAAGGAGTGTGTGAAGTCTGAAACTTAGATGTGTGCACATACTATCCGTGCCTGCAAACATAAAGGAATGGGTGGCTACAAACCTGCTCGTAAACCACAATGTGAATGGGTAATGACCAGAAATATGAGCCCTGCCTCTGAGTAGCCTGTCTGAATCTATACAACTGTGAGGTATGGCCACAGCAGGATATGGCCATTCTGTCACGTCGATAGATGTACAAACATGGGATCCTCAGCCACCACAGTACCAAGGTGCTGAACCATTTACACAGACCCATCAGCAAGTGTCTGCAGCTCCCCCTTCAGAATGGCATGACTGTGCAAGAATATGTAGGCTGCAGACCACAATACTGGACACAGCTTCATTCATCTTGTATTCCCCAGGAAATTACTGCAAGCAAATACGTATACCTGTCAGTAGTTGACATAAAACATCACAGTGTAAAACAGTATAAATTTTTCTGAATATCTCTGCTAACACCAAAACCATGTAGCAGAAGCAGCACAGACACAATTAGTTACAGTATCCCACTATCCTTTGCCCATTGTGACCCCATATTGTCAACCAATCTACAGATATCCTGCAGAAACAGGTTGCTAGCTGTAGGTGTAGAACACAAATGCCTGCATTGGATTACAACTTACCTGGAATAGATTCACACATTCAATACAGAAGGTCATACTGGGCATGCTCCCACACTTTGAGAAACTAACCCATGTCTGACAACAAAATACTGAAAGATCATACTGGGCATGCTCCCACACTTACAGAAATGAAGCCCATGTCTGGTATGTCTGGCAACAACAGTGGACTATACATATCTGTCAGTCGCAGATGTCTGTGCACACACTCCACATTGCACACCAGTCATGCTTTGCACACACATTGGATAGGAATACACACATATATCCAAGGACAACACAGTATAATAGGTCAAAAATATAATTACATAGATGTGGGGAAGAGAGTGACAGACAGTGACAAAGAGCTTCCCATCATGAGGCCTGTCCCACCCAGCACACATTTACTTGGCCAAAACCACATGGTGTGCAAATGTCTATAACTGTAGACATTTGCTTCATGTTGGCCTTAGCAATATACTGTCTCTGGTGCTAGTGATAACTGTGTAACATGACAGTACAAGTCATTATTCATCTAGCAGTTGTACACATGGTCCTGTCAAATGTAAACCTGTGGGTGACTGAGTGTTTTGTGTTTGCTTCCAGATGAAAGGTTTATGGCTCATTCACACACACTGCTCTCCTCATTGCCCTTATTTAGCTAGGTTCTGCTGTCATTCACCTTGAAATACACCTTTGGAGAAGGGATAGCCCTGTAAGCGCTATATGGTGTGCTATAACTGTGTAATCCTATAATTTGATATACTAGTTAGGTAGGAGTTCTAATCCCAGACATGGCAACTGTGAGACTCTGTGTATGTTTCTTTGTGTGCAGGAATCAATGCTTTTGAGGCCAGTCACAGTCAATATACTTTCCATTGCCCCACGTTGGCAAGTCTGCTGATGTCATTCATCTTGAAAAACACCTTTGGAGAAGGGCTACCCTTATAAGCTCCGTGGTGCATACTATAACTGCGTAACACTATAGTGTGATGTATTAGTTAAGTAGGAATTATAATCCCAGACATGGCTACTGTGAGACTTTATGTGTGTGTTTGTGTATGTGGAGAGGGATCAATGCTTTTGAGGCCAGTCACAGTCACTACACTTTCCATTGCCCTACTTTGGCAAGCCTGCTGATGTCATTCACCTTGAAATACATTTTTGGAGAATGGCTAGCCCTATTAACTCCATAGCATGTGCTATAACTGTGCAATGCTATAGTGTGATGGATTAGTTAGGTAGGAGTTCTAATCCCTGACATGGCAACTGTGAGTGTTTGTCTGTGTGTGTGTGTGTGTGTGTGTGTGTGTGTGTGTGTGTGTGTGTGTGTGTGTGTGTGCGTGCGTGCGTGTGTGCGTGTGTGCGTGTGTGTGTGTGTATTTAGGGAACAATGCTTCTGAGGCACAGTCACTACACTTTCCATTGCCCTATTTTGGCAAGCCTGCTGATGTCATTCACCTTGAAATACACCTTTGGAGAAGAGCTAACCCTGTAAGCTCCATGGTGCATGCTATAACTGTGTAATGCTATAGTGTGATGTACTACTTAGGTAAGAGTTCTAATCCCAGACATGGCAACTGTTAGAATCTGAGTGAGTGCAGGGAGTAATGGTTCTGAGGCCAGTCACAGTCACTACACTTTCCATTGCCCTACTTTGGAAAGCCTGCTGATGTCATTCACCTTGAAATACACCTTTGAAGAATGGTTAGCACTATAAGATTTGTGGCGTGAGCTATAATTGCGTAAAGCTATAGTGTTATATTGTACTTAGATAGGAGTTCTAATCCCAGACATGTCAACTGTGAGACTCTGTGTCTGTGTGTGTGTGTGTGTGCGTGTGTGTGTGTGTGTGTGTGTGTGTGTGTGTGTGTGTGTGTGTGTGTGTGTGTATGTGTGTGTGTGTTTAGGGAACAATGCTTTTGAGGCCAGTCACAGTCACTACACTTTCCATTGTCATAAGTTGGCAAGCCTGCAGATGTCATTCACCTTGAAATATACCTTTGGAGAAGGGCTAGCCCTATAACCTCCGTGGCATGTGGTATAACTGCATAATGCTATAGTATTATGTACTAGTTAGACAGGAGTTCTAATCCCAGACATGGCAACTGTTAGACGCTGCGTATTTGTTTTTTTGTTTGTGTGTGAGAGTAGATATCAATGCTTTTGAGGTCAGTCACAGTCACTACACTTACCATTGCCCTACTTTGGCAAGCCTGCTTATGTCATTCACTTTGAAATACACCTTTGGAGAAAGACTAGCCTTATAAGCTTTGTGGCATGTGCTATAACTGCGTAAAGCTATAGTGTGATGTACAAGTTAGGTAGGAGTTCTAATACCAGACATGGCAACTGTTAGACGCTGCATGTTTGTTTTTTTGTTTGTGTGTGAGAGTAGAGATCAATGCTTTTGAGTCCAGTCACAGTCACTACACTTTCCATTGCCATACGTTGGCAAGCCTGCTGATGTCATTCACCTTCAAATACACCTTTGGAGAAGGGTTAACCCTATAAGCTCCATCGTGTGTGCTATAGCTACGTAATGCTGTTATGTGATGTACTAGGTAGGTAGGAGTTCAAATCCCAGACATGGCAACTATAAGACTGTATGTGTGTGTGTGTGTGTGTGTGTGTGTGTGTGTGTGTGTGTGTGTGTGTGTGTGTGTCTGTGTGTGTGTGTGTTTCTGTGTGTGTGTAGGGATCAATGCTTTTGAGTCCAGTCACAGTCACTACACTTTCCATTGCCCTAGTTTGGCAAGCCTGCTGATGTCATTCACCATGAAATACACAGTTGGAGAAGGTTTAACCCTATAAGCTCCATGGTGTGTGCTATAGATGCGTAATGCTGTAGTGTGATGTACTAGGTAGGTAGGAGCTCCAATCCCAGGCATGGCAACTATAAGACTGTGTGTGTGTGTGTGTGTGTGTGTGTGTGTGTGTGTGTGTGTGTGTGTGTGTGTGTGTGTGTGTGTGTGTGTGTGTGTGTGTACATTTCTGTGCGGGTGTAGGGATCAATGTTTTTGAGAACAGTCACAGTCACTACACTTTCCATTGCCCTACTTGGGCAAGACTGCTGATGTCATTCACCTAGAAATACACCTTTGGAGAAAGGCTAGCCCTATAAGCTCCATGGTGCATGCAAAAAAATGTGGTACACTGTAGTAGCAATACACAACTAGGTAGTGGTTTGATTGTCAATACTGTCAAGTATATGTGTTTGTCATCAGTATCCTGTGTGGAAGTAGCTGTGACTGTGTAATGACAGCACTCGTGAGGCGGGTTTTGCAAATTTCTTATATTGAGGATCTACTATATGTCACAATGTCCACCTTACAAGGACAACATATGTCAAACAGCAGAGAGGCTGGTGTAGACAATCCATACCCCTACATGTGACATTATGGATTGGAGAACAATATAGGCAACCTGTATATTACCCAGGGAACACTCTCCACCCATGTCTCATACACAAACACACTTGGCTAGGCAACAACCATTATATTGGTAGTTCCCTGCATATTGCCCACAAATAGTAACCACTGTGTGATTGCAGTGGACTACAGAGGACATGGCACCCTGTTCCATCTCTACAATAACAAATAATTGCTTACAGTGGTCCTTTGCTATGTTCCCCACTGGACGCCTGCAACAACTGTAGAGTCTGCAAATGTAAACCACAAAGGAAATACCATACCTTATACACATGCCCTATATGGACAGATGCCACTTACACCAGTGAATACTTGTATCATGCTGTCAATATAGGTGCAGGCACAACCTCAGTTCCATAGCCAGTTCTCACCACATAAGGTCAGGAATGCTACATCAGATGATAACAATCTATCCACACAACATGCCCCAGGCACCCCAGGTATACTTTCACATGTCACAGAACATGCATGTGGGACATGTGCACAACACAGACACTGTCCAGGGTATGGAATATAGAACACATACATGGCAAGCATTGCACAGCACTGGCTACCCACAATAGTAACCCAGATGAGTGGGTGGTGAATACAATACCCACCTGTGTGGGCCAATCCAAGGAATACACCCCTGAGCCACACTGCAGACCATTGTCAATTTGCCTGATGCTAAGGTATACCCTTTGCCTAGCCTTGTACAGCCTTCTGGCACAGTCAGCTACTACACACCTGTGAAGCCATGCATGTCAGTATTGGCAAATGTGTGTGCATGTGTGTGTGTGTGTGTGTGTGTGTGTGTGTGTGTGTGTGTGTGTGTGTGTGTGTGTGTGTGTGTGTGTGTGTGAGTGTGTGTGTGTGGAGATTAATGATTTGGAAACCATTCACACATTGCATTACTGTAGCATGCCTTCTGATGCCAATCACCTTGACTTAACCTTTGCCCATATATCAGCCTTATAACCTCTGTGGCGCATGTGATACCTGCATAATACTGTAGTGTAGCACACTAGTTAGGAATTCTAATCCTGACCCTGCCAACTGTGATAATGTGTGTAAGTCCCTGAAAGAGTGTGGGTGTGACTTCCTTGACACCTGCTTTTGTGGACAGGCACATGTCTCATGTCACGTCACTTACCTTATCCCTCCTTTATCACTGTTGCTGATGTCACTCACCTCCAAAGATACCTTTGGACAGCTTTCCTGCATATAAACTCTGTGACGCATGCAATAGGTGCATAAAAATGTAATAGCAATACATAGTCAGGCAGGGATTTGAAACCCAGTACTGGTAAGTGTGTGACATAAGCATGCTTAGTTCTTACTCTCCTACCCCCTTACTTTGCCTCTGTCTGTCTCTCTCACTCCCTCTTTGGTGGATGTGGAAAAGTACACCTGCTTTGCTTAGGCAGCAGCTTGTGTTTTGTAAGTGATGCTCATGATCAGCTGATGGCCTGTGCATGAAATTGCAGTCCCCCACTAGCTGATTTCATGTGGAACAGCTGTGGTATCACTTCCATAGCTAATTACATGGAGACACAAACTAAAAACATCATATGGGTGTTGGCCATTTTCATTCACTGTGAGCAGGACTTCATGTCAATGTTTGACAAACAGCATCACAGAGGGTAGTGGAATATACCTCTTACAACATACACTATGGAGACAGGCCAACAAACAGGAGGGGGATGTTCCAGACATGAGGACAAAATTTAAGTCTTGCTCTTCTACATTTGAAGTAATGTTGGTTTAATAGGGTTTGTGTGGATATGGCTGGTCTACATGATTTAATACCTGTCATGACAGTGTTTTGTGGTTGAGAAACTCACCTGTATGTATATGCAGACTGGCCAGTGTTTGGAGTCTTACATGTGTTGCATTACTCACACATGACCTATTTTTAGAAATGCAGTAGCATACTCTGAGGATTGCAGTCAGTACATGGTGACAGCCATGTGAGTAACTGACTTCATATCCCTCAGAAGACCTTTGTCACAACAAACCCTGTTACACCAGTAAATGTATGATTTTATCACAGCAACATGTCAATATCGGCCCTGTGTTTGCGCCTCCAGCCACAACTCTGTCAACCTTTGTACATATGCCATGCAGTAAGAGGTGCACATGTTCAGTACATGATTATTTAATGACATTATACCTGATAACATGCCAGTGAGATATCAGACTGCTAGACATGTTATGTATAGTAGGGCTTAAATTTCAGAACAAAACCTGGACATTTTGTTGTAGTGTGTACAGTAGTGAGGTATGCGTACTTATAGTGATTATTGACAGAGTGTATATTGTGAATATGTACCTTGGCCTGTGTACAGACTGTGGTAGATGTCATTGTTCTTGGTCCTGTTCTAGCTGATGTTGCATGCTGCTCCAGTGTATGGTACCCTATCAGCGTACATGTTTGTAGGGCCAGTCAGGCATCGGAACACACTGTGTATTGGCCCAGTATATGTAGGGATAGTGTGTGAGTGGGACACATGAGGATGGTGTTGATCACACACTCCATATACTGTAATATTAAGTACTCTTACCATAAGTGACTGTGGCTGTGTAGAGATTGGTTTTGGGTATGCGCTTTCACACAGGTGTTTCTTACTCCGTGCTGTTACATGCCTGTACAGTCTGCTATATTTGCAGGTACATGTGTATTCCCCCTTAAGAAATGTAGGCCAGTGTTGTGGCAGTCTGCCTGTAGTTTGCACAGTGCTTTGTGACATGCCTTGCAGCTCAGTGTACTTACACAGTGTGATGTTATGTCCATATATTTGTCAGATGTACTGTTGCCGGGCCACCATAACTGTTGTGTATTTCTGACAAAGCAGTGTGATGCTGTACAGATGTATGTCACTAACTAGTGGGAAGTATGTGAGCTTTTGACCTCTGCTCCTCCAGTTAATATGTGTCAGGACAGACAGGAGTGTGTGCATGCATAAACTGTGTGAGCTTAACTATTCCAGTATTTTCGTGATAGCCCCATTTACATGGCTGTAAACATCCACTTTGTCAGGCTTGGTCCACACGTCTTGCACTAAGGGCTTCTGTATACCTCTGGACTGACCAGAGTGTGTCAGACTGTCCACATTTATTGGACATATATCTGCTGTATTCCACAGGATAATTACTGTGATTTGTGTGGTACTGCACTATGATGATTATATGATGTCTGTCAGTAACTGATGGCGTACATGTCAATAGCAGATGTGACTTCCAACACAACATTTCTGTTAAGACAAACCCTGTTACAGTAGCAACTGTCTACATTTATACCTGCAATACTTACATGACATCCCCTTGCACTAAGAGGTTGTGACTATTGGTGCTGAGGTATGACTCCACTACATGTTATACATATATGTGTATATATATATATATATATATATATATATATATATATATATATAGATATATATATATATATATATATATATATATATATACATAGATATATACATATATATATATATATATATATATATATATATATATATATATATACATACACACACACACACACACACACACACACACACACACACACACACACACACACACACACACACACACACACACACACACACACACATACACACACACACACACACACACACACACACACACACACACACACACTCACACACACACACACACACACACACACACACACACACACACACACATATATATATATATATATATATATATATATATATACACACACACACACACACATACATACATATACACATGTATATCTTTGCATATACATATATATATATATATATATATATATATATAAACATATATATATATGTGTGTGTGTGTGTGTGTGTGTGTGTGTGTGTGTGTGTGTGTGTGTGTAAATATATATATATATATATATATATATATATATTTATATATACATATTTATATATATATATATATATATATATATATATATATATATATATATATATATATATATATATATATATATATATATATATACATATATACATATATTTTATATATATATATATCTATATATATATATATATATATATATATATATATATATATATATATATATATTTATAGATATAGATATATATATGGGTCCATTATGTAATGTCAAAATACTAAAATCTCGAATTTCAGTATTTCGAAATTACATAGCTAAAAACCCAACCACAACACACAATTCCGAAACCGCATAACCGCAAAATTCAACATCCCGAAGGTGCACTATACATACAGCACACACATAAACTCACACACAACTCCCCCAATCAAATAAATGATTCTATACTTCAGATACTCCCCCCTACACCCCCTCATGTGGGGGGGGCTGTACCCACCACACCCCCCTACTTATATATTCTAACTCTGAGATCGCACAGACACACAAACCTCACACACACACATCACAGTCACAACACACATTTACACACACTAAAGCCCCTAACCAACACACTTACACATACACACTTACCTAAACTTTCACCCATCCATGCATACATCTCACCAGCGGAAGCAGAAATTCAACATCTCTGTGCTTCGGGATTTTGAATTTCGCACTTCTGCCAGTTTCGGAACTTTGAGTTTTCGGCTATGTAATTTCGAAATACTGAAATTTGGGATTACATAGTGGACCCATGTATGTATATATATATATATATATATATATATATATATATATATATATATATATATATATATATATATATATATATATATATATATATATATATATATATATATATATATATATATATATATATATATATATATATATATATATAGATATATATATATATATATATATATATATATATATATATATATATCCATATGCTTATGTGTACACATGACTATTGTATATAGCTTCCCAGATGTATCACACTGTATTTATCTGATATGTGTATATTTAGATGTAACAACATACTTGATTCAACACTAATATTACTAACAAGTACTATACAATTGTAGAGGTCGTAGCAGCTGTTCAATACTATTCAGTATGTGTACTGACAGATATATTAAAAAAACAACCGCAATTTTCACAGCTGTAATGGCTTAGTGGTTAACTGCTGTAACTCTAGTGTACAGGGCCCTGGGTTCAAGACTTGCAACGGTCTTTACTTTTGTTGCTGGGCAGAAAAGGGGCTGTTGGATGCAGAGTGGTTAATGCAGTTTTGAGCAACTTTAAGTGGGTTTGCATGGGTTTGCGTGATGGTAAGCACTGCTAATGTACAGTTAAACGAAAAGGCACTTACCTTACCAGTGTGCAAATTTGCTTAGCATTTATAATGCAGCATTGCTTACACCTGCTAAGCATAGCTCAGTCCTGGGCACCAGTGATCACACTCCAGTCTGATAAAATAGCAGGGTAATGACATCTTTAATAATTGTATTTAATTCTATGTACCTAACCTGCATCTATGTACTGTCATTACAGTAGCAAGGGGTGTGAGTCTACTGTCTGGGACACCTGAGTATATATGGCTTGTACAACACTCTTTTCCATTTGAATATGTTTTATACATGAGTAGTATCCCAGATTATATGCAGTCACACTGACATGTAGTGTATCATTACTTTACTACTGTTGACAGTGCTTTCACAAGTTAGAGTAGATTGCAGATTGTTGTACTGGAACCAAACACGCTTGCATGCAAAGATGGACTCTGAGTCCTCACTATTGTGTTATTGGTGTGTGAGCTGTGTGTCATTAAATATTTGCTACTGGATACTGATCTGACATGTGGATATTAACTGTAGACTACTGTGTGTATAGGACATGTCATTGAGGGTTGCTTTCATGTAGTAATGGCATACCTATCAGTGTCAGATGTTCATATGTAAACACAGTCATCCTACTGCATAACCAGTTGGCTAGCTGATGTCTGTCTGTTCTCTGTACAGATGTGCAGATGTCAGGACTCCATCTTGGCTGCTTACAGGAAATCTATGCTTGATTGACACTGACATGTCTACCCAGCTGTGTTATGAATGCCACAGCTAGGAATCCACACCCTGTATGCACCACATATCATGGATACCTCAACTACACTATCACAGTCAACAGAACATGCTTGGGTACAGGTCTCTAAGACAGACACTGACCATGTTACATAATACATGTTGCATATATGTCAGCTGGAGAACCTCACTGGCCCTCTGCAAGAGGCAACCAGATGATTGGATGTTGCATATAACTCTCACCTTAAGGTTCTCCCATGTGCTATCTGTTGATAGATGGCCTGCTAGCAAATGGCAGTTGGCATGATACCACTGTACACACATCCCCTACGCTTTCCATCTCTCCATGGATTATAGCCTGGACACACCTATCAACACCTGCACTGATGGACCCCAGTACTGGCAAATGTGTATGTGTGCATTACTGAGAATAACAGTGTCTGTATGTTTTTAGACCTGCAGGTGATAATACCTGGAGGCTCTACACACCCACTGCACCCCCCATTGCCATAGTTAGATGTGGTTCTGCTGTACTGGACATTACATGTACCTTGTTACACTCCTCACCCTATGGGCTACCTGGAGCTTGCAGTACCAGCACAACACTGTCATACAAATGGGTCGATAGGCATGGGATACCCTCTGAGTTCTGGCAAGTGTGTGCATGTGTGCAAGTGTGTATATTTGTAGGATACAGCATTCTGAGGCCACATACTCCTAATACAATATGCCTTGCCACACAGTATTAGAGACAATTATGTTGTTGACCATAGGAGAGCCATGACAATGCATCACCCTACTATCCCTGTGGCATGTGCATTAGATGCATGTCCCTGTAGTAACACTCTTTGGATAGACAAGGGGTTGTATTGCAGTCCTGGTCAATGTGTGATGTTGGGTATGTCAGAGTAGTATCATGGGTTTCAGTGCATACAATATCCATTGTGGGGTGTGGGTGCTGGATATACTTTCTTTACACCATGGTACCCCCAGTACATTTCCAATGTTCCTCTGTATGGGGACCACTGTCACCATTAACCATACAGGTAACAGATAACACTATTCAGTCCAGTTATGCGTGTGTTGTGTGCAACTTATCTGTAACAGAATGTACACACTGGCAAGGTAGTCAGCACTGATAAGCCCAGGTCTCTCATATGTGTGTATAACTGTTACATGTTTGTCAATGTGTATGTGACAGTATGTCACACTATGTATTGTTCATAAACAACCAGTACATCCCCCATTACCATACTGTACAGGGCCTGGTGATGTTCTTCACCTAACATGTAACCTGGAACACACCTCATCTTAAAAGATGTGTGGTGTGTGCAATTAAGGCCACACATATCAGTAGCACTACATATCTAGGTAGGGGCTCTAGTCCCAATGTTGCCAAGTAAGAGTGTGTGTGTATGTGAAGGGATCTACTTCCATTTGCAGAATACACATGTCCCAGGGGGTCATCTGTCTGAGAACTGCCTGGCAAATGCTGACATTTCACAGGTATCATCCTGTGGAAATTCATTCCATCACAACTAGTAGTAGATGTGTAAATGCCCTCTTCCCCACTCTATAGGTGTAAAGCGATATTAAGGTTGGTATAAATAGCTGGGTGTGGATCTTGTGGACACAGCCACCATCATTGCAGCTACTGTTGAGCGTATCCCCCTGTTTAGCTGGCTGTAATACTGTACAGTTCATGTTAACAGGTTAAGTAGTAGTCAATCACACTATCTGCAGTTCTATAACACCTCACACCCTCCAAAGGGTAGGGCTGTGCCACCCACACCAGCGCACCTATGTTTACCGAGTTGAGGACTGCACTACATTGGGGAAGGGGACATATACCCTGCCAGTACCATCATCAATGACATTAAACTAGCAGACTGCTTATTTCCCAATGTTTTGTTGTGCCTATTCTGTCTTGGTGGAATTACATAGGCTAAAATGGGTTCCTTGCACAAGTACATACATCCATGTGTACAGTATTCTCTATGTATTGCATCAACACCAAAGTGTCTGCGTGTGTGTTATACACAAACATGTGGTGTGTACCACCCAGTAGACTTACCATTGTCCACTGTAAAAGGGCTACTGATATCAGCCACCATGCACTCACTTGTATACACCCCCAGATGTATCAGCCATGTGGCACATGCATTAACTATTATACAGACCTGTGACATGTGTTCAGCTGTACCCAGGATATGCACAGTCAAGGTGCCACCACAGTGCCATACCCCTTGTAGGAAACAAAAGCAGACCAACATCCTGCTGACACATGGACACCTACAACACAAACAGAATACATTATGGAGATTACAATCACTCAGTGTTAATAACAGCTATAATGCAACATGGCTGGACAGTTACACTTCCTGACATGTAAGCATTAAACTGTAGTGCTGACAACATGTTACACAGCATTACATTGGTACACCATAGTACTATCACCCTGTGCATCAGAACCATATTTGCCTGTCCCTGCATTGATGTTATGGATGACAGGGATGTGGCACAGGTATCATCATATGCACAGGGTGTGTTGTTGGTTTACCAGAAACCTAGGCTGAGCCATACATTTGACATCATGTGTGTGTGTGACAGGGTTTAATTATTAATTGGGCTATTGCAATGTGGTGTGTGTAAGTATGGGGTTGCCCTAGCTGTGTTGGTGATGTGTGTGTGTGTATGCATGCACACAGTTCTGCCATGTGATTGCCCTCTACAGTGGTTTGTTGGACAGCTGCAGACTGTACCTGGCAGGGTGTGCAGTTCACTGTCTCTGGTCACAGACATGGGAACTGTGCCTGCCATGGGTTACATGGGTACTACCAGGTACAGGCCATGATATGGTGCTCTCCCCTGATGATGACATATGTCCGCTGGATCCAGCTCCCTCTTGGGACTGGCCAGGGCCATGTGCACATGGCCTGCTGTGTTATGGTGTTGACAGCATCCCCCTGCACTGCTGGGACTGGCACTGCCACTATGGGAGCAGCTCTGACTTCTGGCATGTCCACGTCAACCTCCAACTGTTGCTGTTGCTGGCCTGCATCCATGTGGCGATCACACTACTCCCACCATATGCTCAAGCACAGAAATTCAACAGTCGGGGATTCCCACCATCTCACCCAATGGTCTATCCATGACATCTGCAAAATAACTGTAGGCACCTGCAATATCACGGATGTTGTCAATAACAGCTGAATGAGTATCCCTCTGCAGCCTCAGACCGTGTCTGGTATACCATTCCATATGTGCCTGCTCCTCCATGATGACCTGAAGCATGCATCTGGTGGCACCAGATGTGGCACCTCTGCCAGGGGCATGATGACCAGCAGCACTCCTATGAGCACCCCTGTACGTCTGCCAGTATAGTACCCTGCCAGACATCTGGCTATAGCTGCTGTGTCCAGATACACGTGCAATAGATACCACACTGTCCTGTCCCATGCCACCACCCGACAACTGTCCCTCAGTTATGGCCATAGGTTCATAGGTTCAAAGATAGGTACTAGGCTATCGGCCCAAGGGCTTACGTAAACCTAGCCAACAAGGTTCCCTGGCTTACACCACCCAAGCCACTGGTGATGGGGTATGTATAAGCAATGTGACTGTGTGCGGGGATGGGGTGGATAACAATGGGATGTCAAACGATGGCACAGCTTCAGCCCCTGACAAGCCCGCGTGTGCCTTAACACCCCTATCATCATTATCAGTGTCAGTATGGACACCAACATCAGTTTGCCTGCAGGAGGGACCATGACCAACCTCGCCACTTGTGAGGAGAAAACAAGAAACACATTTTAAGACCTGTAGATCATTGCTTAACAGTACACATAAACACATACACACACACACACACACACACACACACACACACACACACACACACACACACACACACACACACACACACACACACACACACACACACACACACACACACACACACACACTTACAGGTGTGGTTGCACAAAGATATTACACACAGACCTCTCATTACCCATATGTCAACTTGCATGACATATAGCACTCAACAGCATACAGTGCAGATAAAGTCAATCTCTGTTGCCAACATTATACATCTCTGTGATGCATGGGTTGTGTTAGTAGGTGATGCCCCTTCCCCTGGACCACACTGCACCCATGTACACAGTATTGCTGTGCACCTCTTCAGCACCCTGGCATGTACTGTGCACCATACCTCACATGTGTACACACCATTGCTGAATGTGTATATGTGTGTCAGTTATGTTTTCTCTGCTGCTCACAGCCCCTATGTGTTTGTCTGACACATATATGGGATGACATGTGGACAGATGTCATTTGTGAATGCCTGATGTCTGATTTACAGATCTCATCATCAACGGTGCATGTATGGCCAATAAAATACAATTATACTGACAACCTTCAAACCTTACTGGGGCTATAGGGAGTGTATACACCCTTATTGACATGGCACCCACTTCCCTGATGTGCCATGAGGCCACATGACTGCATATGTTAACATTACATGAACCTGATATGTGACATATGACCTGTGCAGTCAAATGCAGTATCAAACAAATGTGTTGGTTGTGCAGATGCTGATTGGGATGCATACAATTTGTGGGAGCATATGTTTGCACACCCTTATCATAATGGTTTGTTGCACCAACTGTTATGTGTACTACAGCAGTCACTATTTCTGGAAGGGGTATACTAGCGGGCCATCTGCATTTGCCAGTATTTGGTCACTCTGCCCTGCAAATGTCTCCCAACTCTGCATGATTGCAAGGTCAATGCATATGCACAGCCCTTGGAGGTCACACACTGAAATCACTATTGTTGTGGAGTCAGGGTTATGTCTGCCACAATTCATGACCTTGAATGTGTGCAGATATAACCATTCTTAGCAAGCTTTGGATCTCTGCTTGAGTTCATTGCTGTGTTTCAGGATGAAACTCCCTCCCCATCCTCAGCCTTTTTGCAGATGCTTGACAACTATGGCTTACACATGTGTGTCATTTTGCAGTATCCCACATTCTGAACATCATGTGTACCAGCCTAGTCCCTGCTAATGAATGGCAAACATATAGGTGTACACTGGCACCAGAAGGTACATATGGGGAAGGTGGTCCTGAGGTGGGGTGAGGTGTTGGTTGTGCAGCACATGTATCTTAATTGATACTGTCTATAGGTCTCCAACTTAGTCTTGGTACACCAGTACATATTGCAACACATGCCTTTGGTGGACTTTTGATGTTATGCATATGCTACCTGTAGAGAGCCCTGGCTGATGTTTCCTGTGGAACAACTGTCCCATCTGATTACCCTAACCCATGGGCCACACTTATGGAGAGTCCAGACAATTGCAGACACAGGTACTGCACAGCCAGTACTTGCTAGACATTTCTGCAACTCCCTCAGTGTTGTGGCATGTTACTAGGCAGCCTGCATGACCAGTTTGCAATATGTGTCATCATCTGTTTTGGATGGCTTTCTGTTTATTTTCTACATTAATCCTGTCCCATACATCCTTGCCACATACATGACTGTCTGCACAGTTTGCCATGGTATATGCAATGGTGAGGTAAGGCTACATGTCCAACTCCTGCATGCTACCTGTTGGTTATGGTATCCATTCCATGGCTTGTAATATGTGTGCAAGCCATGGCTGCCTCTGTTGCTGGTAAGTGGGCACATTTGATGGGCAAACGTCTTGGACAGCAGACCATTTCTTGGTGTGATATTGAGGACCTGTACTTGCTGGAAGGTTCATACTCATCAAGAGTGCATGCTGTCAGTATCTCAAAAGCTGCTTTCACAATATGTTATTTGGAATGTATGCACACATATGCTTCCAGTGTTTGCTAAGGTATGTATTCCCCATATTTGCTTTCCTAACCTAGGATTCCATATTACACATTCATTGCTCATGTTAGGACCACATTACAGGTTGTAAGGGTTGTGGGATGTGGTATTCTGATATGCCATTGTGTAGACCTGTAACAGTTGCCATTGTAATAGTGGTATATACACTGTTGTAGCACTGTATAAGGATGATGTTTCAGACATGTTCCTACTGTAGGCCATTTGTCCCACCATTATGTTCATCTCTGTGCACACATCTTGCAATGACAGGTTGTTAGTTATATTGCAGGACTTTTACATACCATTCAGATTCACCATCATGGTGACCACTGTGATGCAGTGCAGTTAATAGCAACAATACGTGAACATGTACATCATGCATTATGGGTAGGTGTGTTAAATGTGTGCATGGAAAATACCATGGCCATAACATGGCCAGTGTATTAGCAAACCTGAAGAAACACCATACTCACCAGCAACAAGCTGCTGCCACGGAGGTATACTAGGTGGACCTACGTAGTTGTGTGAGAGATGTGATGTCAGTAGCCACACCTGTGGCATTGGTACAGGGTGGGAGCAGCATTGCAGTACATCAACAGTACAAACCCACAATGCTACAGGTTATGCACATCTGTTTACTACAATGCAGCAACAGACTATATATATTTTATCTCACATATGCATCATTAAACTCTACAGATGCAGATGGATATGCAACCATGGTCTAGTGATGTGTCCTCTGGCCTTACCTGCATGCTCCTCATCCATTGTGTGGGTAGCAACCACCTCCACAATGCTCTCCACAGGCTCTTGTGTTTGCGGGTGAGCAGGAACCCCGAGGCTGGCAAGGAGATCCTCAGCATGTGTCAGGGAGGGCTGGATGCCATGACCCCCCTGTGGCTAGCTGATCCCTCCTAACCACCGCAGCATGCCAACAGGCATGGCAGACTAGGTCAGTGCAACGATGTCGGACCTGCTCATAACTGCAGTTATGCAAGCCAACATCATTTGCCCTGTGAACAAGATCATTCCACAGGGTGGCCCTCTCCTACAGATCATGGGCTGTATGTCCAAATAGGGTGTGGTAGTACTGCACCAGGTGTTGAATGATCACTTCATTCTCCTGGGGGGTGTACATCGGCAATCACTCCCATGACATGGTGCCTGAAAGACATAAACAGGAAAAAAGGTCTGAGGACCTCATACGGCAAGGACATAGTCATTGTTAATACATATCTCTGTCTCTGCCCCACCATATCTGCAGCAATAATCTGATCACTCAACTCAATGGGTATGTTTACAACAAACCTACTGCTGTGACCTATACCGTATTGTACAACAATTTGTGCAATGTGTTTGCAGTCATGTTCAATGTTGAAACACTATCATTGGTGGCCTTGTTACGAACAAAGTCACCTGCATGCAATTGTAAGGGCCACTATGGTTCCATATATGCTTGTGTTCTGTTTGCTATGTGACTGCTGCAAATCTGGTGTTTTGTGTTAATGGTAATTTCTATGCATGCTGTTAGACATAATTCTGGAATGTGTGGACTATTGCTACCAACATATGATCTATAACTGTGACACATTAGCATGTTTGAGAAGACAGTTCCCAACAGAACCACCTCTCCCTCCTCATCTGGCCATGTTACCAGGCCACATCACATCTGGGACCCACCCCGGGACCTCATCATCTGCTGGTCCTGTCCTGTACTACCTTCAGGTGGAACCACCTCAGGGGAGGGTGTTCGCCCCACCCCTGGGAGCACACACAGACAGGATCCTGTCACCCAAAGTCATATCCAAGGTCTGTTGCATAGGGAGCTCCACAGAGACTTGGGGGATGTGGTACACCACCTTGAGCCCCTCAGTACACAATCACAGGGTCCGCATGCTCCTCCTGCTCAGCTCCCAGCCCAGACATCTTCTAGGTCTTGAAGGTGCAGTAGTGACTGCCCATGGGTGGGGACCTTGGTCCCATTGTTTCCATATGGGGGCTCATGGGCTTCCACATTCCAAACACCACTCTCCATCCAAGGTGTTTACCCACCACATATTTCATATATCACCCCTGTATGCTGTCTTGTCTGTCTTCCAACCTAACCTACCTCCCCCAAATATACCTACTATCCTTCCCCAACATGCCACTCCCACCTTCACAAACAAGGGGAATGTGTTCCCAACATGGATTTCACACAAGACATAGCTGTCCATTTTGCACCCACTTACTACTATATATATATATATATATATATATGTGTGTGTGTGTGTGTGTGTGTGTGTGTGTGTGTGTGTGTGTGTGTGTGTGTGTGCGTCTATAGATATGTGTGATGTTCTCTCACAAATATCATGTAGCACTGTCATTCAATAGTAGGGGAAATGTATTTATATAGAAATATATATATATATATATATATATATATATATATACACACACATATATATATATATATATATATATATATATATACACACACACACACACACACACACACACACACACACATACATACATTCATATATATATATATATGTGTGTGTGTGTGTGTGTTTGTGTGCGTGTGTGTGTCTGTGTATTTGTGTATATGTAGACATGCACATATAGATATATATATATGTGTGTGTGTGTGTGTGTGTGTGTGTGTGTGTGTGTGTGTGTGTGTGTGTGTGTGTGTGTGTGTGTTTGTAGCTATATATTTTGAGTTGTATATATATAGATATGTATAGATATATATCTGTAGACATACATGCATATATATATATATATATATATATATATATATATATATACACATACACATATATATATTTATATGTATATGGGGTGCATTTAAACATCAGGCCCACACTCTCTAACTCTTCTTCCTCCACAGCTGCACTGTTCTGCCTTGCTACAACACAGACAGGTGTCACATGTGAGCAGAACCTAACATTAGGGGGTATGTATAGGGACAGATTGCAGATAAGCCTATTACACACCTATGGCATTTGTGCATGCTATATTATTACACATTAACATCACTGTCCTGCAAGTGGTGGGGTCTGAAACTCATGTGTCTATCATAATGACATTACTTCCACCACCAGGTATTTGCCACACTAATATAAATGTCTTGAAGTACAGAACACACACTATGATGGCTTACATCTTGTCATTCAGTGCTGATCTGCACAGTTGACAGGTATGACCCACTGCCCACAGGGACAGACACTATTGTCCATAGCAGTTGTTCAGCAGGACATTATTACAACAACTCCTGATGGCATATATAAATCTTTCCACATCATCTGTCCCATTATTATAGACCAAGTACTACATTCAATTACATACATATATGTTTCACTTACCTGTTGTATGATTGTCCTCTCTTCTCGGTACACTTTTATGTGTCCCCTTAGTTGTGTAGAGTTATTTGTCGGTTTATTTGTTTTAGATACTTTTTGTTTTTCTGTTTGTTTGTTTTTGTTTGTTTTATCTCTCTCTCTCTCTCTCTCTCTCTCTCTCTCACTACAGGGATTGAGCTGCTTTGAATAGATTGCAGCATGGATTTTGTAGGCTATGCACATGATCAGGTGATGGCCTCGGCACCAATCGGTGTTCACCACTTGCTACTTGCATGCAGCCAGCTGTGTAGTACTTCCAATTAGCACTGTCATGGCAACCCACTACTATAAATTACTGCATCATGTGGACATTGTCCCTTTACCATTCCTGTATGGAAGACATCATTCCTGTGTGTGGCCAGCAGTATAATAGACAGCAGGTAGCAATACCTCTTGCAAAAGGACTAGCAGACACAGGTCAACTACATATTTGTATAAGGTTCCAGACCTATGGCCAGTGTGAGTAGTGTTGTTATATGCATTGTATACTGCTAGTTTTACAAGGTTTGTGTGTACATACTAGTTTAGCATGGAATGCAGTCTGTCTGCATAGCTCTCAACTTTGGGTCTATCCACATGATGGCCAGAGGCTTAGCTGTTGTGTTTTGTCTGTTCATCACACAGGTCTTGTCTCAGATATATCAGTGGCATTCTGTCTGTTGAGTGCTATCAGTACATGGCTACATCCATTTGTTTTTCTGACTTCATATTCCTGAATAAGGGTATATTTCAAACAATCCTGTAACACCAGCAAGTTTCACAGTGTATAACAACAATATTGCAACTATGGGCCTGTATTCCAAGCTCTGTCCTACACCTATATAGCAGGCTTTGTCCATATGTCATGCAGTAAGATGTTAAGTAGTTGCCTATCATTATGTCATGCTGGCATTCCTGCCATCATTCCAGTGATGTGGATCCCCACATATATTGTTGGGGAAGGTCCATATATATGTGGGTTACAGCTGAACAAAATGTGTGTGTGTATGTAACACTATTATATGCCCTTGTAAGTCATTCTATGAGGGAGGGGTATGCACCATGTATAACTAGGCTGTTACAACATGTGAGGGATATCAGTAGTAAGACAACGTAAGGGATATGGCTGTACATTTTCATACATTTCACCATGGGAACATTGGTGGGCTAGTGCTTACTGTCTTACAGACAGTTCTGTTTGTCAGTTTGATAATTATGTTTTAAGTTAAGCATTGTTATGAAACAGATACATTTTCATTGTGACACATTAATTCTTTTCCCCCTAGGGATTGAGTACAGAGTGTAATTGGAGGCTGCTGAACTACATCTGCATTAATTAGTGTTGATTATCTTCCGAGCCTGTGTTTCTTTACTCTTGTACTACTTGAAGGCCTTGGTCTGGACAGCAGCATATGTTATGCTTTCAGATTACTGTATAAAATGTTTTGCTTGAGAGTTGCATTACTCAGTATGTATTTCAAACACCTAACTGCTATATGAAATGGCATATACAACTGAAATAGTACACAAATAAACATTCCTTATGTATAGAAACCTGCGTGTGGTGTCATATCCTTTGACTTCTCTATGGGTATATGTTTCATGCAGTAATTGTCTTTTGTATGAGAGAATCAAACACTGTCCATTTTAAAAGGTGGCAACTGTAGGAATACTGACTGTTCAGTATGCTGTGCACCCTCTAAATATGTATCTTCCTACACATATCTATACGTAGTAATATATGTATATGTGTGTGTATGTGTAGATACATATATACCTATATATATGTGTATATATATATATATATATATATATATATATATATATATATATATATGTGTGTAGATATATATATGCATATATATGCGTGTGTGTATATGTATCATTGCAATGTTTACTGCTTCCACATTGCACATTCCCTATGGTAGACAGACTGTTCTGCATGATATTTTATTGATATCATCTTGACATCGTACAGTTGAGATGGATTACTGTTAACTTAGGTGTAATGACACCACACTCCCACGAATTAATGAAAATTTATATATTGCACCTCTGTTGAAATCTAAAGCTGTAGACACACCCCGGGATTCAGTAAGCTCTGCATGGCGTGCAGGAATAGTGCAAGAGCTACTGGAGGCAATATGGCCACCGAGAGAGCCAGGAATAAGCTCCTGGGATGTGCACAAGCGATCCTGCACTGTTGCTGCATGGACATAGCTCCTTTATGCTAATTACCCCATTTTCAGGTGAAAACCATGCAAATGAGGTGAATTAGTGATCCAGGAAGCATGCATTCATCCGTGCAGGATTAGTGTAACCTGCAGAAATGCATTCGGCTAATAACCTAGTACATTTCTGCAAATTACAAAATGGAGCCATGACAGCTCTAAATAAAGGATGTATATCATGTGGAAGGCATGCCAATGGCCAAATATATGTCCACTGGCATGGAAAATAGTTTCAAAATAACAAAATATAACTTTTATTTTTTTCTGGCCGTTTAGGAGTAGGGCAGCGGTGCCCAAACAGGATCAACTCGAAAATAAAAATAAAACCTTGAAAAAAAGTTTTTTAGGCAAAAATCACAATTTTGCCATTATAGTCAATGGCAGGCAGAAGACAACAAGGCCACTGCATAGTGGTTGCTAAGGGGGAAGGCTCAGTGTTAGACTTGTAACTAGGCATTAGCAGTCAGTTCTATGCAAATGAGGGGAATGATACTGAATCACAGATTTCCCCCTCATTGCTAGCCAGCACCCAACCGTGTAGGTAAAGGAAAACCATGGTGCAAGCCTAAGAGTTAGTTGACATCATAGAGATGTGTGTCAGGCATACTATAAGCGTATTGGAGCTCTGTGACTTGGGTTTGCCCTTAGCTTAGCAGACATAAGGAAGGTGTTGTGTCTGAAACTGCCTAGCAGTATTTACATTGCCTAAACAGGTGTGCATGCTGCGCACCAGGTTTTAAACAAAACAAAAAAATTAAACCTGGAAATAGCAGCTCCATTCACATCTGAGCACTGGGTTTGCATGGCGCACCTTGGGGCTTAAACAGGAAGGCAATTGGAAGGGAAAACAGCAGTAGGAAGGTAATCAAGGAGAACTAGCATAGCTGGTAGATGAAATGTATCAGAATCAGCCGATTACACAGGCAGCAGCCCAGCCCAGCACACTACTATAAACTATGCAAACACCTTTCCCTCTGGTTTTCCCCACAAACTCTACTCCACTGATGTACACAAATGGGGAAATTTTACCTAACAGAAGCAACAAAATGACAGGGGCTGCTTTTGCTCTCATCATAAATCAACATGTGGAAGAGGTTCAGGGTGGTGAGGATGAGAATGCTGATGACCAAATCACAGTAAGGAGAAGGAGAAGAGTGTACATACCCAGGGTTACCTATCAGGGGCTACATGAGCTGGAGATAGTAGAGTGCCATAGGGTGGACAGGGACCTCCTACAGCAAATTGTTGAGCTGTGCTAGCCACACCTCACACAGAACCAACAGAGGGGAACTCATCCCGGTGGACACCAAGGTATGTGTAGACTTAAGCATACCAGCCACAGGTAGCGTCCAAAGGCCAAATGGGGAAATCATGGGGATCTCACAGGCATCAGCATCCAGGGTACTCCACCAGTTCCTGGATGCCATTTCAGCACATGCCGGTGAGCACATAATTTCCTCAACACTAGTGAGGCGTTGAACAGCAATGTGCATCTCTTCCACCAAATAGCAGAAAACCCTGAGGTAGTTGGTGCTATAGACTGCATGCACATACACATCAAAGCATCACCCGTTGAGCGGGGTAGAGTCTACATAAACCGCAAGGGCTTCCCATTCATCAACTGCCAGGTCGTGTACAATGCCCAGGGCATTATAATGAAATGTGTGTGCTGGCAGCCCTAGAAGCTATCACAACTCCCACATCTGGCATATGACACAGCTGTACCAGAGATTTGCCAGTGGGAACATCCCATATGGCCACCTAGTGGAGGATGCTGGTTATGCACTGGAGCTGTGGTTGATGACACCCATCAGAAATGCACACACACCTGAACAAGGACTACATAATGAGGCACATGCACAGACCAGAATCATAACAGAGCATGTGTTTGGGATGCTCAAGTCACAGTACCAGTGCCTGGACATATCCGATAGAGCCTTGCAGTACTCACCAGCTGCATGTACCCAAACTGTCATTGTATGTGCCATGCTACACAATATGATCATGTGGAAACAGCTGCAGCAGGAACAGCATGGGGCAGGGCCACACAGCCCCTCACTATTACCAAAGCGAGCAGAGGCACAGATTGACTAGGAGGAGGAACAACCTGAGCCTGCCCCTGTAGGCAGAATGAGGATTGCCCTTTATGCCCAGGCCCTGGCAATGCATAGCACATACACTGACATGTTAGGAACCCAGGGAATGACACCTCTCTCTAGCTCACACATACAGTAAAAGGGATGCGAAACATGACACTACTCGTGTTTAGCCATGTATAGGGAGAGTACTATGTGCATCTGACATAGTCAGTCCTCTAGCACCATCCTCAGTACTTGCACATACACAAGGTAAGTCACTTTCACTATCAATTGCTGAATGTAGTAGTATGTTCTGCTACCTGTATCTATGGTACGGATGTGAGCATGTAAGGGAATTGGGTGGCTTGAATGGGATGGCAGCAGATAGTAGACACTTATATCAGCTGCATGAAATCCATAACAAATACTGCTGTCAACATAGTAGGCAGTACTAGACAAGGTGACAAAACCGACTGCAGGGCATGTGGTAGGCCAAATGTGTGTCCATAGGACACACACATGCATGTCAGTGAGGCTCACATACCCAACAACAGTCTCACTCAGCAGGACAGGTGTATACAAATATAAAGAAAGGCTGTGCTAAGGCCTCTGATTGATGGCTATGGAAAACAGCCACATCCAGACCTACACAGACAGAATACAACAGGTCAGGCAGTGGGATGTTTGTTCTGAAGGGTAAGAAGTCTGAAACTGAAATGTAGGTCAATAAAACCTAAGAACTGTACTACACTGATATGCCTCTAGTCTGCATGATAGGTCAGAATACAGAATAAAATGGAAGCAACAGAGTACCTGAAATACCAGTACAGTCATAGCAAATGTTTACAGTTGTCAGTGGTGCCCCGCCCCACAATCCTATGTAGAAATGTAGTAACATGTATGTGTGGGTATAAGAACAGTGAAGCACAGATTATCTGAGTTGGCCACAGTAGCAGATTAGATTTTTGTATTTGTACAATATGGAGGGCTCTGTGTGTTAGATTGTTGTGTGTTGTATATTGTGTGAAAAGGGTCAGCATGTAGGCATGGAAGATTGTGTCCTGGTGGCCAATGGCAAGTACTGTTGATGACAGGGCCAAGTTCTCACAACTGCAGTGCCAAACACAATGCATCCCAGCAAGACACAATCCAGCAGTAATCCATACTAATTGTTCCCTAGACAGAGAGTATATAAAATGTTACTGTCAAATGGATACACTTTTGGATTTGTACATACAGGTTAGCAGCACATTAGTTGGCTGTGTAGTATGGAATACTGATGTAGTCTGGCCAAACACTGGCTGACCACAAAAGGCACAGGTATGAAGTACTGAGAAACCACTGATGTCCCCACACAAGCCCACATAAGTGGAATGCTCCACATATATCTGTGAGTCAGCTGCAAGTAGCTTCCATAGCACACATGCACTCAGCTCACCCCACCATCAGCCACAGGTACCTCACAGGTCATATCCCTGCTGTTGGGAATGAGTGCAATATGACCCCCACTCTGTATGGGAATAGCCACAGAATGCAGCATACTGAAGAGGTGTCCCATGCAGGTGTGTCCCTAGTTGTAATCAGCACCCACTCAGCATCCACACCAATGGATCAATAAGGACAGAAACTATTGCCATTAACACCTTGCACACCTACCCTGTCACCCCAGGGGAATACAGTGGCTTGCAGCCTGGGACTGTAGGAGTGACACGATGCACTGGCCTGCTACAGATGGCCTGCATCACTACCAAATGCCCTACAGTCCTCTGTCAAAGGCCTGTGTCCCACCCTTACTGCCAATGGATGTTATCTCATGGACTCCCAAATAATGACATAACACAGTCCACAGAACAAAAATGCAAGGCCATGTTGACAAATCCCAGTAGCATGTCCGCCATGTCATAGTGCATGAAGTGTTGGTCAACCCCTAAATACTGCTGGGATGAAGTGATAACTATAGGATACTTATCAGATATTGTTTACATGATGTTCAGAAGAGGATAGATTAACAGAGGGGGGAGTAGAAGCATGAATGCCATGGAATGTGTGAAGTCTGAAACTCAGATGTGTGCACATACTATCCCTGCCTGCAAACACAGGAATGGGTGGCTAAAAACCTGGTCATAAACCTCAATGTGAAGGGGTAATGACCAGAAATATGAGCCCTGCCTCTGGGTAACCTGTGCGAATCTGTACAGCTGTGAGGTATGGCCACAGCAGCATATGGCCATTCTGTCACGTTGATAGATGTGCAAGCATGGGATCCTCAGCCACCACTGTACCAAGGTGCTGAACCATTTACACCGACTCATCAGCAAGTGTCTGCAGCTCCCCCTCCAGAATGGCATGATTGTGCAAGAATATGTAGGCTGCAGACCACAATACTGGACACAGCTTCATTCATCTTGTATTCCCCAGGAAATTACTGCAAGCAAATACGTATACCTGTCAGTAGTTGATGACATAAAACATCACAGTGTAAAACAGTACATATGTCTGAATATCTCTGCTAACACCAAAACCATGTAGCAGAAACAGCACAGACACAATTAAAGTATCCCACTATTCTTTGCCCATTGTGACCCCATATTGTCAACCTATCTACAGATATCCTGCAGAAACAGGTTGCTAGCTATAGGTGTAGAACACAAATGCCTGCACTGGAGTACACCCTACCTGGAATGGATTCACACATTCAATACAGAAGGTCATACTGGGCATGTTCCCACACTTTGAGAAACTAACCCATGTCTGACAATAAAATACTGAAAGGTCATACTGGGCATGCTCCCACACTTACAGAAATGAAGCCCATGTCTGGCATGTCTGGCAACAACAGTGGACTATACATATCTGTCAGTCGCAGATGTCTGTGCACACACTCCACATTGCATACCAGTCATGCTTTGCACACACGTCGGATAGGAATACACACATATATCCAACGACAACACACTATAATAGGTCAAACATATACATACATAGATGTGGGGAAGAAAGTGACAGACACTGACAAAGAGCTTCCCATCATGAGGCCTGTCCCTCCCAGCACACATCCAATTAGCCAATACCACATGATGTGCAAATGTCTATCACTGTAGACATTTGCTTCTGGTAGGCCTCAGTACTATACTGTCTGTGGTACTTGTGATAACTGTGTAACATGACCAGTGTTGGCTGATGACTTCAAATTAAAGGGGGGGCTGCAGGAGACAGCTGAATGGGTGGTGTCAATGGGAAGGGGTGTGGCCAACTAGAAAGGGGTTTGGCTATGCTCAAAACTACAGCAATTGGAACTTTAATTAAATACGCTGCCCTGGGTGCCAAACCATCATTACAAGAGTCCAATCAAGACAAAATGAAGTATAGAAGAAAAAATATTTCAATGCATTGGCTACATGACAACTTACTTAATATCTAGATGGAAACACAAAGGTTGTGAGGCATGAAAAAATAAATTACTTTTTAAATACATTACTGGAATGCCAGTCAAAATCAAGTATAAAAAAACAAGCATCTCTCAACTCAAGCCACTTCTCCTTGCACTGCAGTTCTAATTATAATTTATATTCAGCTTTATAAAATTACCAAGTAACATGCTGAAAGTAGCAATCTCTGTGATACCCTCACTTGTAAAAATGTTTCTTATCCAAAAAAGACCCGCTGCCTGACAACAACTATCTACTTGTTTCATGGGGAAGACATGATCAAAGTAAAAAATGAACAGCAAACAAGAAACAAGCTCATGATAAATTGCTTAAAGGATTACTGCACAAGTTACAGACCACACATGATAGACTGGCATTCTATTTAGTTTACGGGTAAAGCCTGCAAAGATGACTGCAAGTCTCCAACAAATGTAATGAGCTTCTGAAAATACTGTAATCCTGTCCTTTATTACAAATACTGTCATATGCATTTCAATACCTAAGGCATATACGTTATCCACTTATGTAAATATTCTCTGCATAGCAACACCGAAAAGGCTTTCAATGTTGGTAATTCTTTAACAGTATGCTTATTAAAGCTTACTTGCATTTTACAGTCTCCGACAAGCTTACCTGATGGTCATTAAAACATTGCTACTTAAACACAGAGCAATAGGGCACTGCAACAGCATGCATTTTCTGAATAATAAGAACCATAAATCAACAGTATAAAAATATGACAGAAAACCATTCCTCCCAACCGCCCCAAATTACTTGTTTTTTACCGAGTTTTAGAGTCCCACGATTCCTGAGTGGCACCCCTTCATTTCCAATTTCTTTGCTTTTGTTTTTTTATTTTTTGCACTGTTGGAGCTGACATCATCAAGTGTGCGATGATGTCAGCTCCATCAGCCAGTCAGAATTGAGCTCAAGGAGCTCATGTCATTATTTCCAGCTGGCTGCGAGCAGGCAGGAAGTGCTTTGCTTTGCCATTTTGGACAGAAACAAGCAAGGGACTTTGCTTCTGCTTTCATTGGGGACTTTGTTACCGTGAGAGAGGGACGTTGTTGCTGCTGGTGTGTGTGTGTGTGTGTGTGTGTGTGTGTGAAAATGCCCCAATGTAATACACCTGGTGGTTAGAGGTATTTAGGCTCAAACCTTGTACCTTTGGTTTAAGATAAAAAGAGCCTAAAGTCCCTAGCCACCACCATTTCTCAGCTTTGCCCAGAATTTTTTTTTTCTGCTAAGAGTTGAGAGCTATGGTGACAACAGAATTTGTATTCCTCCATTATTGGCTTTGTTTGTCCAGGTTTTTTTTTTTGTGCTAACCGTTCACAGCTATGGTGAGTGAGAAGTCAGTTGTATTTATTATTTCCCCCATTATTGACTTTGTTGTTTGTTCAGGTTTTTTGTGCTAAGAGGTTGGCAGCTATGGTGAGACATGAGAACTGAATTCACTAAATGATAGCCTTAAGTTTGTCTTCCTATTGTTTAACCTGCTGATTTAGCATAGTGGTATGTTGCACTGATTGTATTGTATAGTGTTCTGGGTTTAAGACTTGCCAGTAACATGCATGGTGGTAACACCACATTTTATTCTAGCAAGTTTCCAAAATTATACAAGCAATGTTTAAAATGTGTCCCTGGTTTTTGACCTTTTTCCCCCCACCCCAAAAAAAAACTGAAATTGAAAATAAGTGCGAGAAGCTGTGCAAGATGTCTATGCTTACACTACTGTCATTCTGTTTATAGTTTGGGTGTGGAAGTAGACTTTTATGATGGAAATATTCTGAATCGGGCAGTTTTGTAATTATTGGTTCATGCATTTTCTTTCATTGCCCACAGTACAGCCTACTGGAAAAATGTTCATTCAAGCAATAAATTTAAAATGTGCTCTGTCTAACAAGTGTGCTGTATTATACAAGGAATATAGCTTAATAAAATCAGGAAGGTGTATCAAAGAAAAGAACACATGTATGTTTCTTGTTTTGTGTGCAAGGGGCCAATGATTTGAAAACAGCCCAAAGGTAATCTTTATCTACCAGTGGCCAGATGCATTTTCTTTGGATGTGATGCAGGTTTCAATGCTTTCAATTAATGTGAGTTTCAAGGGCAGTGAAGTTTTAATGCCAACTCTATTTTCATTGTGAGACAGTATTGCTTTGTTTATCAGATGACTGTTAGTGTTTGTGCATTGATGTGCTGCAAAATGTAAAAATAAAATCCAGATAATCATTGTAGAAGTAAAGCAGTATTCACACATTGGTGTTTATGGTAAATGGGGTAAAATAGCCAGGTAATGGGACATTGGAATGGCTGCAGGGGGACTCTGGTGCCATATTTTGGTTGTCTGTTCTTCAGTATATTTTTGAAAGTTGGTATCCCACAATTCCATTGGAGTGGGTGGGGTTAAACAATTATGTATGCAAATTAGATGTTAATCAGCGCACAGATTTGTACCTATTTTTCATGGCCCTTGTCCAGATTTTTGATGTTCCCAGGTTGAGAGGTATGCAGAAAACCAGAACATTCTGCAAAATCAAGGACAGTTGAAAAGTCACAGTCGTACTTGTGGTCTACCTTGGATGGGGGAATACTCTGCACACTTAACTGCATAACTGCTCCTTGCCTTGCTTGGACACATCCAAAGCCACTACAATGGGGAGTGGGGTGCAACAAGTATGTCACAATTTGAAATGTCTCTGGCTGACAGTGATGGCTCTGACACTCATACCTCTCAACCTCAGAGCAAGAAATCTGGATAAAGCCATACATAGAAGTGGGACACAGGCCCAAAAATAAGGACAATTTTTAAATATTGCTCTTATAAACTTAGAAAGATAATAGAATATTAGCAGGTCTTGCATTAGTATGAATTTTCTGAAGGGTATGAAATCTGAAACTCAAATGTCTGCCATTATTTTCTAACTTCAATCTTTAATGATTTGCCACAATTTGTCAGAAAAGCACAATTTTATGAAAAACAGACAAAAAATGTGATGCAAAAATATAAAATTGCTACACAATACAGCTGGGATCCCGTCAAAGAAGGGACACATTTTTAATATTAGTACTGTTAAATTGAGCAGCTGGCAAAATAAGAGCATCTACATGCATTTCCGAAATAAAAGCAAACTATAACTCTGATCATTACAGTTATTTATAATTCTAAACCCTCCACGTTTTCTTCCAAAATTGCCATTTTGCAGAGGGATTATTAGGGGGAGAGCAACATTTTGAGCCAAAATTGGAGATGGTTGAGGTTTGGATATCCCCAATTCTATAAAGCGTTTTATTTGCACATACCTCTCAATTTCTTAATGCAGGAAATCTGGACAAGGGCAAATATATTGGGGGAACATACAAACAGTATTAAAAATTGCTCTTGTATAAACTTAAGACAGTTGATAGAATAACAGGTCTTGCTTTAGCATGCATTTTTCTGAAGGTTATGACGTCTGAAACTCAATGTCTGTCATTATTTAGTGACTTCATTCCTAAATAATTTGCCAGAAAACCACAAATTTTATGAGGAACAAACCAAAAATAAGAAGCAAAAATCTATTCATTCTGCAAAAATCTGGACAGTTAAGAGGTATAGTTCAGCTGGGGCTGTCTGAGATTGCTGCCCTTCCTCCCTCACAAACTCATGGTCGAATGGAGCCTCCCCCTGCAGCCATTCCAATGACCCATCCCTTGGTTATTTCACCCCATTTACCATAAACACCGTAATGTGCATACTGCTTTACTTCTGTGATGATTTGGATTTCATTTGAAAGTTTTATTTTGTATTTTACAGCACAAACCCTAATAGATATCTGCTAAACAAAGCAATGAAGTTTCACAATGAAAATAGACTTAGCATTAAAACTTCTCTGATCTTGAAACTCACATTCATTGAAACAGTATTGAAACTCACATTCAAAGAAAGGACATTTTGCCAGTGGCAGATAAAAATTAACTTTAGGCTATTTTCAAATCATAGGCCCTTGGACATGAAACATATACATGCTCTTTGATACACCTTCCTGATCTTGCACAATACAATACAGTTGTTAGACGGTATTTTAAATTTATTGTTTTGAACATTTTTCCAGTAAACAATGAAACAAAATGCATGCATCAATAATGACAAAGCTGCTTATTTCAGAACATTTCCATCATAAAAGTCTACTCAGACTTCCACAGTCCACCAGTATCAGTAAATATACACAATCTCTGAAGAAGTAAAAGCCATCTAAATAATTCCACATTAAAGAAATCTGTAACTAATGAAGATGTTGCTGCTAGCAAACAAGTTTATATGTCATTGTATCATCTACAAATAAAGTGCCTGTTGCCCTTGAGGAATAAATTGCCTATGTTGCATTACAAAAATGATAAGCTAGTAATATCACTATAGGGAATGGATGGCAAACTGATAACAGGTTCATAGTTACTAGGTATCTTCGCCAAAAAGGACTGCAGCATCCACCCCCTTTATAAGGCAGTACAGTATCAGCAATGCATCTACCTACTGTGGGAGTAGAACCCACACCCTTCTGCATCAAAAGCAAATACACTACCTATTGTGCTATTAACAATGCCAACAGATGCAGCATAAGCAGCACTAAACTTTTGTTCCCCTGGTGCTCTCAGCTCCTTGTAAAATCTACTCGACACTCAGCTGTATCTCTGAACTTTGCAGCACAAGAAATTTGGAAAAAGCCAAAATGTATGGGGGGGGGGACAAAAGCCTAAAAACCAGGGGCACATTTTAAACATTGCTTGTATAATGTTAGAAAGTTGCTAGAACAAAATGCTGTGTTACCACCATACATTTCACTGCCAGGTCTTGAACCCAGGGGACCCTGTGCAAAACAGTCAGAGCAACATAGGACTATGCCAAATCAGCTGTTTTGTGAAAGAGAGGAAGACTGAAACTTAAATGGCTACCATTTAGTGAATTCAGTTCTCACCATAGCTCTCAACCTCATAGCAAAAAACACGTGGACAAAGCCAGTAATGGGGGAATACAGCCCCCAAACATATTCAATGAATTAATTTCTCACCATAGCGCTCAACCTTAGCACACAAAACCTGGAAGAAGCCAATAATGGGGGAATATAGTCCCAAACAATGGGACAAATTTCAAATATCCATGTTATAAACTTAGAAAATTGCTGGAATAAAAGATTTTGTGTTGCCATGCACTTTCTGAAGAATATGAAGTCTGAAATTCAAATGCTTGCTATTTTTATTTAACATTTGTTAGCCAGGAAAGTCTGACTTGGAACAAAATCCAATTTTCAGCAGAGCAGGAACAAACACTCCAGACACATGTTTTTGTAAGATGGGAAGACATGCAGACTCCACACAGAAGGCACCATAGCCAAGAATCAAACCAGAGAGCCTGTAGCTGTTAGGCAACAATGCTACCAGTGCACCACTGAACTACCAACTTTGCAAGTTAAAACAAATATACAGAAACCAAAGATTTTGTGAGGAACAGAACAAATATGAGGCAAAAATCTGCAAACTTTTTACAAATGGTGTTGAGTAGGGAATTCAGGCCCTTGCCATCTGCACCCAAGGTACAGAGTTCATCTGAGTATTTTCTACCCACCACCATGTGTTCTCTACCCACCAGTGTATATAGCAACTGGGGCATTTCACACACACACACACATACACACACACGCACACACACACACACACACACACACACACACACACACACAGACTGATAGACAGATAGATGTTATTTTACCATAATGAATGAGAAGGACTTTGTGAGGATGGATCCATTATTTTACTTTTATTTTAAAAAAGTTCAGATTTTTTAGGTATTGTATACTTTGCTGACATTCAACATGAAGGATTCATTTGATCAGTCGGAATGGCTGCTACTGGTCACATTCCATACCACTTAATAACAAAAAAATAATATTCTGACTGACTACTTAATTTAAATGCAGATATGAAATCCAAGTGAAAAAAGTAAATGATTTAGAAAATATACTTCAGAAATATGTTGGCTGTCTAAATGATGCAAAGTACTAGATAAGCGTGTTACTTGATTTCATAACTGTCAGGAAAAATTCCTGAGAGGTGGCATCCCTTTGACTATTGCATCTGACATCAGTGCAGATGTTATATAACCACATAAAACAAGCAGGCTAATAGTTCCAGTAATTTATAATGCATGCTAGCAGCTTCAGGTGAAATGTAATTTGATTTGAAAGGAGAGCATTTAAAGCTTCACTGCATGGAAAATGGCAAATAAAGTGAAAACCTGTCAGGAAAAAATAAAACCAACTTAAAGTAGAAATGGTCGGCAATGATTAATATTAAGAGTCCCTGAATGGTCCATTGAAAGCAGCAATTTAATTAAATCTTAACAGCAAGTTATTAAGAATCTGGTTGGTTAGATGTAGCAGTGATGAATAAAGAATAATCATAATTCTGGAAACACATATTTAACCTTGAACTAAACAACAAGGATTATTACTTCATTGAGCAAAGTACTGCCAGAATTCAGGGCATTTAAATTTACACCCTCCGCTCCATTCCAAAACTTAATCAGCATGCACACAGGCACTGATCTTTGTACCCAAACAACAGTGTTATTAATTAATTAATTGATTAATTTATGCATTTATTTTCGGTTTTGTGTTTGGACAAAAAGAAAAAGGTAAATGTTTAGTTTTCGAGGTCTCTATCTGAAATGACCACAACTTGCTAATGCTAAAAATTGCTAGTGCTGTCCTGCAGCCACTTAATTCAGCCATACATAATGCTATAGTGTGCTGTACTAGTTAGGTAGGAGTTCTAATCCCTGACATGGCAACTGTGAGACTCTGTGTGTGTGTGTGTGTGTGTGTGTGTGTGTGTGTGTGTGTGTGTGTGTGTGTGTGTGTGGGGGGGAATCAACACTTTGGAGGCCAGTCACAATCACTGCACTTTGCATTGCTCTAATTTGGTAAGTCTGCTGATGTCATTCACCTTGAAATACACCTTTGGAGATGGATTAACCCCTATAATCTCCGTGGCATGTGCTATAACTGCATAATTCCAAAGTGGGATGTGCTAGTCAAGTAGGAGTTCTTATCTTAGACATTGTAACTATGAGACTCTTTGTGTGCGTTTGTAGGGATCAATGCTTTTGAGGCCAGTCACAGTCACTAGACTTTTCATTGCCCTACTTTGGCAAGCCTGCTGATGTCACTCACCTTGAAATACACCTTTAGTGATGGACTAGCCCTATAAGCTCTGTGGCGTGTGCTATAACTGCGTAATTCTCTAGTGTGAGGTACTAGTCAGGTAGGAGTTCTAATCCCAAACATGGCAACTATGAAACTCTGTGTGTGTTTGTTTCTGTGTGTGTGTGTAGGGATCAATGCTTTTGAGACCAGTCACAGTCACTACACTTTCCATTGCCCTACTTGGGCAAGCCTGCTGATGTGATTCACCTTGAAATACACCTTTAGAGAAAAGCTAGCCCTATAAGCTTAGGGTTGCCACCTTTTCAAATGCCAAAAGTGGGACATTTGTGGTACAAGCATCATATTTTGCAGGTCAAAACATACCCACAGCCAATACTAGGGAGATAACTTCACTTTTTTACCTAAATAAAAAGCTTGTTCTTGTAACATTTTAGTTGCTTATTCTGTTTCTTATAACATTTAGGTGTTTCAGATACAGAATAACTGTTTTGTGTAACTATTACATAAAATATAGGAAATAATTTTGCCCTAAAATCTCAGGACATTTGCCATTTTTACAATTTTTTTTGCAGGACACAATTGCCCAAAGAGGGACTGTCCCTTGTAAAGTGGGACAGGTGGTAAACCTATATAAGCTCCATGGTTTGTGCTATAACTGTGTAATGATGCTATAGTGTGATGGACTAGTTAGGTAGGAGTTCTTATCCTGAACATGGCAACTGTGAGCCTCTGTGAGTTTGTGTGTGTGTGTGTGTGGGGGGGGGGGTTCAATGCCTTTGAGGCGAGTCACAGTCACTACACTTTTCATTGCCCCACTTTGGCCAGCCTGCTGATGTAATTCACCCTGAAATACACATTTGGAGAAGTGCTAGCCCTATAAACGCTGAGGTGTGTGCAACAAATGCGTTACACTGTAGTAGCAATACATAGCTAGGTAGGGGGTTGATTTTCTGTACTGTCACGTGTGTGTATTTGTCATCCATATCCTGTGTGGAGGTAGCTGTGATTGTGTAATAACAGGACTCATTGTGAGGTGGGTTTTGCAAATTTCTTATATTTTGGACCTACTATATGTCACAATGTCCACCTTACAAGGACAACAGATGTCAAACAGCAGAGAGGCTGGTGTAGACAATCCATACCCCTACATGTGACATTATGGATTGGTGAACAATATAGGCAACCCTTGTATTACCCAGAGAACACTCTCCACCCATGTTTCATACACAAACACACTAGGCTGGCAACAACCACTATATTGGTAGTTCCCTGCATATTGCCCACAGATAGTAACCACGGTGTGATTGCAGTGGACTACAGAGGACATGACACCCTGTTCCATCTCTACAATAGCAAATACTTGCTTAAGGTGGTCCTTTGTTATGTTCCTCACTGGACGCCTGCAACAACTGTAGAGTCTGCAAATGTAACCCACAAAGGGAATACCATGCCTTATACACATGCCCTGTATGGACAGATGCCACTTACATCAGTGAATACCTGTATCATGCTATCAATGTAGGTGCAGGTACAACTTCAGTTCCATAACCAGTTCTCACCCCATGAAGTCAGGAATGCCACATCAGATAATAACAATCTGGCCAGACGACATGCCCCAGACACCCCAGGTACACTTCCACATGTCACAGAACATGCATGTGGGACATGTGCACAACCCAGACACTGTCCATTTTATGGAATATAGAACACATACAAGGCAAGCATTGCACAGCACTGGCCACCCACAATAGTAACCCAGATGAGTGGATGGTAAATACAATACCCACCTGTGTGGGCCAATCCAGGGACTACACCCCTGAGCCACACTGCAGACCATTGTCATGTGGCCTTATGCCAAGGTATACCCTTTGCCTAGCCTTGTATAGCCTTCTGTCACAGTCAGCTACTACACACCTGAAGCAATGAACCCATGCATGTCAGTACTGGCAAATGTGTGTGTGTGTGTGTGTGTGTGTGTGTGTGTGTGTGTGTGTGTGTGTGTGTGTGTGTGTGTGTGTGTGTGTGTGTGTGTGGAGATTAATGATTTGGAAGCCATTCACACTCACTTCCCCTCCCATTGTCCTACTGTAGCATGCCTTCTGATATCAGTCACCTTGGCATACCCTTTGCCCATATATCAGCCTGATAACCTCTGTGGCACATGTGATATCTGCGCAATACTGTAGTGTGGCAAACTAGTTAATTAGGAATTCTAATTCTGACCCTGCCAACTGTGATAATGTGTGTGAGTCTCTGAGAGAGTGTGGTTGGGTTTTCCTTGACACCTGCTTTTCTGGACAGACACATGTACTACACTTACCTTATTCCTCCTTTATCACTGTTGCTGATGTCACTCACCTCCAAAGATACCTTTGGACAGCTTTCCAGCATGTAAAGTCTGTGACACATGCAATAACTGCATAAAAATGTAATAGCAATACATAGTTAGGCAGGGGGTTGAAACCCAGTTCTGGTAAGTGTGTGACAAAACATGCTCAGCTCTTACTCTCCTACCCCCTTCCTTTCTTACTTTGCCTCTGTCTGTCTCACTCCCTCTCTGGTGGATGTGGAAAAGTACATCTGCTTTCCTTAAGCAGTGGCTTGTGTTTTGTAAGTGATGCTCATGATCAGCTGATGGCCTGTGTACAAAATTGCAGTCTCCCACTAGCTGATTGCATGTGGAACAGCCGTGGTATAAATCCCATAGCGAATTGCATGGAAACACACTCCTTTAACTAAGAACATTATGTGGGTGTTGGCCCTTTTCATTTACTATGAGCAGGACTTCATGTCAGTGTTTGACAAACAGCATCACAGTGGGCAGTGGACTATACCTCTTACAACATACACTGTGGAGACAGGCCAACAAACAGGAGGGGGATGTTCCAGACATGAGGATAGAATTTAAGTCTTGCTCTACTACATTTGAAGTAATGTTGGTTTAACAGGGTTTGTGTGGATATGGCTGGTCTACATGATTTAATATCTGTCATAACAGTGATATGTGGTTGAGGAAACTCTCACCTGTATGGCTATCTGGAGACTGGCCAGTGTTTGGAGTATTTCATGTTTTGTGTTACTCACACATGTCCTATCTTTAGAAATGCAGTAGCATACTCTGAGGATTTCAGTCAGTACATGGTGACAGCCATGTGAGTTACTGACTTCATATCCCTCAGAAGACCTTTTTCACAACAAACCCTGTTACATCAGTAAATGCATGAGTTTATCACAGCAACATGTCAATGCAGTAAGAGGTGCATATGTTCAGTACATCATTATTTACTGACATCATACCTGATAACATGCCAATGAGCTATCAGACTGCTAGACATGTTATATATAGTAGAGCTTATATTTGAGAACAAAACCTGGACATTCTGTTGTAGTGTGTAGAGTAGTGAGTTCTGTGTACTTATGGTGATTGTTGACAGAGTGTGTATTGTGAATATGTACCTTGGCCTGTGTACAGACTGTGGTAGATGTCATTGTTCTTGGTCCTGTTCTATCTGATGTTGCATGCTGCTCCAGTGTATGGTACCCTATCGGCGTACATGTTTGTAGGGCCAGACTGACACATGTCCCATACCACAGTCAGGCATCAGAATACACTGTGTATTGGCCCAGTATATGCAGAGTTAGTGTGTCAGTGGCACATATGAGGATGGTGTTGATCACACAGTGCATATACTGTAATATTAAGTTCACTTACCATATGTGACTGTGGCTGTGTTGAGATTGGTTGTGGGTATGCACTTTCACACAGGTGTCTGTTACTCCATGCTGTTACATGCCTGCAGAGCCTGCTATATTTGCAGGTACATGTGTACACCCCCATAAGAAATGTAGGCCAGTGTTGTGGCAGCCTGCCTGTAGTTTGCACAGTGCTTTGTGACATGCCTAGCAGCTCAGTGTACTTACCCAGTGTGATGTTACGTCCAGATATTTGTCAAATGTACTGTTGCTTGGACACCATAACTGTTGTGTATTTCTGACAAAGCAGTGGGATGCTGTACAGAAGTATGTCGCTAACTAGTGGGCAGTATGTTGGCTTGTGACCTCTGCTCCTCCTGTTATTATGTGTCAGGACAGACAGGAGTGTGTGAATGCATAAACTGTGTGAGCTTATCTATTCAAGTATTTTTTGATATCTCCAATTACATGGCTGTAAATATCCACTTTGTCAGGCTTGGTCCACAAGTCTTGCATTAAGGGGTTCTGTGTATATCTCCTGACTGACCAGAGTGCATCAGACTGTAAACATTCATTGATCATATCTCTGCTGTATTCCAGAGGATCATTAGTGTGATTTGTGTGGCACAGCATCAATGGGACCTGATGGTATCCCCAGTTGCGTGCTACGTGAACTCCAAGAGGAGCTAAACCCGCATATAAAAATGCTATTTAACCTTAGCCTTACTACAGGATATGTACCTGAATACTGGCATACAGCAACAGTGGTCCCACTCCACAAAGGAGGCACCTCTACAGACCCTGGGAACTACCGCCCCATAAGCTTAACCAGCCTGGTCTGCAAAGCTATGGAAAGAATCCTTATGGAACTCATAAACAGCGACATTGGGGACCTACAGACACTTGATCCCACCCAGTTCAGCTTTGTGAAGGGCAGATCCTGCCTTTTGAACCTGGTTGACTTTTTCAAAACAGTCACTAGAGCCATTGATGAGGGCAAAGTAGTCCATACAGCCTACCTGGACTTGGCTAAGGCCTTCGACACAATACCCCACTCAGGCATCATAGACAAGCTTAACAGCTTAAATGTAAATCCATATGTCACAAGATGGGTTGCAAACTCGCTAAAGAACAGAACCCATAAAGTCAAAATTGCAGGAGCCATGTCAGACTCAAAGCCAGTCACAAGTGGTGTCCCACAGGGCTCTGTCCTAGGACCCCTCTTGTTCGGCATTTACTTCTCAGATGTGAAAGCAAACATGGGAGGGTTGTGGCTGAGAAAGTTCGCAGATGACTGCAAACTAGGCGCCATAGTCGATACACCAGCTGACACACACATCCTACAGAAAGGCCTCACTGAAACGGACAACTGGTGCCGGAATCATAGCCTAAAACTGAATGCCAAAAAATGTATAGTCATCCCCTTTGGGGAAAAAAAGTACCCACAAATTATCACATAGACAGTAACCCACTGAGTATGGAAAAAGTAATCAGAGACCTGGGGACCCAAGTCAATAGTGACCTCTCATTTGACACCCACGTTGCCAAAGTGGTTAGAAAGACTTTCTACCTTGCCCACCTTATCATGAAGGGTTTCACATCCAGATCAAAGGAGGTCATTGTACCCCTATACTCCTCACGTATCAGGCCCATGATTGAGTACAATGCCCCATTTGGTATGTACCTCACCCGGCACTTACAACAGCTGGAGAGACCCCACAAGTACCTCACCAAGATGATTAAGGGTCTCCAACATATGTCATATGCTGCCAGACTAAAGAAACTCCAGCTCTATTCAGTAGCATACCGCCTGCTCAGAGGTGATCTGTGCCTGACGTACAAGGCCATGTCCAATCATGAATTGATGGACATGCTCCACCTCAAAAAATCCAAATCCATCAGAACTATGAGAGCTAAAGATTTAAACCTCAGCACAAATATGAATAGGACATGCTGGAGGGGCAGATTCATAACTCAGAGGCTTCCCACACTCTGGAACAGAATCCCAGTTCATGTTAGGCAGAGCCCCTCGCTGACTCTCTTCAAGAGAAATCTTGATGAGTGGATGGGAGATCGTAGATTTACCCCGGGAGTCATCCCTGTGTCACTACTAGACAGAGGCACAGTAAACTAATTCTATTAAGTAAAGGGGTCTTCAATGTGTCACTACTAGACAGAGGCACAGTATTCTAAATCTATTCTGTACACTTTAGTACCACTACAAGGGGTGGCAAAAGCCACATCACTATGGCTAGGCTTATAAATGCCCCAGGGCAGATAGCCTAGTACTAAACTATGAAACTATGAAACTACACTATGATGATCTTATGATGTTTGTCAGTAACCAATGGTGTACATGACAATATCAGATGTGAGCTCCCACACAACATTTCTGTTAAGACAACCCTGTTACAGTAGCAACTGTCTACATTTATACCTGCAATACTTACATGACATCCTCTTGCACTATAAGGTTGTGACTACTTGTGCTGAGGTATGACTCCACTACATGTTCTGGACATATGTTATACAAATATGTGTATATATATATATATATATATATATATATATATATATATATATATATATATATATATATATATACACACAAACACATACACACACACACACACACACACACACACACACACACACACACACATATGTATATGTCTATATATATATATATATATATATATATATATATATATATATATATATATATATATATGTATATATATATATATGTATACATATCATCTTCTTTCAGCTGCTCCCAGTAGGGGTCGCCACAGCAGATCATCTGTTTCCATTTCTTCCTGTCCTCTGCATCTTGCTCTGTCACACCAACCACCTGCATGTCCTCTCTCACCACATCCATAAACCTTATCTTAGGTCTTCCTCTTTTCCTGTTACCTGGTAGCTTTATCCTTAGCATCTTTTTCCGAATATACTCAGCATCCCTCCTCAGCACATGTCCATACCAATGTAATCTTGCCTCTCTGACTTTGTCTCCAAACCTTTCAACCTGGGCTCTCTAATATACTTATTCCTAATCCTATCTACCCTTGTCACACAAGTGCAAATCTTAACATCTTTAACTCTGCCACATCCAGTTCAAACTCCTGCCTTTTTGTCAATGCCACTGTCTCCAACCCATATAACATAGCTGGTCTCACTACCCTCTTGTAGACCTTCCCTTTCACTCTTACTGGTACTCGTCTGTCACAAATCACTCCTGACACTCTTCGCCACCAACACCATCCTGCCTGTACTCTCTTCTTCACCTCTCCTCCACACTCACCATTACTCTGAACTATTGATCCCAAGTATTTAAACTCATCCACCTTTGCTACCTCTACTCCTTGCATCCTCACCATTCCTCTATCCTCCCTGTCATTAACACAGATATATTCTGTCTTAGTCCTGCTGACCTTCATTCCTCTTCTCTCTAGAGCATATCTCAATCTCTCCAGGGTCATCTCCACTTGGTCCCTACTCTCACTACAGAACACAATGCCATTTGTAAACATCATAGTCCACAGGGACTCCTGTCTGATCTCGTCTGTCAATCTGTCCATCACCACTGCAAATAAGAAAGGGCTCAGAGCTGATCCTTGATGTAATCCCACCTCTACCTTAAATGCATCCGTCACTTCCACCGCAGACCTCACTGCTGTCACACTACCCTTGTACATATCCTGTACCACTCTTACATACGTCTCTGACACTCCCGACTTTCTCATACAATACCACAACTCTTCTCTAGGCACCCTGTCATATGCTTTCTCTAAGTCTACAAAAAACAATGCAACTCCTTCTGACCTTCTCTGTACTTCTCCATCAACACTCTCAAAGTAAACATCACATCTGTAGTGCTCTTTCTTGGCATGAAACCATACTGCTGATCACTAATCATCACGTCCTTTCTTAACCTAGCTTCCACTACTCTTTCCCATAACTTCATGCTGTGACTGATCAATTTAATCCCTCTGTAGTTACTACAGCTCTGCACATCACCCTTACTCTTAAAAATTGGTGCCAAAACACTTCTTCTCCATTCCTCAGGCATCCTCTCTCTTTCCAAGATTTCTTTAAACAATCTGGTTAAAAACTCCACTGCCATTTCACCTAAACGCCTCCATGCTTCCACAGGTATGTCATCTGGACCAACAGCTTTTCCATTCTTTATCCTTTTCATAGCTATCCTTACTTCTTCCTTGCTAATCCATTGTACTTCATGATTCACTATCCCCACATTATCCAACCTTCTCTCCCTCTCATTCTCTTCATTCATCAACCCATCAAAGTACTCTTTCCATCTCACTAACACACCCTCCACGCTTATGAGTATGTTTCCCTCATTATCCTTTATCACCTTTACCTGCTGCTCATCTTCCTAGCTCGATCCTTCTGTCTAGCCAATCGGTACAGATCGTTTTCTCCCTCCTTAGTGTCCAACCTTTCATACAACTCTTCATATGCCTTATACTTAGCCTTCACCTCCTCTCTGTTTGCCATGCACCCCATCTCCTTATACTTCTGTCTACTTTCTTTATCTCTCTGACAATCCCACTTCTTCTTTGCCAACCTCTTTCTCTGTATACTCTCCTATACTTCCTCATTCCACCACCATGTCACCTTGTCATCCTTCCTCTGTCCAGATGTCATAACAAGCACCTTTCTAGCTGTCTCCCCTACTAGCTCTGCTGTAGTTAACCAGCTATTTGGTAATGCTTCACTGCCACCAAGTACCTGTCTTAACTCATCCCTGAACTCCACCTCACAAATACCTTTTTTTAATTTCCACCATTTGATCCTTGGTGCTGCCCTCACACTCCTCCTCTTCTTCTGATATATATATATATATATATATATATATATATATATATATATATATATATATATATATACATACATATACACATATATGTTTACATATATACAGATATATCGATATATATATATATATATATATATATATATATATATATATATATATATATATATATATATATATATATATATATATATACATATATATATATATATATATATATATATATATATATATATATATATATATATACACACACACATATATATTTTTATGCAGCTAGATCTATATATGACCATATACATAAAACACAACATACAGATGTATATAAATACATATATATAAATATATATGTGTATGTACGTGTATACATATATCTACATATGTAAATATATATATATATATATATATATATATATATATATATATATATATATATATGCTTATGTGTAAACATGACTGTTGTATATATCTTCCCAGATGTATCACACCATATTTATCTATGTGCATATTTAGATGTAACAACATACTTGATTCAACACTAATATCACTAACAAGTACTGCACATTTGTAGAAGTCATAGCAATTGTTCAATACAATTCATTATGTGTACTGACAGATATATTGGAAAAAACAACAGTCTTCACAGCTGTGATGGCTTAGTGGTTAACTGCTGTGAGCATAGTGTGCAGGGTCCTGTGTTCAAGGGCTGTTTAGTTTGTTGCTGGGCAGAATACGGGCTGTTGGACACAGAAAGGTTAAGGCAGTTTTGAGCAACTTTAAGAAGGTTTGCATAGGTTTGCATGATGGTAAGCGCTGCTAACATACGGTTAAACGAAAAAGGCACTTACACCATGTAGGCTTTGCTTACCAGTGTGCAAATCTGCTTAGCATTTATATTGCAGCAATGCTTACACCTGCTAAGCATAGCTCAGTCCTGCAAACCAGTGATCACATTCCAGTCTGATAAAATATCAGGGTAATGACATCTTTAATAATTGTATTTAATTCCATGTACATAATCTGCATCTATGTGCTGTCATTACAGTAGCAAGGGGTGTGGGTCTACTGTCTGGGACACTTGAGTATATATGGCTTGTACAAAACTCTTTTCCATTTGAATGTGTTTCATACATGGGTAGTATCCCAGGTTATATGCAGTCACACTGCCATGTAGTGTATCATTACGTTACTACTGTTGACGGTGCTTTCATAAGTAAGAGTAGATTGCAGATTGTAGTACTGGAACCTAACACCCCTGCATGCAACGATGGATTCTGAATCCTCACTATCATGTTCTTTGTGTGTGAGCTGTGTGTCATTAAATATTTGCAACTGGATATTGATCTGACATTTGGATATTAACTATAGACTACTGTGTGTATAGGACATGTCATTGAGGGCTGCTGTCATGGCATACCTATCTGTGTCAGACATCTATTTGTCAACACAGTCATCCTTCTGTATAATCAGTTGGCTAACTGATGTCTTTCTGTCCTCTGTACAAATGTGCAGATGTCAGGACTCCATCTTGGTTGCTTACAGGCAATCTAAGTTTGAGTGACACTGACATGTCTACCCAGCTGTGTTATGAATGCCACAGCTAGGAATCCACACCCTGTATGCACCACATGTCATGGATACCTCAACTACACTACCACAGTCAACAGAACATACTTAAGTACAGGTCTCCAAGACAGACATTGACCATGTTATGTAATACATGTTGCATACATGTCAACTGGAGCACCTCACTGTCCCTCTGCAAGAGGCAACCAGATGATTGGATGTTGCATGTAACTCTCACCCTGTGGATAACCCCTTGTGTTGTCTATTGATAGATGGCCTGCTGGCAAATGGCAGGTGGCATGATACCACTGTACACACATCCCCTACACTTTCCATCTCTCCATGGACAATAGCTTGGTACACACCTATGAACACAACTGCACTAATAGACCCCAGCACTGACAAATGTGTATGTGTGCATTACTGAGAATAACAGTGTATGTGTGTTTGTAGACCTCTAGTTGATAATACCTTGAGACTCTACACACCCACCACTCCCCCATTGCCATAATTAGATGTGGTTGCTGCTGTACTGGACATTACATGTACCTTGTTACACTCCTCACCCTATGGGCTACCTGGAGCTTGCAGTACCAGCACAACACTGTTGTACAAATGGGTTGATAGGCATGGGATACCCTCTGAGTTCTGGCAAGTATGTGTATGTGTGCACATGTGTATATTTGTACGATGCAGCATTCTGAGGCCACATTCTCCTAATACAATATGCCTTGCCACACAGTATTTGGGATAGTAATGTTGCTGACCATAGAAGAGCCATGACAATGCATCACCCTACTATCCCTGTGGCATGTGAATTAGATGCATGACCCTGTAGTAGCACTCTTGGGATAGACAGGGGGTTGTACTGCAGTCCTGGTCAATTTGTGATGGTGGCTATGTCAGAGTGTTATCATGGGTTTCAGAGCATACAATATCCACTGTGGGGTGTGGGTGCTGGGTATACTGTCTTTACACCATGGTACCCCTAGTACATGTCCCATGTTCCACTGTATGTGGATCACTGTCACCATCAACCATACAGGTAACTGATAACACTATCCAGCCCAGTCATGCATGTGCTGTGTGCAACATATCTGTAACAGAATGGACAGTGACAAGGTAGTTAGCACTGATAAACCCAGGTCTCTCAGATGTGTGTATGACTGTTATGCGTTTGTCAATGTGTATATGACAGTATGTCACACTATGTATTGTTCATAAACAACCAGTACATCCCCCATTACCATACTGTATAGGGTCTAGTGATGTTCTTCACTTAACATGTAACCTGGAATATACCTCATCCTAAAAGCTGTGTGGTGTTTGCAGTTAAGGCCACACACATCAGTAGTATTCCTAAGTAGGGGTTCTAGTCCCAGTGTTGCCAAGTAAGAGTGTGTGTGTGTCTGTATTTGAAGGGATCTACTTCCATTTGCAGAATACACATGTCCCAAGAGGTCATATGTCTGAGAACTGCCTGGCAAATGCTAACATTTCACAGGTATCATCCTGTGGAAATTCATTCCATCACAACTAGTAGTAAATGTGTAAATGCCCTCTTCCCCACTCTATAGGTGTACAGTGATACTGGGGTTGGTATATATAGCTGGGTGTGGATCTTGTGGACACAGTCACCATCATTGCAACTACTGTTGAGTGTATCCTCTGCTTAGTTGGCTGTAATAATGTACAGTTCATGTTAACAGGTTAAGTAGTGGTCAATCACACTATCTGCAGCTCTACAGCACTTCAGACCCTCCAAAGGGAAGGGCTGTACCACCCACACCAGCAAACCTATGTTTACCGGGCTGAGGATTGCACTACATTGGGGAAGGGGACATATAGCCTGCCAGTACCATCATCAATGACATTAAACTAGCAGACTGCTTATTTCCCAATGTGTTGTTGTGCCTATTCTGTCTTGGTGGAATTACATAGGCTAAAATGGGTTCCTTGCACAAGTACATACATCCATGTGTACAGTATTCTCTGTGTATTGCATCAACACTAAAGCCTTGGTGTGTTTTATACACAAACATGTGGTGTGTACCACCCAGTAGACTTACAATTGTCCACTGTAAAAGATCTGCTGACATCAGTCACCATGCACTCACCTGTATACACCCCAGACCTATCAGCCATGTGGCACATGCAGTAACTTTTCTACAGACCTGTGACATGTTTTCAGCTGTACCCAGGATATGGCATAGTCAAGGTGTCACCACAGTGCCATACCCCTTGTAGGAAACAACAGCAGACCAACATCCTGCTGACACATGGACATCTACAACACAAATGGAATACATTATGGAGACCACAATCACTCAGTGTTAATAACAGCTATAATGCATTGTGGCTGGACAGCTACACTTCCTGACATGTAAGCATTAAACTTTAGTGCTGACAACATGTTACACAACATTACATTAGTACGCCATAATACAGTCATCCTGTGCATCCGAACCATATTAGCCTGTCCCTGCATTGATGTTAAGGATGACAGGGATATGGCGCAGGTATCATCATATGCAACGGGTGTGTTGTTGGTTTGCCAAAGACCTAGGCTGAGCCATATGTTTAACATCGTGTGTGTGTGTGTGTGTGTGTGTGAGGGGGTTTAATTATGAATTGGGCTGTTGCGATGTGGTGTGTGTAGGTATGGGGTTGCCCTAGCTGTGTTGGTGATGTGTGTGTGTGTGTGTGTGTGTGTGTGTGTGTGTGTGTGTGTGTGTGTGTGTGTGTGTGTGTGTGTGTGTGTGTGTGTGTGTGTGTGTGTGTGTGTGTGTGTGTGTGTGTATGCTTGCACACAGTTCTGCCATGTGACTGCCTTATACAGAGGTTTGTTTGACAGCTGCAGACTGTACCTGGCAGGGTGTGCAGTTCACGTCTCTTGGCCATGGACACAGGAACTGTGCCTGCCATGGTTCCACGGGCACCACCAGGTACAAGCCACAATATGGTACTCTCCCCTGATGATGACATATGTCTGCTGGATCCAGGTCCCTCTTGGGACCGGCCAGGGCTATGTGCACGTGGCCTGCTATGTTGTGGTGTGGACAGTGCCCCCTGCAGTGCTGGGGCTGGTACTGCCACTGCGGGAGTGGCTCTGACCTCTGGCACATCCACGTCGACCTCCAGCTGTTGGTGTTGCTGGCCTATGTTCATGTAGCCATCGCAATACTCCCACCATATGCTCAAGCACAGACATGCCATGGTTGAGGATTCCCACCATCTCACCCAATTGTCTAACCATGACCTCTGCAAAATAACGGTGGGCACTTGCAAGATCACAGATGTCAACAACAGCTGAATGAGTAGCCCTCTGCAGCCTCAGACCCTGTCTGGTATACCATTCCATATTTGCCTGCACCTCCATGATGGCCTGAAACATGATTCTGGTGGCACCAGATGTGGCACCTCTGTCAGGGGCATGATGACAAGTAGCCCTCCTACGAGCACCCCTGTACATCTGCCTGTGTGCTACCCCACTGGACATCCGGCTATGGCTGCTTTGTCCAGACACAAGTACAATAGATACCACAGTGTCCTGTCCCATGCCAAAACCTGCCAACTGTCCCTCAGCTAATGTCACTGGTGATGGGGTATGTATAGGCAATGTGACTATGTGTGGGGATGGGCTGGATAACAGTGGGATGTCAAACGATGGCACAGCTTCAGCCCCTGACAACCACGCCTGTGCTTCAACAAACCTATCATCATTATCAGTGTCTGTATGGACACCAACATCTGTTTGCCTGAAGGAGGAAACCTGCCCACCTCGTCACCTGCAAGGGGAAAACAAGAAATGCACTTTAAGACCTGTACATCATTGCTTAGTACACACACACACACACACACACACACACACACACACACACACACACACACACACACACACACACACACACACTTACAGGTGAGGTTGCACAAAGATATTACACACAGATCTCTCATTACCCATCTGTCAACATGCATGACATATGGCACTCAGCATGCAGTGCAGCTATAGTCAATCCCTGTTACCAACATTATACATCCCTGTTATGCATGGGTTGTGTTAGTAGGTGATGCCCCTTCCCCTGGAACACACTGCACCCATGTACAAAGTATTGCTGTACACCTGTTCAGCACCCTGGCAAGTACTGTGCAGCATACCTCACAGGTGTACACACAACTGCTGTATGTGTATATATGTGTCAGTTATGTTTGCTCTGCTGCTCACAGCCCCTATGTGTTTGTCTGACACATACCTGGGATGATATGTGGACATATGTCATTTGTGAATGTCTGATGTCTGATTTATAGATCTCATCTTTAGCGGTGCATATATGGCCAATAAAATACAATTACAATTACACTGACAACCTTCAAATCTTACTGTGGCTATGGGGAGTGTACACACCCTTAATAACATGGCACCCTCTTCCCTGATATGCCATGGGACCACATTACTGCATATGTTAACATTACACAAACCTGATATGTGACATATGACCTGTGCAATCAAATGCAGTATCCAACAAATGGGTTAGTTGTTCAGATGCTGATTGAGATGAATACAATTTGTGGGTGCATATGTGTGCCCACCCTTATCTTGATGGTTTGTTGCACCAACTGTTAAGTGTACAACAGCAGTCACTATTCCTGGAAGAGGTATACTAACATGGGCCAGCTGCATTTGCCAGTATTTGGTCACTCTGCCCTACAAATGTCCCCCAACTCTGCATGATTACAAGGTCAACACATGTGCACAGCCCTTGAAGGTCACACAGTGCCATCACTATTGCTGTGGAGTCAGGGTTATGGCTGCCAAAATTTAGGACCTTGACTGTGTGGAGATACAGCCATTCTTAGTGAGATTTGAATCTCTGCTTGAGTTCACTGTTGTGTTTCAGGATGACACCCCCTCCCAATCCTCAGCCATTTTGCAGATGCTTGACAACTATGGCCTGCACATGTGTGTCATTTTGCAGTGTCCCACATTCTGAGCACCATGTGTACTCGCCTAGTCCCTGCTAATGAATGGCAAACATACAGGTGTACACTGGCACCAGCAAGGTACAGATGGGGATTGTGGGCCTGAGGTGGAGTGAGGTGTTGGTTGTGCAGCACATGTATCTTAATTGATACTGTCTGTAGGTTTCCAACTTGGTCTTGGTACACCAGTACATATTGCAGCACATGCCTTTGGGGTCTTTTGATGTTATGCATATGCTACCCGTAGAGAGCCCTGGCTGATGTTTCCTGTGGAACAACTGTCCCATCTGATTACCCTAAACCATGGGCCACACTTATGCAGAGTCCAGGCGATTGCTGACATAGGTACTGCATGGCCAGTACTTGCCAGACATTTCTGTAACTCCCTCAGTGTTACAGCATGTTACTAGGCAGCCTACATGACCAGTTTGAAACATGTGTCGTCATCTGTTTTGGATGGCCATCTGTTTATTTTCTACATTAATCCTGTCCCATACATCCTTGCCACATACTTGACTGTCTTCACTGCTTGCCATGATATATGCAATGGTGAGGTAAGGCTACATGTCCAACTCGTACATGCTACCTGTTGGTTATGGGATTCATTCCATGGCTTGTAAGATGTGTGCAAGCCACAGCTGCCTCTGTTGTAGGTAAGTGGGCACGTTTGATGGGCAAACATCTTGGACAGCAGACCACTTCTTGGTGTGACACTGAGGACCTGTACTTTCTGGAAGGTCCATACTCATGAATAGTGCATGCTGTCAGTACCTCAAAAGCTGCTTCCACAATATGTTATTTGGAGTGTATGCGCACATATGCTTCCAGTGTTTGTAAAGGTATGTATTCCCCATATTTGCTGTCCTAACATAAGATTCCATATTACACATTCATTGCTCATGTTAGGACCAGATTACAGGTTGTAAGAGCTGTGGAATGTGGTATTGTGATATGCCGTTGTGTAGATATGTAACAGTTGCCATTGTAATAGTGGCATATACACTGTTGTAGCACTGTATAAGGATGATGTTTCAGACATGTCCCTACTGTAGACCATTTGTCCTACCATTATGTTCATCTCTCTGCACACATCTTGCAATGACAGGTTGTTAGTTGTATTGCAGGACTCTTACATACCCTTCACATACGCCACCATGGTGACCACTGTGATGCAGTGCAGTTAATAGCAACAATAAGTGAACATGTACAGCATGCATTATGGGTAGGTGTGTTAAATCTGTGCATGGAAAATATCATGGCCATAACATGGCCGGTGTATTGGCAAACCTGTACAAACACCATACTCACCAGCTACAGGCTGCTGCCCTGGAGGTATACCAAGTGGACCTACATAGTTGTATGAGATATGTGATGTCAGTATTCACATCTGTGGCATTGGTATAGGGTGGGAGCAGCATTACAGTACATCAATAGTACAAACCCACAATACTAAAGATTATACACATCTATTTATTACTACAAAGCAGCAACAAACTATATATATTTTATCTCACATATGCATGATTAAACTCCACA
>NC_056730.1:497133038-497240538 GCF_019279795.1 Protopterus annectens | reverse complement strand
ATTCCCTATGGTAGACAGACTGTTCTGCATGATATCTTATTGATATCATCCTGAAATCGTACAGGTATGATGGATTACTGTTAACTTCTTGTGGCTATGTTGTGTAGGGTCCTGGGTATTAGACTTGCAAGTGTTGGTATTGTGTTGCAAGGCAGATCTGTTTGGTTGTGGAGGAGGGGATGATATCAATAATTACAAGAGGTGCTTAAATTGGGCCCCCTCACCCCCATTAAGGGCGCCTTTGGTCATATATGTATTTGTTGTGTTCTTTTATTATATATATATATATATATATATATATATATATATATATATATACCTTTTTACACACAGACACACACAGACACACACACACACACACACACACACACACACACATATATATATATATATATATATATATATATATATACATATATATATATATATATATATATATATATATATATATATATATATATATATATATATATATAAATACATTTCCTCTATTGTTGAATGATTGTGCTGCATGATATGTTTGAGAAAACATCAGCTTTATGTATATCTAACATGGCTTAGTGGTAAATCACTTTGGCTATAGTGTGCAGTCTCCTGGTTTGAGACTTGTAAAAGCTGCTTATTTTGTTGCTGGTCAGAACAGGGGCTGCTGGAGACAGAGTGATTAAGGCACTTTTAAGCAGTTGTAAGTGGGTTTGCAAGACAGAAAGCTATGCTAACGTCTAGTGAAATATGCTTACAGAGAGTTAGCCTCAAAATTGCTTATTCTGTGTGCACATTGCTTGCCCCCATGCAAACAGGCTTAAACCCGCTTACTACTGCTTAAAAGTGCTTACTCCCACTTACCCCTGCACTCATTTCTTTAAAAGAAAAGAAAATGAGGTGATAAGAAAGTGATGAAAAAGGGGCACAAAGAGAGAAAGAAAATAGGGAAAATATCTAGGGATGTGCAGGACAGGTGTAGGGAAGGTCCATAGCTGCCCATTTTTTCTACAGCAACAACTGTGCATATACACTGAATGTGGAGGTAGATTTGGACAATCAAACCCCTGAGAGAGGGGTGAAGACAACAAAAATATGTTGTGAAGCCAATTACACCAGATTAAATGTGTCTAGTGGACATGTGTGTGAAATGGACAGCTATGTATGGGGTGAGATTTTTTTTTTTTTGGGGAACAGATTGACCTTTTTTTTTTTTTTTAAGCTGAGATTGGGATGTTGGGGAAGGGTAGTAGGTATTTTTGGGGTGGTAGGTTGGACAGGATGGCAGACAAGACAGACAAGATGGCATACAAGGGCAGTATATGACACGTGGGGGGTAAACACCTTGGATGAGGAGGCATGTTTGGAAGTCAGAAGCCCATGAGCTCCCAAATGGAAACAGTGGGACTGATGTCCCCACCCATGGGCAGTCACCACTGCACCTTCACAGCCCCGAAGGTGGCTGTGCTGGAGGCTGGGTAGGAGGGGCAAGGTGACCCTCTAAATGCACCATGCAGCCCTCAAGCTGGTGTAGCAGATCTCCAAACTCCCTGCGGAGCTTGCTATGCACCAGACCTCGGAGCTGATGAGGGGTGACAGTTTCCTGTCCATGCCCGCTCCCTGGTGGGGGGTGAGCCCCATCCTCTGAGGTGGTTCCACCCAAAGGTGGTGCAGGACCAGCGGATGAAGAGGTCCCGGGGTGGGCCCCAGATGTGCTGGTGCCTGGTGCTATGACCAGATGAGGAGGGAGAGGTGGGTCAGCTGTGACTGGCCTTCCCAAACGTGCTATGGTGTTGCAATTTTAAAACATATGTGGGTTAGTAATAGTCAACACATTGCAGGATTAGCTATAACAGCATGCATAGATATTCCCATTAACCCAAAACACCAGATATGGAACAGTTGCATAGCAAACAGAACACATGCATATATGGAACAACAGTGGCCATTACAACAGCATGCATGTTACATTGATGTCAACATGCCACCAATGTCGGAGTATTTCATCATAGCACATGCATAGAAACACATTTCAATATTTATCAAACAATAGGACATATGTCCCAAAAGTAGATTTAATTGTACACATAACCAGTGAGTTGTGTATTTAGATTATTGTTGCAGATATGGTGGGGGACTGAGAGAGATGTCAATTAACAAGTTTTATATCCCTGTAGTTCTCACAACTTTCTTAGTCACTGCTGTAATCTGTAGCTTACAGGTATTATTACACTACCCTATGGCCTTAGTTTGGACAGTGGTATGTTTGTAGACAAGTATATATGTGAACTGTGATTTACCTACAGTATACACCTCTTACCTGGTATACTTGTGGAGGTATTGTTTGTTAACATTACCTGACTGTTTCTGCACATATTCCCAGATTCCAGGTCGATGTTATGCACATACCTCTCAATCTCTTATTACACAGACTCTAGTCAAGGCTTGTCAACATGCAGGTGGAACTGGGACATATTTTGACTATTGCCCTCATAAACTTTTGGAGACTTGCTACAATGACAAGTTTGTTTTCTTATACATTTTCTGAATATTTACAGGTCTGAAAATCAGTCATTAAAAGCTACTTAAATTTCAGAGATCATCACAATGATTTGCCAAGGGGACAGGGTAATAGGCATCGGATATGGGCCAATTATCTGGATATTCTGAACAAATCTGTACAGTTGAGGGGTATTATTATGCATACAGCATACTACCACTTCCAGGATTCGAACCATGGCTGTGTCTGCTAAACATAAACAGTGTACATCACAGATGAGCATGTTATTTAAATGTTGCTGTGTATCTCTTCACTGTTTTCTGTCTATAAGTCTCCCACGGTTTTACAATCTGACCTTGTAATTGCAACAGTCTTATACAGGGATTCCTAGATATTTTTATTATGTAGTACAGTGTGAGTGACAGTGATGACTAATACATTATTATTCAGAGAGACTGCAACACTAACAATGTCATATAATACCAGACTAAACAGTACCAGGTTCAGGATTTCAAATCTTTATTTCCAGGTACAGTTTTCTTATCTGACAGACCTGTGGAGGGAATGTTTGTTAACACTACCTGAATGTTATGACACATATTACCAGATTCCACATTATTATTATGCACATACATCTCACTCTGTTACTGCACACACTCTGGTTATAGCTTCACAACATGGAGATAGAGATGGGACATAATTTGCATATTACTCTCATAACATTTTGCTGAATTGCTAGAGTGACAGGTTTGTTCTTATAGATATTTTTCTGATGGTTATGATGTCTGACAATCAGTTGTATGACATTATTCACTGCATAAACTTCTGGGATCATCCCACTGATATGCCAGGGGGACAGGGTGACAGGCAAAAAATTTAAGCTAATTATCTCAACTTTCTGAAAAAATCTGTATAGTTGAGGGGTATGATTATGCATACAGCTTACTATCACTCCCATGATTTGAACCATGTCTGTGTGTGCTAAAGATACAACAGCTTATGTCACAATAGAGTGAGCTATTTGGATTCTGCTGTGTATCTTTGCACTGTTTTCTGTCTGTCTCCCTCAGTTGTACAATATGACCTTGTGATTACAACAGTCGTATACAGACATTCCTACACATTTTATTTATGTAGCACAGTGTGAGTAACAGTGCTTAATGCAACAGTACTATTAAGATAATGCAACACTACATTACCATATGATACCACAGTAAACACAACCAGTCCAGGAGTTAGACCTGTTACCCTTTTATTTACGTATAACCTATATGAGACTCTTCCTGTCATATTGTCTGGTTCATTCAGTACATTCCATACACAATACAGGTTTTATACTAGCAATTAACTTTCTACTACTTTTAGATTTATTTCTTATGACAGTACATGCAAGATTATTACTAACCTGCCTCGCGATGCAACCTTTGCAGCCTACATGCATGGGCTTCCTGATTTACAGCACTCCACTGCAGCTGTCTGAAACATTGAGGAATATTTAGCCATACCTATCCATAATATACATGAGCTAAGCAATTATTAAACAGTTAATAGAATGAGTACTTACACACTGCTGGGACATCACCCTGCCTAGCTTCTTCGATACACTGATCCAAGAGCTCCATCTTCCTCTGTTTCAGGTTGGCATAGTGATGCCTGACCTGCTCACCAGTTCAAGGGATGCCAGTAGCACTGGTGAGGTCACGGGTGAGACAGTCCCAGGCTTCCACTTTATATTGGAAACCCTGGTACTGGCCCTGCAGCAGTCTCTCTTCAAGGTCTTTTACCAGGAGTCCTGCCATGACCTTAGACTCCTGGATGCCCCAGAACTGCACTCGGAAACCCAATCCTTCCCCAACCCTAGCCATTGTGCCTACAGGAGGAAGATGCAACTAGTTATGAAATGTATTCCTGCCTGTGGGGTTTAAAAAGGGCTAATTTCCTGCACTTTGCCATGATTGGATGGTTTTGAAAATGCTAAGCTATGGGCAAACCTGTTTACCTAAGGTTGGCATTGCTTAAAGGGGCATACTAATGGGCAGATCTATTTAGCTGGGCTACGCATTGCTTACACCCGGTAAGCAGAGGTGTGCAATGCTTAGCATTGCTTATATTTAATATTGCACACTATTTGCTGTTTGGCATTGATTTATCATTCATTACATGTTATAAATGTGTTTAGTATCCATGATTCATGTGTACATACACTGTATGGGGTACGTGTGCTTATTGGGGGATTTCACCACTTTATTACAATGAGACCTCACATCTGGACTTAATGCAGTACTCCATTTCACAAATATATGTAATTTAGTAGGTTATACAACAACAAAAATTGTTTATAAATTCCTTTCACATGTAAAATGTGATTTTGCTGTAGTGAGGATCTGTTTGAGTACAGATCAATTTTATGGAGTGCTGATATGGCGTAGTGATAAATCGCTGTGGTGTGCAGGGTCCTGGGTTCAAGTATTACAAAGGCTGATTATTTTGTTGCTGGGCAGAACAAGGGCTGTTGGATACAGAGTGACTAAGGCACTTTTAAGCAGTTGTAAGCGGGTTTGCATGGGTTTGCGCAATGGTAAGCAATGCTAACTACCGGGTAAATATGCTTACAGAGAGTTAGCCTCAAAATTGCTTATTCTGTGTAGGCATTGCTTACCCCCATGCAAACAGTCTTAAACCCACTTAGTACTGCCTAAAAGTGCTTATTCCCACTTACCCATGGGCTAATTTCTTTAAAAGACAAGAAAAGGAGGGGACAGGAAAGAGGTGTGCAATGCTTAGCATTTCTTAGTTTTAATTTTACACACTATTTGATGTATGGCATTGATTTATCATTCATTACATATCATAATTTGTTTAGTATTCCTGATTCATGTGTGAGTATACTGTATGGGGTACTTGTGTTTATCTGGGGATTTCACCACTTTATTACAATGACAACTTACATCTGGACTTAATGCAGTACTCCAGTTCACAAATATATGTTATTTAGTAGCAAAGAAATGAAACTCGGAACCAAAACCAAATAAAAAATGCAGCCCACAGCAGTAAAAAGTAAGAGCCAGAAATAATCTCCAAAAGACGTATTTATTAGAACACAATAAATCCTTCAAGCGCTTTCGCTCAGTGCAATACTGAGCTTTATCAAGATGACAGCAAGAGGCAACTGATCCTATTTAAATAAATGTTTAAAGATCATGTGATCCGTTAATTAGACTTAATTAATAGCTAGTTTTAAAAGTCAAATACTAAGCAACACAAAGTTATATAAAATCTATAAAATCCCAATAAATGCACTTTTATAAACATTATTTAAAAAGTCACATAATATGTTATAATAAATAAATAATATTAAATATTGTGCATTGTGTATATTATTTCATGAAACCGTTTGCATAGATTATTAACAAATATGTTGCTGTTGATGTGTAAAAAAAACATGGAAAAACACTGAAATACAACAATGAAATGGTAAAATAACAAAATAGTATCATATAATAATTCTCTAATGTAATAAATAATAATAGTAATAAATATAATGATATAATGATAATATTAATTTCTTCCTAAATATTATAACTTGGCCCTTCTTAATTTTAAAACACTACTTAAATTCATACTATCATTTAATCCTGGCCATTTAGCAGCATATAATCTTAACTGCCATATAAGCTCCCTGTATTCTAATTTGGTCTCCCAGTCACCCCCTCTCTTGTCAGGTGTTATCTGGTCTAAAACAATGAACTTAAGTTCCATATTGGGGCAGGACAAAAAATGCTTATAAAAGGCATTATATTGCTTTTTCTTAGAGATGTCATAAAAATGTTCGTAAATTCTTCTCTTTAGTGTCCTTTCTGTTTTCCCTATATAGAAACTTTGACATTTTATACAAAGACTTAAATAAACAACATATTTTGCGTTACAATTGAAGTAACCATTTGTCTGACATACATATTTTTTGATGGGATGTATACACTGTGGCCATTGAAAATAGCAGGACATTGTTTACACATTCCATACTTGTAAGTTCCCTTCTTACGTCCATTGCCAATGGTGTCCACTATTTGCTTTTTCTCAAATATTACTTTCATGTCAGTGTCACTGCATCTGACAAATTTGGGGGGTTTTGGGACCATCGTTAATAAATCTTCATGTAGTGTAAGAACTGGCCAATATCTTAATATTGTTTCTCCTATTAAAGTTACTAGAGAATGTGTGTATGTAGTTATTTTGTTCTTGTTCCTGAGAATTTTTGCTCAAGCTACCCACTTGTGGTGTCATGGACCCTAATAAAGGTGGATAGTTCTCTTCCCTATGTGAACAAATCTCAATAACCAAATTGTTGACTAATTGGGCAGGGTAACCTCTTTCAGAGAACCTCTCCTTTAAAAAGTTTACCTCTTTTAAGAAATATTCTGCAGTACTGGACATTCGGGAGGCACAAATTAGTTGCCCTTTAATAATTCCTTTCTTTTAATAATGTTTTTTTAAAAACATTTTTTTTAATTTTATATAATATATATTTCTATTTCATCAGGAAATGATGTTTTTTGCTCATTTCCTGTTTTTATCTTTTAAATGAGCATTTCTGAAACTGTCTCATAGTATCTCTGATGAAGCTGTGACAGGAGTCACGGCGAAAACGCTTGTTTGTGTTGCAATAAATCTACGCGTTAAGGATATTTAATCTGCCTGGTTTTTTATCACAAAGCCTGCTTGCTGGATACAAGGTTGCCTGTTAACATTTTTCAATAGTTTTTCATTTCTGATCACTTGTTACATCAGGCAAAAGTGGTACATCTGTGACGGAAGGGGAAATGGATGCCGAAGACTTTCCAGGACTACCACCAGTTGGGAATAGTAGTTATTTAAATAACTTTCGTGGAGCTCCAAGAGGTCGTAAACGGAGTTGGAATGGTACAGGACAGGGGTATTATACAGAATATAAAATATATCAACGGACAAATAAACGGGGGAAATGGGACTAATTTTCGTGATGCTAGTTCTTCTAGCTGTAAGTATGTAGTTAATTTATCAGGATATGAGTTAACAGATTGCGACATTGCCGTTTTGGAAAGGGGTTTAAAATATGTACCTACTGTTTTGCCCAGGCTACATGAATTAAAAGGTGATGTGTTTTGTTTTACTCATAGGTTAAATTTGATAGATTATTTCAATACTGATGGTATTACAAATGTTATATGTGATGATGTGAATAATGATTCCTTTAGTTCTATGGATAGTTTTTATTCCTGCCAGTCTACTGAAGACTTTAATGCCTATTGTAAATTAAATACAGAGAATATTAAGGTTAAAAGTGATTTAATGCCTTTTTGTAGGAATGATAGTATTAAACACTTTAATATTTCTCTGAGTTATAATGTGGAAAAGGAATTTTTTACATTTTTGAAAAATAAAAAGAATGTTAGATATAATTTAGACAAAGAAGAATGGCAATGTTTAAATAAATTAAGTCATAATGATAAATTGGTATTTGAGCCTGCTGACAAAGGGGGAAAGTTGGTTGTGCTAAATTATATTCAGTATATATCTATGTGTTATGCACATTTAAATGATGATCAAATATATAAAAAAATTGATATGGCTGATTATTTAAAAGCTCAAACAGATTATAATGACTTAATAAATAAGGGGCATAGATTGTATTATTTTTCAGTGAAGGATATACAGGAGAAATTTGTTATAAAAAATCCTAGAATGCCATGTTTTTATTGCCTTCCTAAAATTCACAAAAATTTAATGGATCCCCCTGGACGACCTATTGTTTCAGCCAGTGGTAGTTTTCTACATAATATATCTTGTTTTTTACATGAATTCTTGTTATCTACAGTTAAGAAATTACCATCCTATATAAAAGATGTATTTGAATTTTTGGATAAAATTGATAATATAGGATGGGAAAAAGATATGTATTTTGTAGTATTAGATGTTGTCAGCTTATATACCATTATTAATCATCTAGATGGTATAGGGGCTGTTAAATATTTTTTAGGTGAAAATCCAGTTACTGAATATGTTCTTGAATTGATTATGATGTGTTTACAAAATAATATATTTGAATTTGATGGGAGTCTTTACAAACAAACTCAAGGAACAGCGATGGGGGCACCATTTGCCCCTAGTTATGCTAATATATTTATGGGTCATTTTGAGAATTTGTATATTTATACTAATCAATTTTTTCAAAAATTTGTTGTGAGATATTTTCGATATATTGATGATCTCATTTTTATCTGCAGGGGTGGTGCAGATTTGGTAGATCAATTTATAAATAAAATACAGAATAATAATGTAGGGGTAAAATTTGATGGTTTACAAAAGGGAAGTAAGGTACATTATTTGGATGTAGTGTTACAAGGAGAAGATGATTCTCATATCATTACTCATTTATATAGGAAATTTCCAGATGCTAATGGTATTTTATATGGTGATAGTTACCATCCCCCACATACTATTAAATCCATACCTTACACAGAATTTATGAGAGTTAAAAGGCTATGTAACAACTTAGATGGTAGGAAAAGAGAATTATATGATAGTTTTAATAGGTTTCAAGAGAGGGGATATTCTGAGGTAGAATTACATGATAGCTTAAATAGAGTACTATGTAACAAAAACATTGTGTACAATTACAGAAGCAATATAAATAGAAATAAAAATGAGAACCAGGAAGATATATATTTTACTACTACGTACTCAGTATTATCTAAAGATATTTTAGAAGCAGTTAAACATAGTTGGAAAATAGTTAGGAGAGAAGTTGGTTGTTTAGAACATAAAAGGTTGTGTTTCTCCTTTAAAAGAGGTAGGAATATAAAAGATTTTATAGTTCATAGTAGATTTCATATGCCTAATAGTACTGTAGTAAAAACAGTTGATATAAGAGGTACAGTGGCATGTGGGAGATGTAGTATTTGTAAATATATTAGTGGGAATTTTACTAAAATTAATGGTATTGATTTTCAAACTAATGGATATTTTAATTGTAAAACTGAAAAAGTTATATATGGACTTAAATGCCCCTGTAATAAATTTTACATTGGAGAAACTAAAAGACAATTCTCATGTAGAATAAAAGAACATATCAGGGACATTAAAAATAATAAACAGACTAGTCCTGTAGCTATACATTTTAACAAGTATCATAAGGGCCAGATGGGCTAATAATAACAGTTTTAGATAGTATTGTGAATCGTAAGTTTATGAATGAAGAACAGATTAAATATATTTTAAGAAAAAAGGAAGCATTCTTGATTTTAAAATTTAATACAATGAACCCTATGGGACTTAATCAAGAATGTGTATGGAAAAGTTTTGTGTGAATGCTATACCTTTAAGGTTTGATTGTTTAATGCTTTATTTAATTGTTTAATTGATTAATATGAGCATTGTTAAATGTATAAATACACTTGATGTATATGGGTAGATATACTCTGTTAAAGGCAAGTGGCCGAGGCGCTAGAGAAGTTTCACGTGATTTGGATTTCATTAAATCTTCTTTCTTATATTTCGTGTTGCTGGTCTGCAGTTTGTGGTATTTTGATTTAAGACATCTGGTGTTGAGCAGCATTTCCCTCAGTGCCGTGTACTCTGTAATGTGTATGGAGGTGGTTCTGTCCTTTGAGCCCTGCTTAAATAGGGCAGTATGGTGGCAGCAAGTGCCCTAGCCAGTATTCAAAAGTCCAAGGGTGACAGGTGCAAGCTGTCCATAGGGAAGCTACGTGGCATGTCGAGCATGTCACCCCAGGGTGACAGACACTGTATCCCCTTTGAATAACACCAATATGTTAGCCAACTGTTAAACGTGATCAGTGTGTTGGTATACTGTGACATCATACTTGGTGAGTGTAAGATGCTAGACAAGGTCAGGGTAATACTGGGCTGGGCTACATGATCACAGAGTTCCTCTATGTGTCATGTCATGTGGTCCAGGGAGGAATGTCTGAGGTTGTACGCACCAGCATGGACAATGATGGAGCCAGTCCTGGACTTGCTTTGGAGTGACCTGAGTGCATGTGTTATGTGACAGATCCTGGCACCTGAGAGACAGTTCAAAGTGACTATTCCCCTGTCTGGCCTGGTGAGTGGGATGATAGTGTGTTTGACATTAAGTGCCACCTATAACAAGTGTATCAGGTGTGTTGTTTAGCCCAAAGGGCAGTGACTGTGTGGCACACTGACATTGTGAACTTTGTGACATGTGGCCATTGTAGTGGGGTAGCAGTTGTATGTGTGTCTACTTTGGAGGTCTCTGATGCTTAGGCAGAGTGTATGTAGAGCCTCTGAATATGTGTATTTGTGATAATGTGGTTTGTTGCTGTCACTATCAGTGTATTTGAGACTGATATGTGGTGTGTGTGGTCACCCTCACCACCTGATAGACTATGCCAGTCATGGGTCGAGAGAGCTCAGCATCCTGTATGTCAATATTGTTACATCTCCCACATATATGTGAGTGTGATGTGAGGAGGAGAGGGTTGTCTGTGTACATGAGGCAGATGTGACATTGTGTCATAACCACAATATTCACTAGCTGGACTGGAGAGTACACATGAAACTGACCCCTGGACATGCCAGTGTATTATGATGACATACTCTGTAGCCTGATCACAAAGGATCAGTAGGGTGTTAAGTGTGTAAAAGAGTATAACCGGGATTAGTGCTCAGGTTTGTCGGTGTTTTGTAAAGAGTAGCTGAGAAGGAGTCCAGACTGAGAATCATGACATGTCCTTCAGCTATGTAATAAATAGTAATGTACATGCATATATGTGCTGAGTCAGGGACAACTGTACCTTACTGACATTACTGACATCCTGTCAGGCAGGCCCATGTATACATACCCACCCCCCACTGACGATAGTCCCTGACATCATACCAGGAGATATCACATGTAGAATGGCTGAACATCTCCCCCCAAAGCCAAAAGCATGGCAGCAATTGGATTTCATTGTTTCCCAATATGTGTCATGCATGCACTACAGAACAAACAGACCCTGCACCTGAACAGTCTGTTGAGCCTCACCCACTCCACAGGACCTGGAACCGTCGAATGTGTTACAGCAATATATGGCACTCCCCACATGTGTGGGCGCACAACACACCATGGGAAATATAGTCCAGTAAGCCTATAAAGTCTGATCTGCAAGGCCATGGACTGCATCATGGCAGGAGTCATAAACAGAGCTATTGGAAACCGACAAATACACAACCCTACCAACTGTGGTATGTTCATGTGCATATCATGGTTCCCAAGCATGCTACATCATCTGCAAGGCAGCCACCCAGTACATACATCATGGAACAGAGCTACACATGTCCCACATAGACTTTGAACAGCTCTTCATCAACATCACAGACACATGTCGTATCCACAAAACCAACAATCTGTGCATAGATATGTGTTGACATATGCAGGGATGGCAATGTGTCCACAGATAGATCACACAAGGTGAGACTCACAGGGTCCTGTACAAGCTGTTGATATCTGCCGACTTACATGGATCATTCCTGGGATTGCATAAAAATGTGTACACACATTACCATGTCCAGTCTGATGATGTCATCATCCTACAAATATACCAGGAGAACCGAAGCCACCCAATAAAGCATATAGCGCGCCATGTTAATGCATATCTCTCTAGTATCATAACATAGTCAGGTAGGGGTTTGAGTCCTGCAAACGCCAAGTGTGTGTGTGTGATTTCCTTTGAGAGGAGTATCCTTTTTGGAGACTGGGAAAACACATTAAAAGAGGTACATCCCTCTTTGGGAAGTCTGATGATGTCAGCATCCTACAAATATGCAAGGAGAACAGAAACCACACAGTAATACATATAGTGCTCCATGTTAATAGTCAGGTAGGGGTTTGAGTCCTGCAAATGCCAAGTGTGTGTTGGGGGGTGTGTATGTGTGTGATTTCCTTTGAGAGGAGTAGCCTTTTTGGAGACTGGAAAAAACACATTAAAAGAGGTACATCCCTCTTTGGAAAGTCTGATGATGTCAGCATCCTACAAATATTCAAGGAGAACAGAAACCACCCGGTATTGCCTATAGCATGAGGTGTTAGTGCATGTCTCTCTAGTATCACAACATAGTTAGGTAGGGGTTTGAGTCTTGCAAACACTGAGTGTGTGTGTGTGTGCCACAGGTGGTCAATGCAGTGTGGGTTTTGCTTTTACTACGATATGACATATGTTTCAAACAGTATGTGCATTGCACACATCGGGTATCTGCGTGTCAAATAAATTTGTGTACATGTGACCTCAATCAGTACATAGGTGTGAAGCCTGCATACTACATGAATACATCTGTAACCTTAGACAGATTGTGCCGCTGCTTCTCAGATCATAGGTCACATATGTATGTATGCATCAAGCCCGGCCAATGTAGTGATCTGTGGCCAAGGACATCCCTGCCACACACACCCATGACACGTACTATAGAGTACTGTGAGTGAGGGTAATTGCTGGGGTATATGTCAGACATGTTCATACACAACAATGACTGGCAATAATGGACAGTCATTATAGGTGTGCACCAGCCCTGTGGATATGCATGCAGGCCCATAATGTGTTATGTGAAACACCAAGGGACCCCACAATACCTATGGATATGTGGATACCAAGGGACAGATGACATAACACGTGTCTGTCTGTACACATTGGTACCCAACATACATGTTCAGGGCTACCACCTATGTGGTATTGTCGGGATAGTATGTATTGTAAATGTGGATGACTATGCCATAGACGGCGTACTGCTATACAGCATGTATTGGACAACAGGTATCTGTCTGTATGATACCCTTGTGTAGGATATGTGTCCGATCCGGGGAATGCAGTGTAGGCCAATGCATGCATTTCCAGATGTGGATGGACATATCCCTAGTGTGTTTGCATGTACCTAAGAGGGCTATATGCCACAAAGGTGTGGTCCCAGGAATGTGTGGCGGTCAATGCCACTGGTTACTGTTATAGTATAGTACTAGAAGGATCCAACTGTTACTGAGTTCCCTACAACTGTGAGTCATTTGTCAGGACAACATCTAATGATTGGTTATAGTCATGCTGTTGAGGTGGTGTATACTACCAGACTGCAGATCATTGACAGATATCAATGGTATCACCCACAGCATAGTGCCAACCCATGTCATACACACATGTGTACCCATGTTAGTACATATCTGTAGTAGAATGCATACTGGCCATCGAAAGATACCATGAGATGTTAACAATGTGTAGAACAGGGTATGTCGCACATCCCATGTGTCCACTATGCACGTACATGCAGACAGTGCGCACACACCATGTTCACAGATGTACACCCGCTAATTTGTAATGCACACATCACACACGTACTGTCAACTCACTAATACATGCTGGCAACACTGTACACTTCAGCCAAGTGGCACATGGGTGGACAATACATACTCAGACCTAACACTGGTGTAAACAATGCTACAATGACTATCAGAGCTGTGATGCATAATGCCTGCTCAGATATACCTACAAGGATATCAGTACACTTTCCTGTTGGCAACTTGCTACTATTGCTATACTGCTATAATGTCACTCTGTGCATCAGAACCATGTTAGCCTATTCCTGCATCAATGTGACAGATGACAGGAGGTGGCACAGGTGTCATCATATGCACAGGGTGTGTTGTAGGTTTACCAGAGCCCGACATTGACCTATCCAATCGGCATGTCTGTTTGTGTGTGTGTGTGTGTGTGTGTGTGTGTGTGTGTGTGTGTGTGTGTGTGTGTGTGTGTGTGTGTGTGTATGTGAGGGACAACAGTACTGCATGGGCCGATGTTGATGTAATGTGTGTGTGTATGTGTGAGCCCTAGTTGTATGGTAAATGTGTGTGTGTCTGCATGCACACAACTCCACCATGTGGCTGCCATATATGGGCGGTTGTGGGACAGCCACAGACTGTACCTGCTAGGCCATACAGATCATTGTATCCAGCCATGGACACAGCACCTGTGCCTAGCAGGGGTGCTACGGGCAGTATCGGGTACCAACCCTGACTGGGTGCTATCATCAGAGGCAGAGGTATGTTGACTGGACCCATGTCCCTGCTGGGACTGGCCAGCGCCACTTGCACGTGGTCTAGTAGGACGGTCAATGGACAGGCCAGCCCCAACATTGCTGGGGCTGGTACTGTCACTACGGGAGTGGCTGTGATCCATGGTCCGTCTGCGACAACTGCCAGCTGATGCTGTTGCTGGCATGCATCTGCGTTGGCTTCTCATCCGTCCCACACAGTCCTGGCTCATGGCTAACATATTGCGGAGGACATCTAATGTCTCCCTCCAATGGCTATCAATGACCTCGGTGTAATTCTGGATGGCACCGGCAAGGTCACGGATGCTGTCATTGATAGCAGTGTAATGGGCCCTCTGCACCCTTAGTCCCTGTCGGGTGTACCATTCCATATGTGCCTGCATTACAGCCCGGAACATACTGGAGGTTGTAATACCTCCAGGGGCACATCTGCCATGAGCAATACAACCAGTGGTGCTCCCCCTAGAACCCCTGGACATCCGCCTATGTGGTACCATTTCAGTAATCCAGCTATGGCTGCTGTGAGGGGATGCACGTGCCATAGGTACCACACTCTCCTGGTCAATGCCAACTGTATGCTGTCCATCAGCTACGGCCATTGGTGACGAGGGATGTATTGGCAGTATGAGTGTGCGCATAGATGTGGTTGACCACTGTGTACTTTTGAGTGGTGGACCAACGACAGACCCTGTCAGACCTTCCTGTGCCACAATACATGTCTCATCATCTTCACTATTAGCGGCGGTGACATCAGGCTCCCTGCTGCATTCAGCCACCCCTAACTCAGCAACTGTAGAAGCAAGACAGGAAACACACTTTACAATCTGCACATGATGTTAGCACACATGCACACATGCACACATGAACACATGCACACATGCACACATACACACATGCACAGACATACACAGCTCACCACAGCACATACACACACACACACACACACACACACACACACACACACACACACACACACACACACACACACATCAGCAATCCAACACATACACAATAGTAGGTGATGGTCAGTGACAGTATCACAAGGCAAACAGTCACCACACACATGTCAGCATGCAGACCATGTGTTGATCAACACCATGCAGTGCAAGTGTAGACAGCCCTATCTAATGACATTACACATGGCTTTGATGCATGTGTGTAGTTGTTCAGTGATTGGCTACATCCTAGAACACAATGTATACATGGACACAACATTGCTGTGCAAGTATTATCTGCTCTGCAATGTCATGTGCACCATCACTCAATGGTATACATACCATGGCTGCATGTGTTATCTGTGTGACACATAGATTGCCATGTCTGATGACAGTGTCTGTGTCCATAGCACATAATAGTGGGCACAGGTGTAGCAAATGCATGTAATGTACAGCCATGGGATGAGTGGTGCATGTAGACATGAAGGAATCCCAATGCAAGACATGGGCGTTGTACAGTGGTTATGGTGAGTGTGGGACATATTGCAGATATGTCGGTGCCAGCCATGACATGGCATGCTACATGACTGTAACATTAAACACCACACATACCCAATGTGTGTCATGTAACCTATACACCCAATAGCATTCCAGGACACATATGTGACTCTTTGTACAGATGGCGACTGTTGTGCAAAATGTGTATACTAGCATATGTAAGCACACACACAACATGCTATGCATGGTGTGTATAGGTGCATATGTTTGCACACACAGAACAATGAAGTGCACAGCAAAGACTGCTATGTGTAGTACTGTGGTCACTGTAACTGGATGGGGTCTAGTACCATGTGCCATCATCATCATCATTCATCTTTTGGTCACTCATGGCTACTACTGTGTGACAGACCACCGTCTAGCATACTGTACCTGAACTGCAGTGCCGTGGATATGTTCACTATTACACAGCCACTTTGTACATGGGTGTATGAGGTGCCCGGTAGGGAGCATTGCCTAACATGACTGTGTTATGTGTTGAAGAGTGTTGCACAGCCCCATGATAGGCCTCTACCCCTGAGGTACATCATGTGTGCTTGGATGACATGTGGGATACTGAAGTGTGACCTCACAGCGGGTGTGTGGTTATACCATATGTAGCATGATTTTGTGTACTGCATGTGATAAATGTGTTATGTTGTGTACAGGTTTTGCAACTGTGCCTATCCAATGTGCAGTACGGGGTTGCCACAACTGTGTGTCATGCTCTGTGTATTGTATGTCATTGAGGCAGCTATTGACATTACTGAGCTGTGCAACGTCTCACAGCAAACATGCATGGCATGCATTATGCGTAGGTGTGTTACGTGTACATGGCCTACACCTCACCTATGACATGCATATTTCATTACCAACATTGCAGGTATAACATACTCACCAGCATGGATCGGCTGCCCTGCCGTCACACCAGAGGGACCTACGAGAATATGAGAGGGTTCGTCAGTGGCCACAACTGTGGCATTGCTACAGTGGGTATGCTAAACTGTAGTACAACAACAGTCAACAGTCACAGATGTAGGGATATTATTCAAACTACCCGTATTGCACAACACTAGGCAGCGGAACTGCTAAACACACAGTACACATCTCAAGTACACATAATCTAACAATACAGTTAACTGTAGTCCACAGACAGGGCATGTTACCTGCTTGCTCCAGGTGGATGTGCTGGGTGGCTCCGGCCTCCATTACAACACATGTCAGAGGTTGATGTAGCTATTGTCCAGGAGCCACCATGCTTAGGAGCAGCTCCTCTGCTCTGGTGAGGGGGGGATGAATGGCCACCCCACCACCTGTGGCAAGCTGCTGTCTTTGGATATCAGATGCACACCACCAGACTTGTCTAATTAAATCACTGCAGTGATGCCGTACCTGCTCATATGTCCGGTTACGCATGCCTATGTCATTTCCACAATGAACAAGTTCCTGCCACAGTGCAGTCCGCTCCTGCTGGTGCTGGCTGCTTCTGGAGAAGAGCATTGTGTACCGCTGCAATAGGCTGTCGAGTATCACCTCTTCCTCATCTGCTGTGTACGCTGGGTTGCGCTGGTGGGCCATCTGGCTGAAAAAGATATGAACAATATGTGTGAGAGTGTACTGTGGCACACTTTACACCTTTACCCACAGATATTACTTTACTGACATATATACCATCCTATTGTCTGTCAGAGGTTACACACATTCAGTACCACTTATTGGTTCTCAGGCCACAACTAACTAACACCCTGGCAGACTCTATATATCACACCACTATAAAACAGTACCCGACACACTATTTGTGACACATTGCACAACCTCAAGACAGGGGTGTATATCACACCAATGCACGAACAGAGATGTCATCCATTGCAATGGATGGAAAGTACAGGTACAGTAGTACCAATCAACCACCCTAGTCATTGATGCCATAGCCCTGCCTAACAGATGTGTCCAGTTGTTACTATAGGTGGCATATTGCTGTAATAGACTATATATGTTGCTGGATACACATGTTTACCCTGTAACACACATATGATTGCAGCCATTGTACAGGCAATGAAAGTTGCAATATAGCCCCTGTGTTGAAGTACAGATCTTACCTACGCTGATTTATTATGATTTATCATTTATCATAATTATACTTATTATAATTATATTTATAATCTTAACTTGCTCATAAATGTGACTTAATCAGATTTATTCTATTTAGTAGGAATTAAATCAAATAGTTTAACATGTAGTACAAAGTTTTTGCACACAATATGGTTATTAGAGTTACACATATAACTATATATAAGTGTTGTTTTTATATATAAAAAATTTTTTTACATATTTTTATATGTGTTTCATATTTATGTGTGCACAATTGCATTTATAAGCAGACACACACACAATTTTATTCTTATATATGCATTAGTGGGTATTTGTGGGGCATATATATTGTGTGTGTATACACATGCACATGTATGTATGTACATGTGTATGTATATGTATTTGTATGTATACATATGTGGATTATTGTACTTTAAATGTATTTATTTTAATGTATTTATTTCTATTTGAAAGTTGGGAGATTCGATAGATGAGTGATTAATATGTTTTTAACAAATATTGGTCTGTGTGTATAAATATATGTACACATATATATACATAGGTGTATATATATATATTTTTATATATTTTTTTGCTTAAAGGAAGTGATGTATTACGTATAACAGCTGATTTTTAACAAGGCTGCCAGTAGTATGAAATCTGCTTGGCGCCTTTTTTGTGTGTTTAGCCTCTGAGGAAGCTACATTTATGTGGTAGCGAAAACGCCATTTATTTTTTGCTCTAATAAAACTGCGTTAAGGCTTTTGACTATTTTGGTGGTTGAGCTCTCTTTTTGTGTTTTTCTATTGTACAGGCATAATCACACACACATCAGGCAAATATACAATGCACCACTGTATGCCAACACAGATGAGCATTACCTGTGTACCATACGGTATTGTGGAATCACACACACATCAGGCAAATATACAATGCACCACTGTATGCCAACACAGATGAGCATTACCTGTGTACCATACGGTATTGTGTGCCACTACTTACACACCCTTATGCCTGCATTCTGTCCTCTGTGCAGACTACAGGAAACACATATGACAGTGTTTCCAAGCATTGTGAATGCACACCATACTGTGCTGTTTAGGTCTACAGCTTCAGGCAGTACTACAGTTCATATTGGTGATGGATTCACCAGCAGTGCCACTCACTAAGCATACATGTATTGCTTTAGCCTACAATGAGACACCACATTCGTCAACGGAGAACTACGTCACATCATATGCCGTACTACTATGTCTGCCTGACAGTACATTACACATCAGTTGCTGTCCTCACAGCTAGAATAGGCACTACCATGTCAGATACATCACACTAAGCTATCACACCTTTACAGACCTTGCACACATTCAGTGTTACACTTATTCAACCTCACATAGCAGCTATTGCATTAAGTACATGTGTAAGTGCATAGTGTCATAGGTAGGTAATATGCTATTGGCCCTAGGGCCTATGGCAGCTTAGCCATATGCTACCCTGGCCTTTGACACACATGCACTTTGATTTCACTTGCCCCTGCCAACCTGAACCACAGAGGTGTTTCCTGGGGTGTATTACCAATCTCCCACACAATCATCAGGGGTATTTATAACAACTGCTAAGGAGGAGCCTTGTTTGCTATTGCTATGTGGTCTATTCCGGTGTATGGCATATCTCTGAGATGGGAATCTATCCCTCCAGCATGTGCTGTTTAGTGAGCTGACAAGGTTTAGGGCCCTAGAGTGTGTATCGCGGAGGGATTGTGATATGTTGCCATGGTGGTTGTCACCCAGCTATGGGTGTGAAATACCTCAGTATGTCCAGCAGAGGTCACCTTTGTGTGGCCAGTATGCAATACAGTGTAGTTGTGGTTTTGTGAGTCAGTCTGCATAGGGCATCTGTTTGCGGCCAGTATTACCCTCTGGGAGGTCTGTCTGTGGCCTGTTCACCTGGTGTAGTTGTCATGTGAAGTACATACCACACAGGGCATTGTGATGAGTAGAGGGGAACTCTACCCTATACTTCCATAGATGACACACCTGTTGTCATGACAAATACCACACAAACAGATTACAGGTGTAGTGTGGCACTGTCTTCATCAAAGCAGAGGCTAATGTCCACCTGTGTCCCATGTTCCCTTATCACACCTTCACTGTTAAGTAGATCTCTACCTATGTGGTAATGGGTACACTGTTTTGGGAAGGTGGAATAGCACTGCAGTATCAACACTTGTCTACAGTCCATGCCTTGGTCACCACACACCTGTTGCGGTACATATGACCCCATGTCTCTCTGTCTCTCTCTCTCTCACTCTATATGTATATATAAATATATATACATATATATATATATATATATATATATATATATATATATATATATATATATGCATATCTATACACATACATGTACACATCCATTGCTGTACACATGGATGTACATATAGGCACATGTACAGTCCACCTTTCATGGTGGGGATATCACTTATGCGACAGTTGTGGGATATACAGGTATGTGATTACATTGCACAGTGTTGTGTAGAATGCATGTGGGTGTCCTCAGCCCTTGTAGCATTAGCAGGCCTCACCGGCTGTAACACATCTGATCTGACAAATCTGTCCCACAGCATTTAACCACCACATGACATATATCAACACTACCATAGCTGGCCTTAGGCATAGGCCAACTGGGCAGCCGCCTAGGGTGCCACTCTAGCAGAGGTGCTTTTCCACTATTTAAGTGGTATAGTAAGTAAGACAAGGATGGGGGCACCAGGAAGTGTGATAGAGGGCACCGTGCAGCCCTTTTGCCTAGGGCACCAGTTGACCTATGGCTGCTCCTGCACACTGCATGCTGTTTTCTAAGCCACACACTACAACCTACATGGATATATGCACATATCAACCTTCACTGACAGATGTCTGTCCACACTTCACTAACAGTTGCAGTATGTCCCTTGCCCTATGCACATGTGCAGATACAGATAGATACATACTGCTGCCACACATGGATGATTTACAGTGTGTAGAGTACTCTTCAGGAACATCTGCAACATGCCAACACATACATGTGAGTTACATACCTTACCTTTGTATTTCCCTGCTCCGTGTGTTACGGTTTTGTAGGTTTTTTTTTTAATTGGTGGTTTGTTTTGGGTTTTCGCCCTCTATTTAACTTTCTGTCTCAGTTTCTCACTCTGTTCTGTCTCTGTCTCAGTCTGTGTCTGTGTCCGTGTCTCTCTCTCTCTCTCTCTCTCTCTCTCACGCTCTATCTCACAGCACCTGCAATGATATAATTGCATGTGTGGACTGCAGGTACAGCTTGCTTTTCTAGGTATCTGCACTTGTGCATGTGACAGCCTCTGCACCAATTGCTGCCCACCATTCAGCAATTGCATGCAACCTGCTGTTTGGTGATTGCATTACTCACTGTGATTGCAGCCCACTGCTATAAAATGATAGGTTAGGTAGTCGTAGCCCTTTCCGATTTCCAAGGTGGGGCCCATGCTTGTTTGCTCAGGACACCGTTGTGTCAGTCTGAAGGTTGGTATATGTCTCTTATCTGATGCTAGGGTTGTAGCCAGTTATATGCATGTTGTACTCAAACCTGAATGTTGCTGCTTCCAGTACACACATCTCAGTGTAGACATGTACGCACCCCTCCAAATGCTAACACAGGATACATGGGAGTATGTACTTTTTTCTCACTTACACAATTAACTGCCATACAAATGTGGTTATTGCACTGTATTCCTGTGGCAAGTGTTTATCCTGGTCTGATACTGTGTGGTGTTTGTAAGGTGCTACTGTAACATTATTCCCTGCTAGGATGGCTGGTTCTCCTTTCACAGTCATGTCATGCAATTCCACAACCACTGCTGGTAAAGACCCACAGAAAATGATTTGTGTTATACCATTCCTAATTTCCATTTACATTCCCTCATTGTAATGCATGATATATTTATTTCAGAACCAAGTTATTTGTATGTCTGCTGTGGCTTAGTGGTAATTCATGCAGTCTATTGTGTCAATGGTCTGGGGTTCAAGACTGGCAGAGGGTTTTTCTTTTGCTGCTCAGCAGAACAAAGGCCCTGCCATAGAGTGACTAAGGCACTTTTAAGCAGTTGTAAGCGGGTTTGCACGGGTTTACGCGATGCTTAGCTAAGCATACACATGCGCACACTCGCTTCATCCCGCTTACTACTGCTTAAAAGTGCTTACTCCCGCTAACCCAGCACTAATTTCTTTTAAAGAAAAGAAAATGGGGAGATAGGAAAGTGGTGAAAAAGGGGGCAGAAAGAGGGACAGACAGTAGGTAAACAAGCTCGGGATGTGCAGGACTGGTGTAGGGAAGGTCCATAGCTGCCCATTTCTTTAACAGCAACAGCTGTGCATATACAATGAATTTGGAGTGAAATTTGAAACCTTCCACCTCTGGGAGAGGGGTGAGGACAACAAAATATGCTGTACTTTTAATTCGAATTATCAGCTTACATGTCCAATGGACATGTGTGTGAAATGGGCAGCTATGTATGGGGTGTAATTTTTTTGTGGGTACAGATTGCCCTTTTTTTTTCAGGTGAGAGTGGGAAGTGAGGTAAAGGAAGTAGGTATGTCCGGGGAGGTAGGTTGGGAAGGTAAACAGACAAGACAGACAAGACGCATACAGGGGCGGCGTATGACATATGGGGTGGGTGAAAACAATTGACGGGGTCGGATGTTTGGAAATCGCAAGCCCATGAGCCCACAGATGGTAACAGTGGAACTGAGATCCCCACCCATGAGGAGTCACCACTGAACCTTCACAGCCCCGAGGGTGGCTGTGCTGGGGGCTGCGTAGGACGGGCAGGCTCACCTGTGAGATGCGCCACTCTCGCCTCGAGCTGGCGTAGGGGATCAGCGGCTGAACACTGGATCCCTCTACGCACCACAACCCAGACCCTTCGAAGGGTGACAGGTGGCCCTTCTTCGCCCAAGCTTGCACGGGGGGGATGAGCCCCATCCCCTGGAGTGCTTCCACCCAAAGGTGGCACAGGACCAACGGAGGAGGGGAGCCCGGGCTGGGCACCGGACCTGCTGGTGCCAGGTGCACTCGCCAGCTGAGGAGGGACAGGTGGGTCCGCTGGGACCAGCCTTCCCATACGTTCTGTGATTAGGTGTGTTTAATTACAACATAAGCAAAACAGCATTCCAGATTAGTTGTAACAGCCTGCAATAATATTCCCATTTACCCAACACACCAAGGTTACAACAGTTGAACAGCAAACATAACACATGCATATATTGAACCACAGTGGATATTCCAACAGCATGCAGGGATGTTTGGTAGCAACAGGCCACTATGATTGTGGTGTTTAAACAGGGCACATGCATCAACGTGAATGCAAATATTTATAGAACAATAGGACATATGTCCCAACAAATATGTAAGATTACACATACCCATTGAGGTGTGGAATTGTATGGTTTATGCATATACAGTAAGGTGTAGAAAAAACCTTGGTTAACATCTTATAATTACCTTTTTGTCTACACTACATTCCTAGTGACTGCAAATGTATATCCCCTACATGTATTATTACACTTGCCATCATACATTAGGTTGTGTAATGGGTTTGGCTGGTTCAATATATGCCTGACCTATATCTGACATACTAACTGTCCAGGATGCACATGTTACTGCTACATATTTCTTGCTTGCATTTATATTTCTTTATCTACATATCTGGGATGTTTTCACATGACATTTTCAATTCGATTTGTACAGAACCCTGCATTTCTTGACACACACTCACATTTCTGGGGAAAAATAACATGCTACACGTGTGCCAGATTTACTTATTCATGCCAGCCAGTAACTGACTGTTGTGGACTGTATATATATGTTCCACAGCTACTAGCACTTTCATCACCTACTTTATATGGGACTGCACAACTCTGGGTTGCCAGCACCTTTTCAAACAGTACTGTTTGTATAATGCAAGGGTACAACAACATTTCAAACTCTGTGACACAGACACACTCCGGGTTTTAGACCTTTATTAATGACATTACACACTTTTCCACAGGCTCACGCCTTTATTTGTTTTAACAGTGCATATGGCAGACATGTTCAAGACATATTATACCTTTATTAATGGGTTAGAACACTCTTTTTTCAGGCTCACTCACTTATTTTATATGACGGTGCCTGCAGAGATATTATTCCAGACATATGTTACCTTTCTTAATGGGTTACTACACTCTTTTTCTGCCTCTCTGATGTTTTTATCTGACAGTACATGCAGAGGATGTATTCAGGCAATTTTATGGCTGTATTATTGGACTACAACACTTTCTTTCATGCTCTCTCCCATATTTTATATAACAACACATGCAGAATAATCACTAACCTGCCTGGTGGCGCAGCCTTAGCAGCCCATCAGCATAGGCTTGCTGATTCGCAGCATGGTCACCTGCAGCTGTAAAGTAAATGAAGGGATATTGAGACATACCTATCCATTATACATACTCCATTATCAATTCTTACATATTGCATTCCATGGCTACTTACTCAGTTGTGGGGCATCCCGCATCCCATGAGCCTCCTGTATCCATTGATTCAGGTGGTCCTGCTTTCGTCTCTTCAGGTCTGCACGGTGGTGACGGACCTGCTCACCAGTCCGAGGAACGCCTGTGACACTGGTGAGGTCACGAGCTAACCAGTTCCAAGCCTCTGCCTTGTACTCCATCCCTTGGAACTGGCCCTGCAGGAGTCTTGACTCATGATGGTGGACAAGGAGCCAAACCATGTATTTTGACTCCTCGATGCCCCAACGTTGCGCTCAGAAGCATGTTCCCTCTCCAACACCAGACATTCTAACTGCAGATGTGAGCTACAATCAGTTATGAAGTGTATTCCTGCCCGTGGGGCTTAAATATGCCGCATTTCCCTGCACTTTTTTGTGATTGGCCATTTTGTAAATTTCTCGGCTGACTGCAGACCTGCTTAGTAATGGTTAAACTACCTTTCGTAAGTCTATGAATGTTAACAGTGGCTGTTTTCCCTATGTTGTCATGGCTTAGTGGTTCTGTACTTTGCTTCTGATGCACAGAGTCCTGGGTTCAAACCTTGTCATTTGTTTTATTTTCATACTGTCCAGACAGGCTAGGGGGTGTGGCTGCATTTAAGCAACTTTGCTGTACATTACTCCTTGGTGCCCTACAGTGCCCTGGTTGGCACAGCGCACACGTCCTCACAAACATATTGCACTGGGTAAAGCGCTGTTAAACTATGTGCAACTCTATTGCACTGGGTAAAGCGCTATTGAACTATGGGCAACTCTATTGCGCTGGGTGAAGCGCTATTGAACTATGGGCAACTCTATTGCGCTGGGTGAAGCGCTGCTTAACTGCAGGCAATTTTATATTGGGATCCTTTAAAATATTTATTTTGTTCGCTGATACATTGGCCATTTCACTGCTTTTTAGTTATGTTTAAACATATATGTCAGGTATTATTCCATATACTGATTTAAAAAATAAATACGAAAGGGAGTGGTGGGACTCGAACCGTGAATGCCTCTTCTTTGTGTGAATGCTCTACCATTACGCTATTGCTATTTGGTGTGATTTGCATAAACATTCTTTCTTATGCTCTTCCATATCAGAATTGCTAAGTATAACTAAGCAATGGGCACACCCGTGCACACACGCGCAAATACGGGCAGCTATTTTGGGAATTTTAAAAAAATTAATGTTTTGGTTTTAGAACTTTGATGGGGGTTTACAATATCAGACAATGAGGTGTTGGGTGCAGGGACATTTGAGCGGACTCACTCTTATTTATTTGTTTTTATGTTAAACACTTGCAGGGGCGTGGACATTTAGACTGCTCGGCAGTCGGACATGGCCCCTGCTTTCTTACATGGTCCGTGTAAGACTTACGGTTGAGTCAGCGTGCCCTCATGCATATTCATGGCATGCTGATGTCATACCATTCAACTGCAGCCTCCGAGTAAGACTTATTAAGTCTTACATGGAGGATTCATGAATCCGGGGGACTGTGTTTTTTATATGAGTTTAATTAATAGCCACACGACTTTTAATATGTACTATTTAAAGAGATAATCCAAAGTAGAAGTAAGCAGCGAGACCACTAGGTACTTCAGTCCACATAAATGCATTGTAAAAAACAGGGTAAGCCCTTTCGTTAAATAGCTTATTCAGACCATATATCTAACAAACAAATATTGCGTCATTTTAATAGTATATTTCAACCAATTCTGATAAGCTTCTTCCTTTAATTAATATGGAACATCCTTTTCTAAAAGAACACATGTCCCAGCAAAGCGTCCCCATTTAAAATGAGCATATACATATAAATATATGCACATATATAAAAACAGTAAATAAACATAAAAACAATTAGAATATATTGTGTCTTATTAGAGAATATATATATATATATATATATATATATATATATATATATATGTGTGTGTGTGTGTGTGTGTGTGTGTGTGTGTGTGTGTGTGTGTCTCATTAGATAATACACTAACAGGAGGTCTTTAACAGTAAAGACAGGACTTACTTACACATAACTTATATGTGTAAGTATCTCTAAATTTCATTTCTTTATCCTCCTGGAATTTAATTATTGTTTTATAGATGCTCTCTCATTAAGTTATTTCCCTCTGTCAGATCTAAGTGAAATAATCCAATGTACCTCCCCGCTCTCAGTGTAATTTCTAATGTCACCTTCTCGAATATCAGGAGTAATAAGTTCTATGACCCTAAAGTTAAAAACATGTTCATTTTCATGTAAAATAGCATGTTTCAAAAGTGTGTTGTGGTCTGATTTTATCTTGATGTTGTAAAAGTGCTCTCAAATCCTGTCCTTAAAAACACTATTGGTCTTGCCGAAGTAAAAAGAATGGGAGCACCCACAGTCACCAAGATAAACTACATTCTGTGTCAAGCAATTTGGTCTAGGTCTAAAAATAAAAATGTGCGTCATGTCAGGATGTATAAACTCCTTGCTGGTATTAATGTAACTGCAGAAATTACATTTACCACAAGGTTGAATGGAACTGGACAGATCAAGGTCTGTGGGTTCTTGGCTCTTATGAGAATTTCTATAACACAGGAGTCTTTTCAAGTTCTTTTTGTTCTTGTAACAAAATGTTGGCTTCTCACCTACCATCTCAGCTAATTTGGGGTCTGTCAATAATATTTGCCAGTTTCTATTAAAAATCTCAGCAATCTGTTTATGATCACTGGTATAATAAATGGGAATTCTTAAAATCATATCACCAGGACATTTCAGTCCCTGTGGTTTCTCTATATTTTGAGAGCAGTAATAAGGGTGTGCCTCACTTTTCCTTAATTCCTTCAAGTCTACTAAGCTCTGTTTAATCTCATTGGGGGGGATAGTTTCTATCTATAAATCTCTGTTCTAAATATCTGACTTCTATTTCAAAGCTCCTTTCAGAAGCATTTAACCTAGAGGCCCTCATTTCTTGTCCCTTTACCACATTTCTAAAAATATGGGCAGGGTGCATACTCATTCTATACAATAGAGTATTCCTATAAAATTCCTTTCTATTTTATTTATTTTATTTATTTTATTTTACATTTGTTGACTGGGCTAGTCCAGCTGGATTTATGTCCATTTTCAGTGGAGGCCCGGGGAGAAAAGCTCCAGAGGTAAAAACAATTTTAAAAATACAAATAATTCATAGTACAAATGTGTTATGCAATGGGAAAAATAAAATGTAATCACATATATTATAGATCTTAATGAACTAAAAAAGCTAACTTAGAAAGTGAGGCTTGGGGAGAAAAACTCCAGAGGTAAAAACAATTTTACGAATACAAATAATGCATAGTACAAATGTGTTATGCAATGGGAAAAATAAAATGTAATCACATATATTATAGATCTTAATGAACTAAAAAAGCTAACTTAGAAAGTGAGGCCTGGGGAGAAAAGCTCCAGAGGTGAAAACAATTTTACAAATACAAATAATGCATAGTACAAATGTGTTATGCAATGGGAAAAATAATATGTAATATATACGCCTGTGTTCACTAGTCCACTGCCCACCCTCTCTATATACAGATCTAAATACTCAATCCTCTTCTCTGACGCTATTATGGTGAATTTCACACATCCAAATCATCAATAAACCACCTATAAAAGGAATATGTCATCTCACTGACTCTGTTTTAAATAAAACTATATCTTCCTAATGGACTAGGAACATGTCGATGTAGCTATTGGCACACAGGGTGCCCATAGCTATGCCATCTTACCATTGAACAAAAATATATTATTTTCTAGTATTGTTTCTAGAAATAAACAAGCCAGATCTACTTGTATAATATCATATTCACTGTGCATAGTCAGATATTCATATATATATTGAACTCCCATATTATTGGTAATGACAGTGAATAATGATTGTACGTCTAAAGTTACAAACATAAAAACAGCATCCGATGATAACTCATTAGTGAATTCATACAAATCAATGAGAAATTGTTTAGTGTCCCTTAGGACAAAACAATTAATGTGTGAAATAGGACGTAGATATTTCTCTACATATACCGACATTGGTTCCGTGGCCCACCATGCACTTGCTACAATTGGCCTCATGGGAGGTCTGGACCATGTTTATGAATCTTGGGTAGCCCTTGTATTGTGGGTATAAGTGGGTATTCTACTTTCAAATACTTGATAATTTCAATTGTGATTAATTCACTTTTCAAGGTATCAATTAACAATTCTGAAATGCCATTCTTTATATGTTGTACCTGTTCCATGTCTATGGGAGAATAAAATGTAACATCTTTTAAAATAGTTTCCATGGTCTTAATATAATAAGTTGTATCCATTATAACCACAGGGCCACCCTTGTCTGCAGGCCTAATAATAATGGTATCATCATTCTGCAATTGTCTAACTGCTTCCCTCTCCTTATATTTCAAATTATACTTAGTTTCCTTTTTATTGCATATTTTCTTCTGTTCATGATACCTATGCAAATCCTCCTCCATAATTCTAGAGAAAGCATCAATTAAATGATGGTTATTAGGTATATAAGTACTAAGCTTCTTAAACTGGTAAGGATTCATACTATGGTCATTGCCAAACACTAATTATAACATAATGTTTCTGCAGAATACCTTTAAATCCAATATAGTCTCAGATAAATAACTGTCTGTAGTGGGTATGAAGCTCAACCCTTTATTTAATACAGAAATCTCATTTACTGTAAGATCGCTTTTTGATATATTCCATATCAGCGAGTTCCTATGTTCACCCACATTTTCTTTATGGATAAATTGTGATTCTTCTCCCCTGAAAATTTGCGTTTCTGATGCCCCCGACTCATAGATCTCATCCTCCTTATACCTTTGTCTAAATTGCTAGGTAAGGGAAAAGGAGTATTATGTGAGTTTGTATTAATAGGGGTGTCAGTACTTGATGGGTTGGTTTAGAAATCTTAGGCCTAATCACCCTTTCCTCCTACTGTATAGTATTGATATTCTTTTTACTGCTGATAGAATGTTTATTATTAATCAAAACAGTAGGAAACAAATGCTTATCATTAGTTATATAGCTGTTTAAAGAGATAGTTGAATTGATTTTAATAGTTCTGAAGAAGTTTTAAGTTAAAGGACGAACGCACTTGACTGATGTTTTACAAATATTTTCATTAAAGAGTTTTTGGCAATTGGAATCTCAGCTTTTGTGTATTAACTGCAGCAGGTTTAAGCATCACTACATGCGCCTTTTTGTTTTACTGGCATTTCTTTGGCTGCATGGTTGCACACTGTGTTTTTTTTCCTCAGTGTTTACAAGATATTTGCATTTGTTTGCCCCATGTTCTTTAAACTGATTTTCCAGAAGACTCTCAGGAACGTAAGAATGTGTTTAGACTGCTGGAGATGTGATTTTCTGGGTCTATATCAGAATCACGAAAGCTGTCTTTCACGAATACATGTTCATCGACACATAAACATCGAAGAACAGTGAAGTACCAAAAGAGCAAAATGGAGAATGCCAAATGGATTTTCTTGGTCAGTAGGGTGATCATGGGGATGAGGAAATTAATCCTTTTCCCCACTGTAGTGCGGTCTCAGAGTTGGTATATTTAAGTAGGGGGGTGTGGGGGGCACAGGCCTGCAAAAATGTTTGAAAAAGTGTTTTAGGTAAGGTTTGTACAGTTAGGTTTACCTTACCTGTATGGCAGTGTTACTTCCGAGAATGCATTCGGCGTTCTCCATTTCGCTCTTTTGGTACTTCGCTGTTCTTGTTCTTTGACGTTTATGTGTCGATGAACATATATTCGTGAAAGACAGCTTTCGTGATTACAATATAGACCTGATTTTCCATAGTTTGTGGATATCGCTGAGTTAACCATGTTGAATCCATGTAATAATGATATGTGTATGTGAAGTGGCAAAGCATATACAGTGCTTCTCAGTCAGAAATCCATATTGTTTCAGTCAGAAATATGTAAATAATATTTTCTCCTTGTCAGCTTTTCCATTCACATTCTGATTGCTCTGACCCCCCACCCCCACCCCCAGTTTTCTTTATTCTACATTATGTCCAATTGAGACTACTGCTGAATCATTCCTGGCTACATAGACATTTTGCACTGTTGTGGTCATGTCAGCATTCATTCATAAGCCTGTTTTGTTTTTCTGTCAGGTCATATTTGAATACATTTTAGACCATATATTCCAAGCACTAATGCATTTTTTATGGATTCTGAGTAAAAAGGTAGGTGAATGTGTAGAGCCTGACATTAAAATCTGCTGTGTTAGTGCTTAGAGGACTGTACTATTACATCATGTCCCAAAGCTGCAGTACACATGGTCGCATATCTTTCCATATGGTTTGTAGCTGCTATGCTTCATGTCCTCTGAAAGCTATTTTGCTAATTTAGCGTCCGCAGATGTGATATATGCAGTAAAACTAATGTGCATTTGCAAACTACACTAAATATTCTACTTTTACAAATAGCAGAACAGATCTGATGTCCCTAATAATTCATCAGGTATTATAAAGAATAATCCCCTCTCTACCTTCAGTTGCTACGTAGTCTGAAGGTCACTTAGGTTTGATCATGTGCCCTGGTCCTTAACATCATGAGATACTCCATATAGTTGTAATACATAAAAGATGGGAGCAATGAAAATTAATCCATTAATGACAATCTACGGCATCTGTGGCAGTCTGATAATCTGCACGGTCATTGCCTGCTTAGTTTATATTTATCATTAGAAAGCAGAGACCCAAGTCATATTTTGCAACTGTATCCTTAAGCTCTTGGTTACTTACAACTAACACCTTATTTTTCATTGTTAAACCACAGCTGCATACAGCATCCAGATTTTTCATAAGAAAGGAAATTATGGAAGAGCAGTCAGCCAGAGTCAAGAGTGGGATGTTGTCCAGAGCAGTCCTCATTTTTCATTTCTATGAATAAACTGTCGTCACCCTTTTCTTGTGCATTCATTGTCAGATTGCACTTATCTAACCGTGCATCTGTGCTAGATAAAGGGCATGCGGGGAGTGAAATCACACACCTAAAATGTCCACTGCCAGCATGTATGCAGTGAATACAACATTCGATAACACACTCTGCAAAATAAAGTGCAAGGCAGTGCCAAGATTGTCTAACAATGAAAGAGATTATCAAGGTGTCATCTCCCTACCCAGATGTTTTTTTTCTTGTGGATGTTATGAAAATACAGAAGTGTGGGACATATATTATTTGATAACATTTATTTGACAACTCAGTGAGGGAGAAGAATTAAAGAATGATTATTTCAAGTTTACCCATAAATGTGGTGACTTGTATGAATTGTATTTATACCAAACTAAATGATTTCATTAGCCAATTCCTAAGAAGGACTTTAAGAAATATATATGTATATTTCATAATAACCCACATAGGCAGCATACACTGCCTATTACTGTATGTTTTACCGCCACAATGGAATATGCAAAACAGTCTTTGCAAAATTATGTTGCTTCAAGGATAATTGTCCTTTCTCCAAGGTGCAGTGACCGTGGAACTCATATTTAAGAGATTTAGAGGTGCAAGTTCCTTACATGGTGGGTGAGGGGGACTGAATTTTCTCATACTTGAAATAAAGATTCAGAATCCAATTCATGTTAATTTTGTTTTTAGCTTTGACTGGATTTTATATCCCTTCCATTCACAGTCAGTGATCTAGACCACCAGAGACATTGTGTCTGTTAAGATGTTTAATACCTAAATCGGTAAGCATTGTATAAAATGCATGAAATATATTCCACACTAATATATGGTGTCAGATGGACTAGCACCAAAACTGAAATGTATGGGTATATTAATATTATGGGTTAATTATAGTTTCTACTTCTGGTGAAAAAGTGTCCACTTTGAAAACTGTAGGTGGATTAAGAAAAAAAACACTATCAGGATGTCTCAGTAGCAGAGCATGATTTGTAGACTCATATTTGTAATAAGCGAAATGGTAGGTCACCCACAAACAAAAGTGGCTTTGAAGAAACTAATAAATATTTAGGGTTTACATTGTTATATATGAATTTTTAAGTTCAGAGTCATTTAACTGTAATGTGAAACATCTATGAGTGTGGAAAATGTCTATATTTCCATGCTACACATTTTATTTCAATACATTTTTATAAGATAATTTAATAGGTGTTATATCACCTTAAATTAATTAATGCTTGCTGAAAGCATACCTTTCAACTATCCAGATTTTTGCAGAATGTCCATATTTTTGCCTCATATTTTTGGTCTGTTACTCATAAAATTATTGTTTTTTCTGGCAAATCACTGAGGATTGAAGTCATTAACTAATAACAGATGTGTGAGTTACAGACTTCATATTCTTCAGAAAATGCATGCTAATTAATACAAAATCTATTGTTCTATCAACTTTTTAAGTTTATAATAACAATATTTAAAATCTGTCTCTGATTTGAGCCTTCATTCTTCCGTTATTTTTGTCTTTGTTCAAATTTCTTACTCTTAGATCTTGAGAAGTATGGATGAAAGGTAAGTGATAAGTTTTCATTTGACTTAAAAAATTGCAGAGTAAAGTGAATGCTGATTTTACCATTTAAATTACTTGAGTTATAATTTTCCCACAGTTGATTTTATGTGAATGGCTTTTTACTTTGACCAGTGAGTAATTTATTGTAAAATTCTGTTCCTTACAGCAATGTTTTGTAGAAACTGAGTATAGTATTTTACTGAAATAAATAATCTGCAGTGAGCCATAAATTCTATTTTCAAATTATGAAAATGTCTTCAAATAAATGTCTTGATATTGTCTGTCATATATTGCCTAGATGTGTTGTTTGACAGTATTCTGTAAATTAACATGTTTCTTAATGATAATAATGTAATGTAAATGAGATTTGTTGTAAACAATATTTACAACAAACATGTTTGAATGAAGTTTGTGCTAGAAAAAGAGAGGGTTGACTCAATGATGCTTACACTAAGGAGAAATTTATGTTTGTTATATAGAGTTTCTAAGCTCAGAGACACTTAACTATAATATGAATATCTATGAGTACTGAAAATGTTTACATCTACGTGCTACACATTTAATCTCTATGTACGTTTTACAAGATAATTAAATGGGTGTTATATCACCTTAAATTAATGTTTGCTGAAAGCATACCATTCAGCTGTACAGATTTTCACAGAATATCTCCATTTTTGCCTCATATTTTTGGTCTGCTCTTCAAAACATTCTTAGTTTTCTGGCAAGTCATCCAGGATTGAAGTAATTAAATAATGACAGGTATTGTGTTTCAGACTTTGTATCTTTCAGAAACACTAGCAATGTACCACAAGGGTCAGTCCCTAGGCTACTCCTGTTTGGCATGTATTTCTTGTCCCAGTATCATCTTGTTCTGCTGGGTTATTCGTATGTAAAATATAAGAGCTAAAACTACCATAGGAATGTAAGGCTAGGCTTTTTAAGATCCTCATAAATCAATAGCCCACAAAGTACTTATGAAGCAAGACATATGTTCTGGACACACACAGTTTAGGGGAAGTGTTGAGCTGTGAGCTTATTATGCCATAGTAGTGAGCTGTGTCAGAAGGCTAGAGAAGAAGATGGACAGACCAGGAAACCCAGGTGTGTTGTGAGGGTGCCCTGGAAATGGCTAGCCAGAGTAACTGTGCAGAAAGAGTTCTTACTTCCAGAAAGGTTTTTTACTGCGTACCTGTGGAGGACAGGCATGTGGAGCCTGAAGGGACTAGCTTCAAGATGGCAACAGCTGAGATAGCACCAGGGAGCTGTGACCAAAAGATTATTGGTTTCTTTTATAAAGTTAATCCTTGGACTCATTGGTGGACAATCATGATGATGGAAATTATCGCTATAAAGAGAAAGTCCATCTATGCAATCCTAGTAAAGGAGTCTCCAGATCTGACTAACAGGAACTGAAAAGCCTGGAAGGCAGTAAATGCATCAATTACAAAAGTGAAAACTTGCATGTGGGAGGGGTTTGGTTAAATCATGGAGGAAGACTTTCCAATTGCTACAAAAAAGTTCTGGTAAATCATAAAGTATCTTAAAATGGAGAGGTGAAATACTGCCCATGATTTTCTCAGCAAGGATGAAGAATTGCTGATCTCAGTTGGGGTTCTTTTTGAGAAATGAAAGGATCACATTGAAGAATTCCAGAATCTGGTGAAATGTCCTCCCAAAAGGATATGGTGCCAAAAGGAGATGGTGGAACTGAATCCATTTTGTTAGATGAGGTCACTGTAACAATTAAACAGTCCCACTGTGGTAAGGTTATGAGACTGGATGAGATATGAATAGAACTACTTAGGGGGCTGAAGACTGCTGGAGTTTCATGGTTAGCACATCTTTCCATTGTTGAGGAGAATACTAGGGCAGTACTTCAGGACTGATAAATTGGGGTAATGATCTTTACCTTCAATAAAGGGACATGAGAACATGTTCTAGTTATATATTAATGTCTCTGGAAAAGCATAAGCAAAAGTACTGAAAATAAGACTTCATACAAAGATACTGGAGGGGTCATGGGCCTTTACATCTATTGTCTATATTTGTTTTCTGGAATTGGAGAATGCATATGAACCTACACTCCAAAATGTATTGAGGGATGTGATATCACAGTATGGAGTCTCTTGTCTGCTGCTCTCTGCCACATAGTCCCTATATTTGACAAGTGAGAGCTATGTCTACATTCTCATTGATAAATCAAATATGTTCAAGGTGGGCATAGATCTCTGCAATGATATGTCTCGTCTTCCTTCCTGTCTGTGATTTGCAGGAGCAAGATATCCAAATACAGCCAAATTCCAGAGGTTGTGCAGTCTGACAATGAGAGGGCAAAATCTGTTGTTGTTTTCAAATGATCATTTACTGCCTCCAGTGACTACAATTTCCAACATTCATTGCAACAATTTCCTCCTGAGTGTGATGTGATTTGGGTGCAAATTGGAATTTATATTTTTCCCAGAAGGAATGGATTGCCTTCTGTAGTAGAGGGGGTATGACTATCTTGGAGCTAGGAGTGTACTGTATATTGGGATCTTGTTCACTAAAGGAAATAGAGGGTATCTATAGAATGGGCAGCAGATGGCTGCAGCTGTGACAGTACAGTCAGCACTGTAACAGAAAGTAGTGATCAAACAAGAGCTGGCTCATAGGCTGTAACTCAATTGTCAGTCTGTGACCCTATCCTTGCAGTAAAGTGGAATCCAACCAGTAAAAGTTGAAGGTTGGCATAATGGTTAAGGTGCTTACCTCACAGACAAATGATACAGGGTTTAAATCTCATCTTTGATGCTTGGCTAGGCTAAAGTTTCCAGTAGTCATTAGCCTAGTATGCACCTATGAACCTACATCTATTGACTCTGGACACAGACCAGACTCAAGGGAAGTGACACACAACATATGACACTTTTTGTCAAAGAAAAGTCTGTGTACAATCATAGGATCATAGGATCATAGGAGATTACTAGGCTATCGACCCAGAGGCAGCATGTCCTATTTAAGTCGCAAGCCATATTTAAGTCCCTGGAAAGGGTATCCCTGGACCTATTTGATTTATGGATATGTAGTAAGTTCATTAGGTTTAAGTTTTGGGTTGCTCTGTAGGCCAGGCATAAGTCTCCCCTAAGAAGTCTATATCATACGGAGTATAGTGACAGGGATTTTAGTCAGTCCATGTAAGGCACATGCTGAAGGCCCTTGATCTTCTTTGTTAGAAACCTCTGAGGTCTCTCTAATTGCTGTGGATGCTTAGTATGGTACATACTGAATGGGGCTTTATACTCAATTATAGACCTGATAAGTGCCGAGTATGGGGGGGGGGGTTATAACTTCTTTTACTCTTGAGGTGATGCCTTTACTAATCAAGTGAGCTACGTATAAAGCTTTCCTTACAATGGTAGACATGTGGTGGTCAAAGTTAAGGTCGCAGTCAACCTGTGATCCCAGGCTACTTACCACTTCATGGGTACTTAGGGTATTGTTATTGATTTGTTAGTGTGAAGGGACATTGTTTGTACCAAACGTAATGATGATGCATTTATTTGCATGCAGTTTTAGACCGTGACTAATACACTAGTTACTGGTCTGCATGAGACCATCCTTGAGTATACTGACATAATTTGGGGATTCAATAACTGCACCTAGTTTGCAGTTGTCTGCAAACTTGGTCAGCCACAATCCTCTAGTTTTGACGTGAACTTCTTAGAAGTATGCACCAAACAGTAGGGGGCCCAGCACTGACCCCTGTGGCACCCCGCTGGTAACATGTCTGCTGGTTGATGTGTAGTCACCCACTTTGAAATTTTCTGTCTTGTTTGTGAGCCACTTGGCAACCAGTCTTACAACAAAGGGGTTTACATTCAGTTTGCTAAGGTTATCGGTAATGCCTGAAAGTGGGATTGTGCCAAAAGCCTTTGCCAAGTCAAGGTATGCTGTGTGCACAGATCTGCCCTCATCAATGGCCTTGATCGCACTTTTAAGGAAATCCACCAGATTTAACAGGCAGGATCTGCTCTTCACGAAGCCAAACTGGGTAGGGTCCTAGGTTTGGAGGTCACCTATTCTTTATTTATGAGGTCCATAATGATACATTCCATGGCTTTACAGATGAAGCTGGTCAAGCTTATGGGTTTGTAATTCCCTGGGTCTGTTGCTAGGCCACCTTTATGGAGGGGAATAACTGTAGCTGTTCTCCATTCTGCAGGAACAAACCCTGTGGTTAGGCTATGATTGAAAAGGCTACTTAGTGGTGATGCTAGTTCATGTTTTAACCTGTTTAGAAGACAGCCTGGGATGTCATCTGGTCCCATAGAGGCCATTTTCTTTGCCTTGGACAGGACTTTGAGGACCTGCTCTTTATATATGTAAGGTGGGGGTGGGGTGTTGGGGGAACGTTTGTTGTAAGTTAAGGGGGATAAGGGAGTGAAATTGTCACTAAACCTGTCCACTGGCCAGTTTGCTGTGTGGGGTCAGTGTGTGTGATACCATTGGTCATCAGTTCTGCAAATGCTTGGATCCTTTAGGTTACATAGCTGTAAAAGGCCTTATGGCTATCCTTGGCAGTACTTGTTAGGTTTCTCTGAAAGGAGCTCTTGGACAATTTGATAAGTTGTCTTATTTGCCTGATTAGGGTGAGGAGGGTGCTTTACCATTGTTGGGTTCTTGTCTTTGTTTTCTTGGACAGCAACGTTTTGCATTTATTGTAGTGTTTGTTGATGCCGGAAGTCCACCATGGCAGCTTGATTTCAGTTGGGGCTCTGGTTTTGATTCTATTTGGTACAGCCAGGTTTATACATGTATGCAAGTGATTGTACAGGGCCTTAGTGTAAGCTTCGGAGTAGTTACCACTTTCAGCTGGGGTGGGGTTTGGAATGCATTTATACCTTCACCTAACAGGGTATACTATGCCTTGGTGAAGTTCTTTTTTCTGATTTCACCCTTTGTGAATTCTAGTCTTAGTGCCAGTTCATAGTTGACTGATTTTTGGTCAGTTTAAGCTAATGAGGGTCCAACAGTTGCAGCAGTGCACTTGTTTGACCTGTTGGTGAGGACCAGATTTAGAATGTTTGTTCCTCTTGTTGGGGTATGGATAATTTGCTCCAGGGCATTTGAATTCACAAAGCCAAGGGACTTTGTGCTAGCAAGTTTGAGATACAGTAGGTTTCCCAGTTGATGGTTTGATAATTGAAATCCCCCATAACCAGTGTGTTTGGTAAAATTTGTATTGTCTTCAGTTTGGTTAAGTAGGCTTCATAGGTGTCATGACCCATGGAGGGGGATCTTATACTGGCTAGGACTTGAATGGGGGTCTTACCCACTGTAACCTGGACCTGGAGTAATTCCATGGAGTTGTCCAGTCTAACTAGATGTGAGGTGAATTTATCTCTAATATAGATTGAAACACTACCACCTTTGGTTTTCACATATCCCTTATGCAGTCTAAAGGTGTGGAAGGCATTGTAACCTTGCAGGGATGGGGTGCTCTCTAAGGCCTTAAACCAGGTTTCTATGACTGCACAGACATCTACATCTTCTAGTGATAGAGGTGCTTCCAGGGAGTGCAGTTTTTGGTTTAAGCTCCAATCATTTAGCAACATGACCCTTATTTTGTTCTGATTAGTTAATTTTATGTTTGTAATGTTTTTGAGACCTTGCCCAAAAAAGGCACTATGGGGGAGGCAAGAGCCTTTGATAGCAGCAAAAGGCCTAGGGGTGCCAGGTGCAAACTGTCTCTGCAAAGCAGCAAGGTTTGTCAACCATGGCTTCCCAAGCAGACAGGAACTGGATCCCCTTGGAATGACACAAAAAACTAAGTGAATTATTTAAATCAATCACTTTTTGTTTATACTGTGGCATCGTTCTAGGTGGGGGTAGTATGCTGCTCAAGGCTAGGGGCATACCTGCCTGGGACACATACTCAGAGAGCTTGACCATGTCTCTCTTCATATAGTCCACTGAGGTATGTCTCAGGTCATTCACACCAGCATGAACTATGACAGAATCATAACCGTACTTGTTGTTGAGAAACCTGAGTGCATGTGTGATTTGGTGAATCCTGGCACCAGATAGTCAGCTGACCGTGTCTTTCTCCTTGTCCAATCTGGTAAATGGGACATCCTGTGTCTCACTATTGAGTCTCCAATGAGAAGAAAACTTGGTTTTTGAATTGAGTGTTATGCCTTCTGGACTTGGTGGGTCAGACACTAGTTTTGCAGAGTGGGATATGGAAGATAAGTGAAATAAGAAGAAGCAGTAAAATATTAACTGAAAGGGGGAGCCATAGCACCAAAAGGTAGATTTGCTCTGGTAATTCCAAAAACATGAGTACTGTTTATTAACCTTAGGATGTGAGGCTGCATAGAATGCTAACAAAAATTACAGAAGCAAGGTGAAGCCAAAAACAAAAGCTATTCTAGACATTTTATTCAGTTATATGCTGTTTTTATTGCCAGTTACATAGTTGCCTTGTTGGGCCCCTGTTTATACTGTCGTGTGGGGAACATACGTGTGTCTTGTTCGTTCTATGTAGTTTGATGTTTTGTGGGTTTTGCAAAAGTCTAAAGAGGGAGTTACATTTGCCTGTAAATTCATGATTGAGTTGCCTTGTGTTCATGCTTCGTATTGCATCTTTAGTGGGAAATGGGAATTATTCCTGAAGGTGACACATTCATGCTGTAGCTATACACATAGATTTATCGCACTATATTTAGTTAACCTGCTGTGCATTCACCAAGATTAGTATTTACTGAGAAGCTACCCCCAGAGTTGCTAGGGCAATACATGATTACCTCTTGCCAGAGCCAGGAAGCTGTGAGTCTAATAGATGTTCATACACAAAAACAATCCAAATCAGTGACAAAGGAGTACCAACAACAAAGCACTGATAAATCCACAAACCCAGTGAAGTCCAGTTACTTTTAAATGGGTGAAAGTGCTCAACTGAATAAATGATGTGAAATTTATTGTGGTATTGTTGTCACATTTCTATAGGCACTGGACAAGTAAATACTGTGAATTTTATACATTTATACACAAAAATGATGTTTAACTGCATATTTAGACAAGAATGAATATGTGGTTTTCTGAGCCAACTTCCACATGAAATGCACCTCTTTAGTTCTAAAATTTAGCAGTTAAGTGAAGAGTGGGGTAATATTACTTGACATGTATCCAATATACTTATTTATGGCTTTGGTTACTGCCAGCCGTGCCTAAAGTATATAACTTATGCCAGCACAGCTAGCTGGAATTTTGTAAATAATTATATGTCATTTGTATATCAAACTGATTTGTACAGATGCTTGTGCTGAAAATGTATCTGTGAGGTTTGCTTGTGTTAAAATGTATCAACAGTGTGCCCTGATGGAAGGAAGAGAAATGTACACGTATTATTGTAAGTGAATTAAATGTATATGTTTTAACAGAGGACTGGAAGCAAAGAGATTAATCTTAAACTTCAAAATATATTTAAAATTAAATTACTTTATGGGTTAAGCCATAAAGATATTATCCCACAGTTTTGAATGGAGCCACAGAAGCAATGTCTGTGCTAGAGAATAGGTTGTAGCTCTTGTAGGAAGAGTAGAATGGTTTTATGGCCTCCAACAGCTACACCACATCTGAGTAAAGCTCTATCTGTGTGCATGGTAACACATAGGTGCAAAAATCCTGTTAGCTTCTAGTGTTGGCAAATGTGGGAAACAGAGTCAGTTGACCAGATGTGATGTCATTGTGTAATCAACTCTGAAATAATATTTAGATATTAGTAGGAAATTGATCTCAACATTCTGTATTCTGTCTTGGATCTGACAACAAGGACTGCTCACCTATCTTGCCTTCCTCCATTCAGTAAGTAGGGGCAGTAATTATTTTAGATTAATCAAGAATAGATAGTGAGACAAGCTAAATACTGTTTTTCTATAACTGTGTGAAACTTTCCATCTGCGTTTTTTTTTTTTATATATTTTGTGGCTGACACTCTGGTGTTTACTATAAATAGATATTTATTATTTTCTTGATCATTTATTATTATTTAATATATTTAAACCTTTCATTGTAGTTGGTCCTTTTTTGGAAAATATTTAAGTTTTGAGAGTATTTGCACATATTTATTTGGTGATAACTCTGGCCATTCATGAAAACCTGGCTGTTTGGTCAACATTACCATTTGTATTAATATTAATTTCACTCAGTAAAATTGAGTGCCCTTATAAGAGCCTTATAGTAACTGACTGGTGGCAGTGAATCTACCTTATAGTCTGGGCAAAGTTAGTAGAGCGGGTAATCTGTGCCAGCCTTTCCCAGGTGTGTGTGTGTGTGTGTGTGTGTGTGTGTGTGTGTGTGTGTGTGTGTGTGTGTGTGTGTGTGAAAATTACATTTCAGAGAGTATGTGCTTGCCAGTTACTTGGGGCAGGTACACAAAGCACTGGTTTCACAGACAGGGTGCTAAAGGACTTGGTTTGGATGCTCAGCTGAGGGCCTAACCCTACAGCTGTGTCAGTGGGGGGGGGGGGTCTTATTGGGGAACTGGAAGGAGACAAATAGAGAAACCCAGACCCTGGGCTGACTGTATCCCCTGTGTGCTCTTATAGGAAATTGTGCTTGATGCAGAGAGGTCTGCTTTAAAAATACTGAGTGCATCCACTTGTATTCTAAGTGAATGCCCCTCTTCAGTGTCAGTGGTGAGGATTCCGGCTCCTTGTTTACTGGCCCAGAGGGAGGATACCACAATATGGTTATCAGAGCCACCTTCCACATGAAATGTACCCCTCTTTAGTTATAAAATTTGGCAATTAAGTGCAGAGTGGGGTAATATTACTTGACATGTGTCCAATTAACTTATTTATGGCCATGATTTTGAGAGGGTAGGATAACTCCTCACTCATTGGTAGCTACTACGTACATTGTGTACTTAATATTGTAATGCTTTTCCTTGAATTGTGAGTGTACTTATATCCAGCCATGAAGATTAAAGGTTGAACACTTGGTTTTATTTTGCTCTGTAATGACTGAAAGTCACTTTTCAAACTGTATTCAGTAATGAACAGCACAATCTACCTATGCTCAGCTATTTTAGGGAAAACATTTTTATCTCTATGCCTACTAAAATATTTTTATCTCTATCCTACTAAGGAGTGGAATATAAATAAAATGTTAAGTGCTTTCATCAGTGGATCAAAAAGACCTTACCCATTTTGATTTATACTCTCTGTCTTATAATTTCTACTCTGACCTTCACTGAATAGTAATTATGTAGATCTGGAATTCCTCTACCGCCTTTATCAGGAGACACTAAGATAACCTTCTATCCTGCTCTAGGCCTCTGTGTCTCAGCAAAAGATTAACATTGAAACTTAGAGAAACAGGGTGCAGGGCAATATAATAGACAAGCATCAGACCTAGTTACAATTTCTGTTGGAGAATATATTAAAAGGCACCATAGGAAGATGGTGAAGGTTTCAGCTCAGCCCAATAGGCTTGGAGAAACCCAATTTTCAAATGGATATAGTTATAATAAATAACTGAGACAGGTGAGAAAGCTCAGTTCAATTTGGGGAACAATTAAGGCAAGGTAACAGGCATTAAACATTAAACAAATGGTCAAAGATTTCAGGATGTGGAGACATCTTTAGCTTATGTACAAAGGACCACTAGCAATCCAGGAGAATATGATGATGAAACAAAAAAGAGGCAGATAATGTGGTCCCAAGTAGTATCACTATTACTGGAAGCAAGGTCTAATGAAGCAAGGGAAGAAAAATTAGTAAGCAGCTTTTATAAGGCTCTGAAACTTTACAGAAATGGTCACTGGTCAATGTACAAGGAAACTAGTAACAATTTGATATAAGACACCAGGATTTGGGGGACTAGAAGAAAGATGACAGGAGATTTGTAGCATATTAAGGAAAACACCAAAAGCCAAAAAGTTCCAGACCTTTGATTGGAAATGTATGCATGAGTATTTGTATACTCTACACAGAGTGAGCAAGATGCTTGAAGGAGTTAATAGGGAATGCTGGAGGTGTCAACGAGTGCAGATAGGCTTGTGGAGACATGTCTTTTAAAGTTATGACACAATGCAGAAATTCCATACTGATTTGCAGAGATGGGTAGCAGAAATTCTAGAAAATTACTATACAAGTAATGAGACTAACTTTCTGCTTTGCCATGGTGATGGACTTCAGCCATGGAAAACAGAAGGGAGCTGGTGCCCTTTCTATGGTTAGTGTCCCAAAAAGCAATAACTAGGAACTGGAAGTCTTTACAGGAACCTAGGATTCAGGGTGTTTTAAAGTTAATGCAATAAATTAAAGGAAAAGAGCTGGTACTACTAAATGGGAATAAAAGTAAACATCATAGAAGAAAATGGTCTCTGTGGAATGGGGTATATAATACACTGCAGCAAGACGAGAGTTAGATATTAAAAGGGTTCTACTATTAAGTGGTGAGGCACTAGGGGCATTTTGGAAATCATTTAACAATGATATAATGAATAGCATAATGGAGATGCAACAATTGGCCTAGACTTTACTAGAACTGTAAAAGAAAGGGTGAGAGAAATGTAAAAGAAAATTGCATTTTGATTGTCTAAGGGAGTATTCACAGGTAATAGGTTGATCCTGTTGTATAAAACTAAATTGAAAGATATCAGTCAAATAAAAATCAGGGATTACCACCTGAAAATTGAAGGACTGTAACAATGAAATTATCTGTTATACTGTCGAAGCAATTGTGTTAACAAATTTGCTTTATGTAAAAAAGAGGAAAGGCCCTGACCCTTACTGAGATGTTTACGAGTCTACGAGGAAGGGATCATGTTTGATTTAGCAAAGTGCGGCATTTCTGCCAAGTGTGCATCACTTGAAGCCTCAAATTATATTACAACAGCAGTGCTAGAGGCAAATGGTAGTTATTCTAATGTACAAACAATGCAGAATGACACACAAGGAAGGAGAAAACATCAGAATGGGGATTGCATGGGAGCCTGACATATGCTGAACATGGGACTTGATTCATGCATGTTTTTGGTTTTGTTTTTATATAGATAACGTTTTGATCATAGGTGCTCATCTAGTTGTAGCTTTGTCAAGATGTCACTCAATTATTCATAGTGAATTGCCTTTAAAACCAGTCTGAGAGCTTAGTAGCAAGTGATTTTTTTAGATACAATTGTTTGCAGATTTACTACGTTAGTTTAGCAATTGATAACATAAGTTATTAACCAGGTCAGTAACACCTTCCCTGTGGAAAGGGAGCACTACAACATCTTTCCCTAGGGAAAGGATAATACCTTGCAGAACATTTCAATTTATGATTTTGGAAATTCACAGGAAAAATATCTTGATGCCAGGTTTTAAAAGTAATGTTTTTTTTTTTTTCATCAGGTGATGTAAACTTGAAGCTCTGATTTTAATATCAGTCTTTTTACTTAGTCGCTGTCTTCTAAAAGAAGTGCAACACTGGACTGGGTGAGATGGTGGGTGAAGGATTTTATAACTGAATTTCCATTAGTCTTTTAGAGACTCTGACTCACTCTATTTTAATGAAGTACTTGGATTTATTGTCTCCAATTATTGCTCTTTTTGATTTCTTTATACAGCAAGTTGCTATGAGAGCACATGATAAGGTGTTTAGACATTTATTTCTTCAGATGGATGGATTTTAATGTCATTTGTCATAGTGCAGCTATTTGTTTAGTATTAAGAAGTTTCATTTGGGTGGCATAATATGATATGATCCTATCAGCTACACTTGGCTTGCATGTTACCTTGCAATAGTTTTTTGTAGTTTTAGTGAAAGTCCATTAAGAGTTATGAAACAATTCATGGTAGAGATATGCATTTAAGTAATTTTATAAGTCAGGAAAGTAGGTATGTGATGTTTCATGCTAAAGTTTTCACCAAGCTTTCTGCCATTTAATGCCATAATATTTACTGTGTATATATTGTTTTGTGTATTGTGTATATAAAACATTTTCATTTTATATATATATATATATATATATATATATATATATACAGAGAGAGAGATATACAAGTTCATTTTTACTGTACACTATTCAAAACATATGCACCTTTAATCACTTCCTATTAACTTTTATTTATGCATTCATATCTGACTGTGTATATGTGTGTACTGCTGTAAAACTCTTGGGGATTCAATAATCCCTACATGGTAGCAATGAAATTCAGATTCAGTAAGTGCCATGTACAGGCACAACACTCCCGCGCAAACAAGGTAAACACTGTGGCATGCTAATTACAACATAAGCAGCTGAATTGCATGCTAATCAACCAATCCAACATGTTGGAGCTATTCAACAAGGTATAAAGCATCTGTGTAGACTCTGTGCTGGTTTTTCCTGTGAATTTCAAAACTTTTGGAATACAGCCATGGAAAGGAGTCTACATGGACAGAATATTAGCAGTGTTCTGAAATTATTTATAATGACATTAACTACTCTGATCCAGAGGATATCACAAATATATTAGCAAACAAACTCAGTGCAAATTTCACTCCAGAGACAGCTATACAAAATGATCCCAAACCTCTTACCACCCAAAAGAACACTTGTTAGAAGTACTCTCAAAAATGAAAAGTACAACCTCTATGGGAGCTGATAGAATATCAAGTTGCCTGTTGAACAACCCTAAACATTCTCTGGTGGACCGACTCCTACAACTATTCAACTTGAAATTATCCTGCAGGCTTTGTCTCCAAGGTTTGGTGCACAGCAGTTGTGATCCACAAGGGCATACTCACCACAGACCCAAGGAGTCACAGACCCATCAGCCTGATGAGCCTCATCTGCAAGCAAGTCATAGCTGACCTGATAAACTATGATAAAAAATATTTTAAAAGAATTTACCCCAACAACAGCTGGGCTTTCTTAAGGATATCCCCTGTCTGATAAATCAGGTTTATTGCAAGATATGGACAGTGGTCATGATGTGCATACAGCATACCATGACCTCACGAAGGCATTTGATGCCGTACCACATGTCAACATTATCAATAAGCTAAACACACTCCAAATTGATCCCTATGTAGTAAGACAGATAGTTAATTGACTGAGGGACAGAACCTAAACTACAAGGATGGCAAAGCTAAATGCACCCCAAATTGATCTCTATGTAGTAAGATAGATAGTTAATTGTTAATTGACTGAGGGACAGAACCCAAACTGCAAGGATGGCAGATACATCCTCAGAGAGAATTATGAGGTATCTCAGGTATCCATGCTAGGATATTTAATATTCAGTATATACTTTTCTAATTTCCAAACTATGAATGGACAACTGCAGGTAATCAGGTTTCCATATTATTGTAAACTGGGTGTTATAATGAAATGCCTTTATGATATGCAGAAGCTGCAGAGTGAACGTACACATGTTAATAGCTGGCGCTCTGAAAACAGACTAAAACTAAATGCTAAAAAATGCAATATTGTTGCATTTTAACAAACCATCCACACAGCTTATAGTATAGAAAACACCCAACAACAAAACAAAAGATGTTGTTAGAGACCATGGAACATAGGTAGATAACTCCCTCTCCTTTATCATCATGTTAAAAAAGTGGTCAGGAAATCTTTCTATTAGGTACACGTGACTGCAAAGGACATTTTCTTTGGAGTCAAAGAAATCCTAAGCCCTCTGCATTCTGCACTGATCAGAATCATCATCAAATACAATGCCTCTTTTGGGATGTATCTTTCTGAACATGTCAAGCAGCTGGAGACACGTCAAATGTTCCTGATAAAAAAAATGGACCTAAAGGACCTGAGTTACCATGAGTGACTGGAGGCCTTGTCCCTCTATCCAATGTCCTGTGAACTCCTTAGGGGTAATCTGAGACTTGTCTTGCTTTCTGTGCCATCAGCTCCCCTAAGGGGTTAGCAGTTATTTCACAGAGTTCAAAAGTTTATGTTCATTTTAAGAAAGGTTGACATAACAGTTACTGTATTAATCTCACAGATACAAAGTACAGGGTTTGATTTTGACCTCTGTTTTTTGACTTGGCTTGTAATAGTCTGCAGACCGATAGCTTAGTATTTACCTATGCACATATTAGGGGTCTGGCAGTACAGGACCACTTACTTTTCTGCAAATCAAATAGTCAAGTTAAGGCTAGAACCAGATCTGAACATACTTCAGCAAATAAACAAATCATGGTGTCAAGAGATATTTGTCACACAAATGATTGCTCCTTGTCTAGAACATTCTACCCTTCCAGATCACGAAATGTGGCACACTACCTTCCTTTAAAAAGGAATTAGACAGATTGGTATTCATAAATTCACCCCCATTACAGCTTGACTGCAAATGGTCACGTCCCAGTTGCTTTGTACATTTGTTTTCCCGCATACTGTTAAACTGTTTTGATAATAGCTTGCTGTAACCTTATATATTTCAAGGGCAGATCTCTGCACTGTAAGACTGAGCTGTTTTTAACTCATTCACTCAGTTATTGAGAATCTGCTGTTTTGAAATGAATATTAATGTCAAGTTTTTCTGAATACAAGTTCTTATTTTTCTTTAAACTGCCCCATATCTAGGCTAGTAAAAATGCTTTAAACTATTTGTAAACTCACTACAAAACACCATGGTTGATGTTCATATACCTCAAGCTTACTGATTAACAGGCAGTCTTCAATCTAAAATTAAGAAGAAAATACTTAAGGTAGATTCTCAATGAAAATCAAGTTTTGTTCACTTAGCAAAATAAATCAGCTTAGAAAATAATTTTATTTTATTTTGTGGCAACTCGTTAACTAAAACACTGTACAGGAAAGTAATCTGCCTTAATTTAAGATGTTCAGTATATAAAAAACAACCTGCTTTAGTCTATGGTCTTGTAATGGTTGTGATTTACAGACAAATTAACAGGTGCATCAGAGTACGTAACAATAAATGTGATGCTGCAGACATGCAATTTCAGAAACAAAAATATAAGTTAACCTTACCACTGCCTGAAAACTAAAATAAAACAATATAGAGTAGCCATCACCCACAGTGGAAACATACCCCGGGATTCTGCAAGCCTTGCACGGCAGGCAGAATTATTGCAGGCGCTCCAGCAGGCAATATATAACCTGCAGGGGCATGCACGAGCAATCCTGCACTAGTCCTGCATGGACTAAGCCCCTGTATACAAATTACTCCATTTTCAGGAGAAATCCATGAAAATGAGGTGGATTTGCGATCCAGGAAGCTGGAAACTGGCTGTGCAGGACTAGTGTAATCTGTAGAAATGTACTCGGTTAGTAACCGAGTACATTTCTGCAAATTCCAAAACGGAGCCATGACATCTCCAAATAAAGTGTGCAAATCAGTCAGGAAACATTTGAAAACAGCTTAAAAAATAAAAAAATCAACTTTCATTTTTTTTTAGCTGATCTCGGCTGTTTAAGCGTAGGGCAGTGGTGCACAAATGGGATCGGGGGAAATAAGAAAATAAACCTAAAATAAGCATTCTAACTAAAATCACTATTCTGCCATTAAAGTCAATGGCAGGCAAAAGACAACATGGCCAGTGAGTTGTGGTTGCTAAGGGGGGAGGCTCAGTGTGAGGCATGTAAATATGCATTAGCAGGCAATCCTATGCAAATGAGGGGAATGATAGTGAATCCCACTTTCCCCCAGCTTGCTAGTCAGGTCCCAATAGTGTAAGAGCAGGAATAGCTTGGTGCAAGCCTAGGAGTTAACTGACACCCTGGGGTTGTAAGCGGATTGGAGCCCTGTGGCTCAGGTTTGCTCCTAGCTAAGCACAGCTAAGCAAGGGGGTGTGTCTGAGTCTGCCTAGAACTCTTACCATTGCCTAAGCGGGTGTGCACACCGAGTTTAAAGGGAAAAAAAATTAAACCAGCAAATAGCAGCTCTGTGCATATATGAGCACTCTGTTTGCACGGCACACCCCTGGGCTTAAACAGGAAGGCAATGGGAAGGGAAAGCAGCAGTAGGAAGGTAATCTAGGAGAACTAGCATAGCTGGCAGGTGAAATGTATCAGAATCAGCCAATTACACAGGCAGCAGACAAGCCCAGCCCAGAACACTACTATAAAATATGCAAACACCTTCCCCTCTGTTTTTCCCCACACTCTACACCACTGGTATATACAAATGGGGAACTTTTAACAAACAAAACAACAAAATGATAAGGGCTGCAATAGCTATCATACAACAACTTGTGGAAGAGGCTGAGGATGGTGAGGATGTGAATGCTGTCAACCAAACCACAGTGAGCAGATGGAGAAGAGTGTAAAGAGCCATGGTAACCTACCAGGGGCTACATGAGCTGGAGATAGTGGAATGCTATAGGGTGGACAGGGACCTCCTACAACAAATTGTTGAGCTGTGCCAGCCACGCCTGGCACACAGAGCTAACAGAGGGGAACCCATCCCAGTGGATACCAAGGTATGTGTAGGCCAAAGAATGCTAGCTACAGGTAGCTTCCAAAGGCCAACCTGGGATATGATGAGGATCTCACAAGCATCAGCACCCAGGGTACTCCACCAATTCCTGGATGCCATGTCAGCACATGTTGGTGAGCACGTATATTTCCCCAACTCCCGTGAGGCGTTGGCCAGCAATATGCAACTGTTTCACCAAATAGCAGAATACCCTGAGGTACTGGGTGCTATAGACTGCACACACATATGCATCAAAGCACTACCTGCTGAGTGGGGTAGGGTCTACATGAACCGCAAGGGTTTCCCCTCTATCAACTGCCAAGTCATGTGCGATACCCAGGGCATAATAATGAATGTGTGTGCTGGCTTCCCCGGAAGCTATCATGATTCCCACATCTGGCATCTGATGCAGCTGTACCAGAGATTTGCCAGTGGGGACATCCCTCACGGTCACCTAGTGGGGGATGCTGGATATGCACTGGAGCTGTGGCTGATGACACCCCTCAGAAATGCACACACACCCGAACAAGAACTCCATAATGAGGCACACGCACAGACCAGAATTATAGTAGAGCTGTTCTTGGGGTGCTCAAGTCATGGTTCTGGTGCCTGGACACATCCGGTGGAGCCTTGCAGTACTCACCAGCTACATGTACCCAAATTGTCATTGTATGTGCCACGCTACACAATATGATCCTGTGGGAAAAGCTGCAGCAGAAACAACACGGGGCAGAGCCACACAGCCCCCCACTATTGCCAAGGCCTGCACAGGCACAGAGTGACTCAGAGGAGGAATAACCTGAGCCTGCCCCAGTAGGCAGAAGGAGGCATGCCCAGTATGCCCAGGCCTTGGCAAAGAGGCAACACATAGCACATACACTGACACAGGAGGGACCCAGGGAATAACACCTCTCTCTGACTCTCACATACAGTAAAAGGGATACCAAACATGACACTACCTGTGCTCACCCATGTGTAGGGAGTGTACTATGTGCATCTGACATAGGCAGCCCTGCAGCACCACCCTCAATACTGGGACACCCACAAGGTAAGTGAGTCACACATGCCAGTCAGGGGGGTTCACATACCCAACAACAGTCACAGCCAGCAGAGCAGGTGTAGACAAACACAAACAAAGGCTATGCTATGGCCTCTGAATGATGCCTATGGGTAACCTCCCCGCCAGGCCTACACAGACAGACTACATCAGGTCAGGCAGTGGGACCTTAGTTTTGAAGGGTAGGAAGTCAGAAACTAATATGTGGCACAATCAAAGCTAAGATCTGTAGTACACTGATATGCCTCTAGTCAGCATGACAGGTTAGAATACAGAATGAAATGGAGTACCTGACATACTAGTACAGTCATAGCAAATGTGTACACGTGTCAGGTGTGCCTCCCCATCCTACGTAGTAATGTAATAACAGTCAGGTGTGCCCCCCCCAATCCTGTGTAGGAAGCAGAAACAATCAGGTATACTCCCCCAACTCTACTTAATTATGTAGTAAAGGTCTGGTGTGCCCTCCCAATCTGATGTACATACGTTGTAACAGTCAGGTGTGCCCCCCCCCACAACCCTGTGTAGAAATTTAGTAACATGTATGTGTAGGTATAATACCAGTGGAGCACAGATGCACAGAGGTGGCCAAGGTGGCAGGATAGGTTGTAGCATCTGCACAATATGCAGGTATGTGTGTGTTAGGTTGGTGTGTGTCTCATATCGTGTGAGAGTGGTCGGTATGTATGCATGTTGAGGTAAGCCTGGCGGCCATTGCCCATTACAGCTGATGACAGGGACAAGTCCTCACAAATGCAGTGCCATACACAATAACCATCAGTATAACACAAGCTAACAGTAAGCCATTGCAAATGTATGGTGATAATATGTATCACCATCTGAAAAACTGACATAGCATGGCTGTTGGACTAGATATACAAGCAGTACACAGGGGAAAGTTCTCCAGACATACAGCATATATTATGTCAGTGTGAAATGGACACACCCTTGGAAAAGTACATACAGGTATGCATCACATTATCTGGTCCTGTGGTAGGGGATACTGGTGTTGTCTGCCCAAACACTCGCAGATCACAAAGCAGGTAGGAATGATGTATTGGGAAACAGCTGATGTACCTTCACATGCAATCATAACTAGAATGCCCATTGCATATCTGTGTGTTAGATGCAAGTAGTGCCCATAGCACACATGCACCCAGCTCATGCAAACACTACTCACAGGCACCTCTCTGGTCATATCCCAGCTGTGGGGAATGAGTACAGTAAGACCCCATCTGTTTATGGCAATAGCGTAAGACTGCAGCATGCAGTGCAGGTGTCCCATGCAGGTGTATCCCTTGCTGTAGGTAGTACCCTGCCAGCATCCACACCACCTGAGCCAGACTGTTAGGAAGTGCTGGCATGAACACCTATCATACCTACCCTGTAACCCCAGGGGAATATACTGTATGGTGGTCTGGGACTGTAGGGCTGACAGAATGCAACAACCTCCCACTTCTGGCATGCAGCAACACCTAATGCCCCACAGGCATCTGCCAAAGGCCTGTGTTTTAAATGTACTGCCAATGCATGTTATAGGTTCATAGGTTCATAGGTTCATACTAGGCTATCTGCCCTAGGGCATTTATAAGCCTAGCCAGAATGTGTTTGGCTTTCGCCACCCATTTTAAATTTATTTTGCTATGCCCTTTTTCGAGGTTAGTATACTGTGCCTCTGTCTAACAGTGACACAGAAGTGATACCCGGGGTAAACCTACGATCTCCCATCCACTCATCAAGATTCCTCTTGAAGAGAGTCAATGAGGGACTCTGCCTAACCTGGACTGGGATTTTATTCCAGAGTGAAGAGAGCCTCTGGGTTATGAATCTGTCCCTCCAGCATGTCCGATTTATTTCAGTGCTGAGGTTCAAGTCTCTCGAGCGCGTAGCTCGATGGGATTTGGATTTTCTGAGGTGCAGCATGTCCATTAATTCCGGGTTGGACATGGCTTTATATGTCAGGCACAGATCGCCTTTGAACAGGCGGTATGCCACTGAGTAGAGCTGGAGTTTCTTTAACCGGCAGCATATGGCATCTGTTTGAGCCCTTTGATCCTCTTGGTGAGGTACTTTTGGGGTCTTTCCAGTTGCTGCAGGTGTCTGGTAAGGTACATCCCAAAAGGCATTGTACTCAATTATGGGCCTGATGAGGGATGAGTAAAGAGGCACGATGACGTCCCTGATCTAGATGTGAATCCCTTCATGATTAGGTGGGCTATATAAAATGTTTTTAACCACTTTGGCCACGTGGTTGTCAAATGAGAGATTGCTATCAACTTGGGTCCCCAGGTCCCTAATTACTTCTTCTGTACTTAATGGATTACCACCTATGTGGTAATTTGTGGGCATTTTGTTTTGCCAAAGGGATGACTATACACTTTTTGGCATTTAGCTTGAGGCCATGGCTCTGGCACCAGTTGTCTGTTTCTATGAGGCCCTTTTGGAGGATGCTTGTGTTGGCTGGAGAGTCGATTATGGCGCCCAGTTTGCAGTCATCTGAACTTGGTCAGCCATAGTCCTTCCGTGTTGGCCTGTACCTCCAGAAATATATACCGAACAAGAGAGGTCCCAGGACTGAGCCTTGTGGGACACCACTTGTAACTGGTTTAAAGTCTGACATGGCTCCAGCAATTCTAACCATGTGGGTTCTGTCCTTGAGCCAATTTGCAATCCATCTAGTGACATAGGGGTTTATATTTAAGCTGGTGAGCTTATCTATAATGCCCGAGTGGGGTATTGTATCGAAGGCTTTTGCGAGGTCCAGGTAGGCTGTGTGGACCACCTTCCCCTCGTCAATGGCCTTGGTGACTGTTTCAAAGAAATCACCCAGGTTTAAGAGGCAGGATCTGCCCTTAACAAAGCTGAACTGGGTAGGATCCAGTGTTTGTAGGTCCCCAATATCTTTATTTATGAGGTCCATGATGATCCTTTCCATAGCTTTGCAGACCAAGCTAGTCAGGCTTATGGGGCGATAGTTTCCAGGATCCGTTGAGGCACCACCTTTATGGAGAGGGACAACTGTTGCTGTACGCCACTCTTTGGGCACATATCCTGTAGTAAGGCTGAGATTGAACAGTAGTTTTATGTTTGGGTTTAGCTCTTCTTGGAGTTCATGTAGGACGCAGCCCGGGACACCAGCTGGTCCCATTGATGCTGTGTTTTTTGCTTTGGAGAGGGTGGCTCTTACCTGAGCATCTGAGATGTCAGGGGGGCAACACTCTGCTGGGATAGATATTTGCCCTTTTGGTGGGGAGGGGGGGAGAAGTTTGCGCTGAACCTGTCAGCTAGGATGTTGGCAATGTCTGTGGGTTCGGTGTATTTTTGTCATTTTGGACTAATTCTGAGCATATCTGGGAATTACCACCCAGGTTCCTAACATAACTAAAGAAAGCCTTGTGATTATCCTTAGTGTCCTGTGCAATTTTTCTCTCAAAGCTGGCCTTAGACAATTTTATGTGTGCCCGTAGTTTTTTGCTAATACTGATCAGTGATGCCTTCCCTTTTTAGGATTTTGCTCTATCATTTAGTAGCTTTCTCCTTCTATTGTATAGTTTGTTTATGGCTGGGGTCCACCAGACAGGACGTCTGCCTTTGGAGGATTGGGTCTTGGTTTTATTTGGGATTGCATGATCCATGCATTCCTGAAGGTGTTCATAGAATGTGTTTATAAAGGATTCTGTGGTCTGGGCCGTATTTTCCACAGGCCCGGGGGCTTTGAAGGATTCCACCTCAGTTTTGAGGAGTGTGAAATTTGCTTTAGAGAAGTTTTCACTGTGGTTTTCTGGGCAGGGGGTGGGGTTGGGATGTGAATATCCAGTGAGATTAGTTTATGGTCTGATCTTACCAGTGAGGGATACACTTCTTGTCTGGAGCATAGAGTCCCCATGTTGGTGATGATCAGGTCCAGTATGTTTTCCCCTCTTGTGGGAGTGGTAACAAGTTGTTCCATAGCATTTGAGTTTATAAATTCTAGGAACCTTTGGGCTAGGGTGTTGAAGCTAGAGTAATGCTCCCAGTCTATATTTGGGTAGTTGAAGTCGCCCAATATAATGGTGTTTGGAGAGACCTTCATATTTTCCAGTGTTCTCAGGAAGGCCGAGTGGGGTTCCTGGGTTTGGGAGGGTGGTCTGTAGCAGGCTATAAACTGGAAGGCAGTTTTACCCACTGTTAGTTGCACATGGATAGTCTCTGATGCTTCGTGCTTTGCCACCAACCTGGAGGTGTGGGTATCTTTGATGAATATCGATACTCCCCCTCCTTTTGTGGTTCAGTCCAAGTTTTGGGGCCAAAAAGCATGGTATGAGGTATAACCTGGTAGTGCTGGGGTGCTCTCGGGAGCCCTGAACCAGGTTTCTGTTACTGCACAGATATTGATGTTCTCCATGCTAAGGAGAGTTTTGAGTGTGTGCATCTTGAGGTTTAGACTTCTGGCGTTGAGTAGCATTACTCTTAGTTTCTTATCCTTTGTGATACCTATGGAGGTGTGTTTGTCTTTTGAGCCTTGCCTAAAAAAGGCACTATGGGGGTAGCAAGAGCCTTTGCCAATATCCGAAAGCCCAGGGGTGACAGGTGCAAGCCGTCCCTAGCGAAGCATCGTGGCTTGTCGAGCATATCATCCCAAGCTGACAGGCATTGGATCCCCTTTGAATGACACCAGTACTTAAACCAATTGTTGAAATGTCATGGACACCCAAATAACACCATAACACACTCCACTTAAGCCATATGCAAGGCCATGTGGACAAACCACAGTAACATGTCCATCATGTCCCACTGCATGAACTGTAGACCGACACTAACACACACCTGTGATGGGGTGATACCCTTAGGGAAAGTATCAGAAAATGTATGCATAATGTATGGAAGAGGTTAGAATAACAGAGGGGGGAGGATGGGCAGCATGGAATGTGCAGGGTCCGACTCCAAGCTGTGTGCACACACTATCCTGGATGCAAACATATACATGGGTGGCTACATACCTGCCCGTACACCACAATAGGGTAAATGTCCTGACCCATGGCCCCTGCCCCTGGCTAACCTGTGCAAATTTGTACAGCTGTGAGGCATTGCCACAGCAAGATAAGCCCATGCTGTCATGTTGATGGGCATACAAGTATGGGATCCTCTGCCAGCACTGTACCAAGGTGCTGAACTGGATACACAAACCCAGCACCAAGTGTCTGCAGCTCCCCTCCAGATTGGCATAACTTGCCATGAATACGTAGGTGTCTACCCACAATACTGGACACAGCTGCAGTCACCCTTGTCCCCCAAGATATCACTGTCAGCAAGAATGTCCACCTGACAGTACATGAGAACAGAAAACATCACTATGTATAACAGTACACGTCTGAATATCTCTGCTAACAGCAGTACCATGCAGCTGAAGCAGCACAGACACAATCACCTACAGTACACACCATCCCCTGCACAGTTTGTCCCCATATTGCCAAATGATCAACTGATACCCTGCAGAAACAGTATGCTACCTGTAGGTGTACAACACAAAGGTCTGCACTGCAGTACAAGCTACCTGGACTCGATCCACACATTCAATACAGATGGGCATACTGGGCATGCTCACACACAAACAAGTGAAGGTCATGTCTACAAACACCAGTGGACCAGACATATATGGCAGTCGCAGATGTTAGTGCAGACAGTCCTCAGTATGCACCACTCATGCTTTGCACACACAGTGGATAGGAATACAGACATATATCTAAGGACAACACACCTTAATAAGCCAAAAGTAGACGTACACAGATGTGTGAAAAAAGGTGACTGTGACAAGGAGCCATCCAGGCCTGTCCCACCCAGCACACAGCCAAAGGGCCACAACCACATGAGGCTCAGATGTCACTCACTGTAGATACTAGCCACCGGTATCTGTCAGCATTGCAGACTATGTGATGCAAGTGCTAGCTGTGCAACATGACTGTACAAGGAAGTAGTCATCTAGCAGCTGTATATACATACCTGTGGAATATGACCCAGCTTGTCCCTGCATGTGGTGTGTCAACGTCTAGATGAATGGGTTATGGCACATGCACACACACTGCCCCCCCCCCATAGCTCTACTATGACATGCCTGCTGAGGTCATCCACTGTGAAATACACCTTTGGGAAAGTTGTAGCCCAGTAATCTCTGTGGTGCAACCTATAACTGCGTACTGCTGTAGTGTGATAAACTAGTTAGGTGGGAGATCCAATCCCATACATGGCAAGAGAGTGTGTCTGCATGTGTGCGTGTGTGTGTGTGTGTGTGTGTGTGTCTGCCCCTGTCTGTGTAGAGAGCAATGCTTTTTAAGCTAGTCACACTCCCTACAATTCAAATGCCCTACTTTGGAAAGGCTTCTGATGTCATCCACCTTGAAATACACCTTTGGGAAAAGTGCAGCCCGGTAATCTCCATCTTATGTACTATAACTGTATACTACTGTTGTGTGATAATGTTGTTAGGTAGGAGTTCTAATCTCAGACATGGCAACTGTGTATGTCTCTGTATGTGTAGAGAATAATGCAGTTTAGGCTAGTCACACTCAGTACAATTCAAATGCCCTACTTTGGCAATCCTGCTGATGTCATTCACTGTGAAATACACCACTGGGGAAGAGGCATTCCATCAATCCCTGTGGTGTGTCCTATAACAGCATCATGCTGTAGTGTGATATAGAACTCTGGTAGGGGTTCTATTCCCACACCTGGCAGTTGTTGATGTTTTGTGTGTGTTTCTATATCTGTGTAAGGAGCAATGCATTTTAAGCTAGTCACACTCAGTGCAATTGAAATGCCCTACTTTGGCAATCCTGCTGATGTCATTCACTGTAAAATACACCTTTGGAGAAGGGGCATTCCAGCAATCCCTATGGTGTGTCCTATAACAGCATCATACTGCAGTGTGCTATAGAACTCTGGTAGGGGTTCAATTCCCACACATGGCACTTGCGTGTGTTTCTATGCCTGTGTAGGGAGCAATGCATTTTAGGCTAGTCACACTCAGTACAATTCAAATGCCCTGCTTTGGAATTCCTGCTGATGTCATTCACTGTGAAATACACCTTTGGGAAAAGGGCATTCCAACAATCCCCATGGTGCATCCTGTAACAGCATCATGTTGTAGTGTGATATAGAACTCTGGTAGGAGTTCTATTCCCCCACATGGAAGTGGTGGATGTTTTGTGTGTGTTTCTATGTCTGTGTAGGGAGCAATGCATTCTAGGCTGGTCACACTCAGTACAATTCTAGTGCCCTACTTTGGCAATCCTGCTGATGTCATTCACTGTGGAATACACCTTTGGGGAAGACTGTATAGTGCTGTAGTGTAACATACCTAGTTAAGTAGAAGCTCTAATCCCAGACATGACAGGTGTGTGTGTCTCTGTTTGTCATTCGTATCCTGTGTGGAGGTGGTTGTGAGTGTGTAACAACTGGAATCAATGTGGAGTGGGTTTTGAAAGCTTCTTATATGGTGGCCCAAGTATATATCACAATGTCCACCATACAGGGATAACAGATGTGAAATAGCCGAGAGGCTGGGGTGCAGATCCATACCCCTAAATGTGATATCAATGCTAGCTAAATGTTAGCAACCCTTGTATTACCCAGGGAACACTCTCAACCCATGTCACATACACACACACATACTTGCCTAGGCAGCAGCTGCTATGTTGGTAGTACCCTGCATATTGCCCACTGATAGTAACCATGGTGTGATTGCAGTGGGCTACAGAGGGCATGGCACCCTGTCCATCAGTCCAATAGGCATGTACATGCTGACAGTGCACCTCCCCCATGTTCCCCACTGGACACCTGCAACACCTGTGGTGCCATCAAATGTGACCCACAAAGGACATACCATGCCTGAAACACAAGCCCTGTGTTGACAGATGCCACTGACTCCAGGGATTACCGGTATCATGCTATCAATGTAGGTGTGAGGTCAACCTGCTGTCCATTAACAGTTCCCGCCACATGAGGCCAGGACTGGCACATCTGATGATAACAATCTGTATACACAACATGGGCCAGACACCCCAGGTACAGTTCCACATGTCACTGTACATGCATGTGGGAGGTGTGCACATCCAAGACACTGTCCATATCATAGACTAAGGAACAAATACATGGCAAGCAATGTACAGCATTGGCCATACGCAAGAGTCACCTAGGTGACTGGATGGTGAATACAATACCCACCTGTGTGGGCAACTCCAGACACTACACCCCTGAGCCACAATGCAGACTATTGTCATGTGGCCTGATGCCAAGGTATACCCATCACCTAGCCTTGTAAAGCCATCTGGCACCATCAACCATGACACACCCATGAAACTGTGCACCCATGCATATCAGTACTGGCACCCATGTCTGTGTGTGTGTGTTGTATGATGCGTATGACCACATTCACACTCACTACAACCCCCATTGGCATACTGAAGTATGCTGTCTGGTGTGAGACACCTCCACATACCCTTTCCTCATATAACCTCTGTATGACCCATGTGATGCATGTGATACCTGCACAGTACTGTGTTGTGGCAATCCCACTAGTGATGAGTTGCATTCCTGGTCCTGCCAAGTGTTTCAATGGGTGTATGTCCCTGTGAGAGCGTGACTTTGTTTACGCTGACACCTGTTCATGCAGACAGGCACGTGTACTACACCTACAGCATAGCTACCATATCCCTGTTGCAGATCTTACTCACCATCACATATACGTTCTGAGGACTCCTCAACATGTAACCTATGTGGCGCATCCAATAACTGCATGGACATGTGATAACACTACATAGTCATCAGGGGTTTAATACCCTGTACTGGTAGGTATGTGACACAAACATGCTTAAGTTTTAATCTCCCACCCCTCCCTGGCTTTTCTTTGCATCTGTCTGCCTCTCTCACTCCCTCTCTGGTGGATGTGTAAACTTACACATGCTTTGCTTAGGCAGCAGCACGTGCATTTTAAGTGATGCTCATGATCAGCTGTTGGTCTCTGCATGAATTGCAGACCTCCTCTAGCTGATTGCATGTGGAACAGCTGTGGTAAAATTCCCATAGCCAGTTGTATGGAAACACACTCCAATATCTAGGAACATCATGTTGGTGTTGGGCCTTTCATTCACTGTGAGCAGGAACTTGATCTGTTGTTTGGCAAACAGCATCTCATATGGATTGGGGATTTACCTCTAACAACATACACTGTGGAAACAGGCCAACACACAGGAGGGGGATGTGCCTGACCTGACTACAGACTGTAAGTACTGCTATACTGCATTTGGAGTAATGTTGGTTTAACAGGGTATGTGTGGATATGGCTGTTGTACATGTTTTAATACCTGCCATATCAGTGCTATGTTTATGAGGAAACACCCATCTGTAGGGTCATCTGTAGATTGTCCAGTGTGTGGTGCCTTTTGTTTCAGGTGTTACCCACAGAGCACCTATCTGTGAACTTCAGAAGGTAACATGAGGATTGTAGTCTGTAGATGGTGACAGCCGTGAAAGTTACTGACTTCATATCCCTCATAGGGCATATGTTGCAACAAACCCTGTTACAACAGTAAATGCATGAGGTTATCACAGCATCATGTCGATATTGGCCCTGTGTATGTGCCTCCAGCCACAACCCTGTCAACCTTTGTACATATGTCATGCAGTAAGGGGTACATATGTGCTGTACACCATAATTAGTGACATCATATCTGATAACAAGCCAGTGAGATATCAGATTGCTACACATACTATGTATAGTAGGGGGGTTATATTTGATGACATAACCTGGACACTCTGTGATTGTGTGTGCAGTACTGAGGCATGTGTACTTATAGTGATCGTCAGCAATATGTGTATTGTTAATATGTACCTTGGCCTGTGCACAGACTGTGGTAGATGTCATTATTCTTGGTCCTGTTCTATCTGATGTTACATGCTGCTCCACTGTATGTTACCCTATCAGCTTACATGTTTATAGGGCCATACACACACATATCCCATACCACAGACAGGCATTGGACCATACTGTGTAGCAGTCCAGTATATGTAGGGTTAGTGTGTGAGTGGCACATATGAGGTTGGTGTTGAACAGATAGTTCATATACTGTAATATTACGCTAGCATACCATATGTGGCTGTGGCTGTGCTCACATTGGTTGTGGTTATGCACTTTCACACAGGTGTATGTTAATCTGTGCTGTGACATGCCTGTAGAGCCTGCTATATATGCAGGTACATGTGCATTCCCCCATAGGAAATGTAGGCCAGTGTTGAGCTGGTCTGCCTGTAGCCTGCACAAGCTTTGTTACATACCTAGCTGCTTAGTGTACTTACCTAGTGAGATGTAATGTCCCGATACTTGCCAGATGTACTGCTGCTGGGCCACCATAACAGTCATGTATGTCAGACAGAGCAGTGAGATGCTGTACAGATGTATGTAAATATCTAGTGGGCAGTATGTAGTCATGGCACCACTGTACCAGTGGTTATTATGTGGCAGGAAAGACAGGGATGTGTGAATACATAACCTATGGGGGCACATGCATACCAGTAATTACGTGTTGTACTTATCTACATGGCTGTTAACATCCACATTGTCAGGATTAGTCCACATGTCTTGCACTAAGGGGTTATTTGTATACCTCTGGACTGTTCAGAGTGTCTCAGACTGTCCACATATATTGTCCATTATCTCTGCTGTAGTTCATAAGAGCATTACGTGCTAGCAGTGGTACTGTACTATGATGTCCTTAGGATGTCTGTCAGTAGTCAATGGCACACATGTTAAATGCAGATGTGACCTCCCACACACACCATGTCTGTGAAGACACTCCCTATTACAGTAGCAATAGTCTACAAATATACCTACTATACATACCTGACATCCCCTTGCACTACGAAGTTGGGACTATAGGGGCTGAGGTAGGGCTACACTCCATGTTCAGGACATATGGTGAAGATATATGGTGAAGACGTTCAGAATGACCTGAGCCATACCTCCCTGGACTACATGAAAAGAGACATGGAGGAGCTCTATGTTCACATAGCACAGACTAGTATGACCCTGACACTGAGTAGCATCCTCCCATCACCAAGAATGATACCACAGTATAAAGAAAAAAATATCAATTTCAACAATTGGCTAAGCTTCTGGTGTCATTCAAAGGGGATCCGGAGTCTGTCAGCCTGGGATGACATGCTCAACAAGCCACGCTGCTTCGCTAGAGATGGCTTGCACCTGTCATCCTTAGGCTTTTGAATACTGGCCAAGTTTACCACCCCATAGTGCCTTTTTTAGGCAAGGCTCAAAAGTCAAACCCACCACCATAAATAGCACAAGTAACAAAAAATTGAGGGCAATGCTACTCAATGCCAGAAGTCTAAACCTCAAAATGCACACACTCGAGGCACTCCTCAGTATGGAGAAAATCAATATATGTGCAGTAACAGAAACCTGGTTTAAGGCTCCAGAGAGCACCTCAGCACTACCAGGTTACAACTCATACCATACATTCCGGCTACAAAACCCGGACCGAAATACAAAAGGCGGGGGCTTATCCATATTCATCAAGGATACCCACACCTCCAGGTTAGTGGCACAGTACGATGCTTCAGAGATCATCCATGTGCAACTAACAATGGGCAAAACTGCAATTCAAACTGTAGTTTGCTACAGATAACCCACCATGTCCCAGGACCCCATTCCGCATTTCTGGAAACACTGGGAAACATAACAGTCCTACCAAACACCCTGATATTGGGTGATTTCAATTACCCAAACATTAACTGGGAGAACTACTCAAGTACTAACTCCCTTGCCCTGGATCCACTGGTCAACACCCTCACCAGAGGTGACAACATATTAGACCTGGTCATCACCAACATGGGTGACCGGTGTTCCACACCAGAGGTCAACCTCTCGCTGGTTAGATCTGACCATAAACTAATCACTCTGGATATACACATTCTACCCCCACCCCTGGTCAAAGAAACCACCATGAAAAACTTTTCCAAAGCAAACTTCACATTACTTAAGACCGAGGTGGAAAGTTTCAAAGCTCCCATACCAAAGGATAACGCTGTCGAAGGTGCAAAACCCTTTACTAATGCACTTTACAGACACCTACAAGAATGCATGGATCATGCTATCCCAGGCAAAACCAAGACTTCCTCCTCCAAGAAAAGGAAACCAGTCTGGTGGACCCCTGCCTTAAATAGAAGGAGGAAACTAGAACAGAAAAGAGTAAAATCCCAAAAAGGGAAGACATCTCTGATCAGTATCAGCAAGAAACTACAATCCCTCATAAAATCATCCAAGGCTAGCTGCGAAAGAAAAATTTCCAAGGACCCCAAAGATAACCACAGGGCACTCTTTAGCTATGTCAAGAATCTAAGTGGCAATTCTCAGATCTGCTCGGAGTTAGTGCAAAATGGCACAAAATACAATGAACCGACCAATATCGCCAACATCCTGTCAGACAGGTCCAGTGCAATCTTCACCCCCCCCCTCTCACCCTCAAGAGGGTCATAACCATACCAGAAAAATGTAGTGTCCCTGAAATCACAGACACTCAGGTTAAAACAGCCCTCTCCAAAGCCAAAAATACAGCATCAATGGGAATGGATGATGTCCTAGGCTACGTCCTACATGAACTCAAAGATGAACCTCATCTAAACACACTGTTCAAACTCAGCCTCTCCACAGGCTATGTGCCCATAGAGTGGTACACAGCAACAGTTAGTCCACTCCATAAAGGTAGAGCCACAACAGAACCCAGGAACTATCACTCTATAAGCCTGACCAGCTTGGTCTGCAAGGCTATGGAGCACATCATCATGCATCTCATAAACAGAGACATTGGGAGCCTCCAAACACTGGACCCTACCCAGTTTGGCTTTGTTAAGGGCAGATCATGCCTCCTAAACCTGGTGGACTTCTTTGAGACAGTTACCAAGGCTATAGATGAGGGAGCCTACCTAGACCTCACAAAGGCCTTCAACACCATTCACCATTCAGGTATTATAGACAAGCTCACCAGCCTGAACATACATCCCTATGTCATGAAATGGGTTGCCAACTGGCTCACGGACAGAACCCACATGGTAAGAGCTGCAGGAGCTAGATCTGACTCTAAAACGGTTAGAAGTGGTGCTCCCCAGGGCTCAATCCTAGGACCCCTCCTTTTCGGCATATACTTCTGAGAGGTACAAGCAAGCACAGAAGGACTATGGCTGACCAAGTTCACAGACGACTGCAAACTAGGGGCTATAATTGACTCTCTGGTGGACACAGATATCCTCCAAAAGGGTCTCACTGAGACAGATACCTGGTGTCAAAACCATGGCCTCAAGCTAAATGCCAAAAAGTGCATAGTCATCCCCTTTGGAAAAAAGTACCCACAAGCTACCACATAGGTGGTAGCCCCCTGAATATGAAAGATGTAATGAGGGATCTGGGGACCCAAGTTGATACTAACTTCTCCTTTGATAATCACATTGCCAAAATAGTTAGAAAATCCTTCTATGTGGCCCACTTAATCACAAAAGGGTTTGCATCCAAATCAAAAGAGGTCATTGTGCCACTCTATGCATCACTCATCAGACCCATCATAGAGTACAACGCCCCATTTGGGATGTACCTTACAAGACACCTGCAACAGCTGGACAGGCCACAGAAGTACCTCACCAAGAGGATCACTGGCCTCAAACAGATGCCCTATGCAGCTCGACTGAAGAAACTCCAGCAGTACTCGGTTGCATACTGCCTACTCAGAGATGATCTCTGCCTGACATACAAGGCCATGTCCAACCCAGAATTGATGGACATGCTGCACCTAAACAAAACCATATCCCCTCGACCCACATGCTCTAGGGATCTAAATCTCACCACAACAATAAATAGGATGTGCTGGAGGGATAGATTCCTGTCCCAGAGACTTCCCATGCTCTGGAACAAGATTCCAATCTACGTTAGGCAGAGCTCTTCGCTAACCCTCTCCAAGAGAAACCTTGACGAGTGGATTGGAAACAGAAAGTTTACCCTGGGGATCACTTCAATGGCTCTGCCAGACAGAGGCACAGGGAACTAATCTAAGGGGGTGGTGAAAGCCAACACATTACGGCTACGCTTATAAATGCCTTCGGGCAGATAGCCTAGTACCTACCTATGAACCTATATGTACATATAATTATCCAGATATCTATATAGACATACACATATACATATTGACATACATAGATGGAGATGTATATGTACATAGATATACATATAAACCCCAGACATATACATATACAGAGCAATATATGTCTATATATATACAGATAGAGATACATATGCACATATACGTATGGATATCTACATATATATTGACAGTAGTAGTTATATCAGAATAGATATGTATGCACAAATAGTTATTGATATCTACATATATACCAACATAACTAGGCATATATGTACACATAGGATGTGCATACATATATAGCTATATATACATATATCATAATAGCTGTGGTGGTGGTGGTGCTGTGGTAGCGTTGTCACCTCACAGTAAGACGTTGTCCTGTTAGATTCTCAGCTAAAGCGTCTTCTGTATGGAGACATGCGTGAATGGGCGTACCTTCGTTGAAGGTTGTGCGCCAGGCCTGGCAAGTCGGTATGTAAAAATCTACTGCCAATCATTAGTGGACTGGAGTTCCGCTGTGGCGACCCCTAACTGGGAAAAGCTGAAAGATGCAACAACATATATCTATATATATATATATATATATATATATATATATATATATATATATATATATATATATATATATATATACATATATGTATATGGGAGAGTTACAGAATCCTGAAAGCCCAAAATCCTGAAGACCATCAGGGGTGAGCTGCCTTAAGGTATATGGATGTACATTGCCATACAATCCACCTTGGGTAAATGTAGGCCTACTGCCACCTGCCATACAGACTGTTCTGTTTGTTAGTGTGCTTCTGATGGTGTTAGTTATCCCATTGTGTCAACTGAGGTCTTTACCCCCTAGGAATTGTCTACAGAGTGTAGACAGAGGCTGCTGAACTATACATCTGCATTACTTACTGTTGATCGTTTGGTATCCTGAGGCTCAGTCTGTCTTTACTATTGTACTACTTGATGGCCTTGGCCTGGACAGTAACATTTGTTAACATTTCCAGACTACTGTATTAGTATAACTGTTTCACAGTTCCATTACTGAGTTTATATGGATGTCTGTATCTAAACAGCTATATGTCATGGCATATACAACTGTAATAGTACACAAATACAGCTTTCCCATTTATGCAAACCTGTGTGTGGTGTTATATCCTTTGATCTCTCTGCGGGTATATGTTGCAGGCAATGATTGTCATTTGTATGGGTGGCTCATACAGTCTCCAGTTGGTAAGGTGGTAAGTGTAGGAATAGTGGTTGTTCCATATTGTGTACACCTTCTACATATGTATCTTACTATACATATCTCTGTGTGTGTATCTGTGTAGTTACATATTTATCTATATATATGTATGTATATATATATATATATATATATATATATATATATATATATATATATATATATGTATAGATATATATATATATATATATATATATATATATATATATATATATATATATCTGTATCTGCATATGTCTGTGTATATGTATCCTAGGGATGTTGATTGCTACCACATTGTACATTCCCTATGGGAGCCAGACTGTACTGCATGATATGTTCTTGATACCAGCCTGACGTCATACAGGTGAGATGGAGTACTGTTAACATCTTGTGCCCATGTCGTGTCAGGTCCTGGGTATCGGGGATGCAGCAGTTGCCAGTGTATTGCAGGGCAGACATGTTTGACTGTGGGAGGGGATACCTAACCGTACAAGACGTATGTTGTTTGGGGCCTCTCAACCACAGTAACAGTGCATGTGGGCATATATGTTTATGTTATGTTCCCATTGTTATCTACAGATGTATGTCCGTATATACCTATGCAGATACATATATCTGCTTACACACACACACACATGTATATATATATATATATATATATATATATATATATATATATATATATATATATAACTTGCTGTATATATGTAGACATATAGATGTAGACATATATATCTATAGATGTATGCATTTGTATGTATATATGTTTACATTTATATATATATATATATATATATATATATATATATATCAACATATATAGATATGTTACATCTATTTAGATAATAATATCTATAGACACACACACACACAAACACACATACATGTTGGAATACATTCCCTGTACTGTTGAATGACTGGGCTAGATGATATGTTTGTGAAAACATCAGGCTTATGCATACCTGATGTGGCTTAGTGGTAAATCACTTTGGTAATGGTGTGCAGGGTCCTGGGTTCAAGACTTGCGTAGGCTATTTATTTTGTTGCTGGGCAGAACAAGGGCCATTGGATACAGAGTAATTAAGGCACTTTTGAGTAGTTGTAAGCAGGTTTGTGTGGGTTTGCATGGAGGTAAGATCTGCTAACTTCTGGTTACAGTTTCTTATACTCAGTTAACTTCTAAATTGCTTAACCTGTGTAGGCATTGCTTACTCCCATGCAAACAGGGTTAAACTCACTTACTGCTGCTTAAAAGTGCTTACCCCCATACTAATTTCTTTAAAAGAAAAGAAAGAAAGGGTTGATAGGAAAGTGGTGAAAAAGGGGCACAAAGAGGGAAAGACAGTAGAAAAAATAGCTAGGGATGTGCAGGAAGGGTGTAGGGAAGGTCCATAGCTGCCCATTTCTTCTACAGCAACAGCCATGCATATACACTAAATTTGGAAGTAGATTTGGATACTCAAACCCCTGAGAGAGGGGTGAGGACAACAATAACATGTTGTGATGCCAATTAAAGACCTGATTACATGTGTCCAGTGGACACGTGCGAAATGGACAGCTATATATGGGGCATGATTTTGTTTTGGGAACAGATTGCTCTTTTTTATTTTTTAAGGTGAGAGTGGGATGTTGGGGAGGGTAGTAGGTATACGTGGGGAGGTAGGTTGGGTAGGTTAATAGACAAGACAAACAAGATGCATACAGGGGCAGTATATGACACATGTAGTGGGTAAACACCTTGATGGGGAGGGTTGTTGGGAAATCGGAAGCCCATGAGCCCCCTAGTGGAAACAGTGGGACTGAGGTCCCCACCCATGGGCAGTCACCACTGCACCTTCACAGCCCTGATGGTGGTTGTGCTGGGAGGTGAGTTGCAGAGCCAGACTGACACTCTAGTCGCGACATGTGGCCCTCCAGCTAGCATTAAAGATCACCAAGCTACTGGTTGAGCTCTGTACCCACCATGACCCGGTCCTGGCGATGGGTGACAGGTACCTGTCTGCACCTACGAGCCCCATCCCCTGAGGTGGTTCCATCCAAAGGTGGTGCAGGACCAACGGACGAGGAGGTCCCGGGTTGGGCCCCAGATATGCTGGCACCTGGTGCCATGGCCAGCTGAGTTGGGACAGGTGGGTCCGCTGAAAGTGGCCTTCCTAAACGTGCTATAGTGTTTAGATTTTATCATCATATGTGGGTTAGCAATAGTCAACACATTCCAGGGTTAGGTATAACAGCATGCATATATATTCCCATTAACCCAGACACCAGATATGGAACAGTTGCATAGCAAACAGAACACATGCATATATGGGATCACAGTGGTAATAACAACAGCATGCAGGTACATTGATGGAACCATGCCACCAATGTTGGAATAATTCAATACAGTACATGCATGGAAACAAATATAAATATTTATTAACCAATATGGCATAATTAGAACATTGGAGACATTACATACCAGTTGGGGTGGGTATGTAGTTTATTGCTGGAGATATGGTGGCGGGGGGGGTGCCAATTAACAACTAGTATATCCCTGTAGTCCACATTACTTTCCTAGTCAGTGCTGTTATCTGTACCTTACAAGTATTACTACACTACCCTATAGCCTTCATTTGGACAGTGATATGGCTGTTGTCATTGTTATACATGAACTGGTTTAATCTGCAGTATACACCTCTTACCTGGTATACCTGTGGAGGAAATGTTTAACACTAACTAACTGTTTTTACACATACTCACAGAGTCCAGGTTGATGTTGTACACATAGCTATCCAACTCTTTCTGCATAGACTCTGCCCATGTCTTGAACACATGCAGGTGTACCGGGACATTTATAGACTATTGCCCTCTTCAGCCTTTATTGACTTGACACACACATATACATGCTTTCCTACACAGTTATATTATGTAGCACAGTGTGGGTGACAGTGATCAGTGATACTTTATTATTCAGAGAAACTGCAACACTCACTATTCCCTACAATACCAGAGTAAACAGTACCAGTACAGGGTATGAAGGGTTTTATTTCTCATCACAGTGTTCGTATCTGACGTACCTGTGGGAGCAATGATTGTTAGCATACCTGATTGTTGCCACACAAAGTTCCAGATTGCACATTAGTATTATGCACATACATCTCACTCTGTTACTATACACACTCTGGTCACAGCTTGACAACATGGGGGTGTAGATAGTACATAAGTGACTTATTACTGTCCTTACAGTTTCAGGAGTTGCTACAGTGACAGGTTTGCTCTCATAGATGTTTGACAATCACTTGTATTCCTTGTTGGCTGGCTAAACATCTGGGATCATCCCACGGACTTCCCAGGGGGACAGGGGACAGGGGGATAGGCAGAAGATATGGGCCCATATACTGGACATCCTGGTCTTATCTGTACAGTTGTGGGGTATGATTCTGTATGCAGCCTACTTCCACTCCCAGGATTCAGACCAAGGCTGTGTCCACTACAACTTACAGACTGCCCATCAGAGTTGTGTGTGCTATATAGATATTGCTGTATATCTCCTATCTGCTTTCTGTCTTATAATTCTCCTGTGCTTTGGCATTCTGACCTTGTATTACAAAACTCTTATACAGATATCCCAGACAGTTATATTTTGTAGGACAGTGTGGGCAACAGTGATGACTATTACCTCGTTATTCAGAGCAACTGCATCAGTCACAATGCCATACAATACCAATGTAAACAGTACCAGTACAGGGTAACATTCATATATATCTGGGCACAGTGTTGGTATCTGACAGACCTGCAGCACTACCTGAATGTTGCCACACACAGTACCAGATTACACATTACTATTATGCATATACATCTCACTCTGTTACTGTACACACTCTGGCCACAGCTTGACAAAATGGGGGTGTAAATGGGACATACGTGGATTCTTACTCTCATATGGTTTTGGGGAGTTGCTAGTGTGCCAGCTTTGTTCTCATAGATTTGTGTCAATCAGCTGTATTTCCTGTTTGCTGCCTATATGTCTGATTTCAGAGGGGGGCAGGTTGACAGGTACCAGATATGGGCCACTTTACTGGACATTCTAGACATATCAGTGCAGTTGTGGGATATGATTCTGTATGCAGACTACTCTCACTGCCAGGATTCAAACCATGGCTGTGTGAGCTAAAAATATAACAGTTCACATCTCAGTTGCATGTCATATTCAGGTTTAGTTGTCTGCCTTTTCCCTGTTTTCTGTCTACATGTCTCTCAATTGTACTAAAGGGCCTCTGGGAATTGCACCAGTCATATACAGACATTCCTACACATTCTATTTATGGTGCACAGTGTGGGTAGCAGTGCTTAATACAACAGTACTATCACATGATTGCAAACCTACATTACCATATGATACCAGAGTATACACATGCAGTCCAGCAGTTAGAACTTTATTGGCAGACTATTAAGCTTTATTTACATACAAACTATATGGGACTCTTCCTGCCATATTCTCTGGTGTATGCAGTACTTGCCTTGAACAATACAGGTTTTATGCAGGCAATTCATTTACTAATACTTTTAGTTTTATTTCCTGTGACAGTAAATGCATGAGTATCGCTGACCTGCCTCACATCGCAACCTCGCCAGGTGACTGACATGGGCCTCCTGGTTCACAGCCCACTCCATTGCAGCTGTGGGGGACATAAGAGGAATATTTAGCCATACCTATCCATGATATACATGAGCTGGCAATTATTGCACACATAGTGGGTTGATACTTACACACAGTAGGGACATCCCCTTTTGCTCTAGCCTCTTGGATCCACTGGTCCAAGAGGTCCCCCTTATGCCACTTCAGGTTGGCATAGTAATGCCTAACCTGCTCACCAATTCAGGTATGCCAGTGGCACTGGTGAGGTCACGGGCGAGACGGTTCCAGGCCTCTGCCTTATATTGGGATCCCTGGTACTGGCCCTGCAGCAGCCTCTGATCATGGTCTTTGACAAGGCGTCCTCCATGACTCTGGACTCTTGGATGCACCAGCACTGCCCCCAAAAGTGCACACCTTCTCCCCTTCCTGACATGGTGCCTGCAAGGGGAAGCTACAACCAGTTATGAGATGTATTCCAGCCTCTTGGGTTTAAGTAGGCCCAATTTCCTGCACTTTTCCGTGATTGGTCAGTTTTGAAAAGGCTAAGCTATGGGCAAACCTGCTTACCTAGGGTTGGCATTGTTTAAAGGGGTATACCTCCGGGCACACTGAGTTAGCTAGCCTACACATTGCTTACACCTCCTAAGCTGTCCTGTGCAATGCTTAGCATTGCTTACATTAGACTTTGAATTATATTTCCTTTTTGGCATTGGTTTATTATTCATTACACCTTATATATATGCCTGGTATCCATGATTCATGTGTATGTACACTGTATGGGGTCCTTGTGTTTTATTGGGAGCTTCAACACTCTGTTATGATTACACTTGACTTCTGGGCTAATTGCTGTACTCCAGTTCACATATTTATGTTATGTAGTGGGTTGAGGCACATATGTCTGTATACTAATTCCTTTCACAGGTTCAGTTTGATTTTACTATGGTGAAGACTTGTTTGCTGATACCTCATTTCTGTGATTACTTTGGTGGTTAACCACTGTGACTATGGTGTATAGGGTCCTGGGTTCAAGACCTGTAAGGCTGTTTATTTTGTTAATGGGCAGAACAAGGGCCGCTGGATACAGAGTGATTAGGGCACTTTTGAGCATTTGTAAGCGGGTTTGCATGGGTTTGTGCGAGGGTAAGCAATGCTAACCTCCAGTTACATATGCTTACAGAGAGTTAGCTTCAAAATTGCTTAACCTGTGTGGGCATTGCTTAACCCCATGCAAACAGGCTTAAACCTGCTTACTAGTGCTTAAATATGCTTACTATTGCTTATTGGTGCTTAAACCTGCTTACTAGTGTTTTATTCATTATGATACTGACACCTCACATGTGCATTTACTGTAGTACTTCAGTTCATTACTTTATGTTATTTAGTGGGTTATGCAACATAAATATTAGTCATAATGTGCTTTGCCATGGAAAATGGAATGTGCTGCAGTGGGTCTCGAATTGGGAATGCCTGCTCGTAAGGCGAATGCTCTGCCCACTACACTATTGCTATGCTGCTTCATTTGCATATGCCTTCCTTATTATCCTCTTCAGCCATTTAAGCTGTATTAACTGTAACCAAGCGATGGGCACACCCGTGCACCTATGGTTAGCTTTAATCAGATTTAAAAAAAAACAGTTTGTTCATTTTATTTCTATATACTTGCTGTTGTACATGAGGGGGACTGTTGGTGGGGATATGCGGAAACCTATGAGTGGTCTCACTCATTTCTTAGCCCTTTCTGCTGTTATTCATTGCAGGGGCATGTATATTCTGAGAGCTCTGCTCTTAGACATGCCCCCTGCACTCTTACATGCTCCGTGTAAGATTAGGAGCTCAGGCAGCATGCCTCATTAATATGCACGATGCGCTGCTGTCCTGCTCCTAAACGGCCACCTCCATGCAGGACTAAGCTAGTCCTGCACGGAGGAATAGTAAATCCGGGGGACAATGTGTATGTCCCAGTATGCATTCTATGAGGTAGGGTAAACAACCCTTGAGCCTGGGCACTGGCAGAATACATATTTTACCATATTCTTTATGCTTAATAGAGTATATGACAATATGGTACATCTTTCAACTACTTATTTATAGTAATTCATGTCACATAATAAAAAATAAGAAATAAAATATAATAGAAAAGGACCAAAGAAAGGTATCAATTCTTGAATCAAGGTAACGTTAACAATAATTTTACTTGATGCAAGCTCATGCAGGATACAATACAACAAAACACCTTGATGAGACAAAAGTAATAGAGTAAGCTTATTTTTCATCAGAAATGTAGCCATGGTGGGTAAAGTTACACAAAACCATGTAAAAATCTTCAGATTAGTACTGGTAGTTATTGATTTCAAGGGTAATTATTGATTATTTTCTATTAATTCAAATTGTGCATGTGTAGTTTATCACAGTGCAGAAAGGTTGCATTTCTAGTGCATCTATGTAGTTGTTCAACGGTTAGCACTACAAGGGTCCTAATTTTACAGGTCATGCCCACAAGACTGCAGATTTACCCATTATTTCTGCCAAATGTGCAAATTTATACATAAGCAGAATTTGAGTCCTATGATTTTGGTTGGACCTTCTACTAGGAACTTTGATTATCTGCTGCTATGTTTTTGAGAGTTGAGAGGTTGAGAGGTGTGATCTATGCTTGTGTGTTGTCCTATGTTATCAATATGACAAAGGACCAAATCAAAATATATACCAGAAACAGTTCTTTGCAAACAAACTCATAGAATTCTTTGGCAGTCTGACAGCAAAGATCACATATCCAAATGCAGCTCATGATTCAAACGGGTATGTGCCAGAACTGGAACATGTGATCACCAAAGGCTTTGAAACAAGATGTGTATTGAAAGGTAACAGGGCATAAATGGTTACTCACTTTAAGGATTAAAAGATTAAGATAGAGTTTAGAGATTATAGTGAACCTGAACTGAATAATTTGGAGGTGGGTGTTTTGATATCATATTTAGAATTAATCAACAATCACTAGATACAGAGCCTACAGATTTGGTGTTGTATATAGCCATGCTTCCGAACATGCTAATGTTATGCATTGATTTTTCATAATCTACATATTTAGAAAATGCATGTCTGAACATACCCAATGTTTGAAGTACAAATAATTGCATTGTGTGGGAGAATACAGGCATGCAGATAAATAGAAATAACTAAATAAGCTGGCACCAGTTCCAGGGCAAAATATACAGTATCCACCCTCTTAACACAGCCTCTGATTTATTTGGTTGTGTAAGCTACTTGCCTTTGCATACCTTTGCAGCACAGGAATTGACATGTTGCTTATCATGTTACCTCATTACAGCCATAATGGATCATGAGAGGAGCATTACAGAAATAAATTAGGACTTGTTTCCTGCATTACCATACCTAATACTTGGTTATGAAGAAGTGACTTACATAACTCCAAGCTGTCATTCTGACAGTTAAAGCAAGCAGCCAATCCTTTTACATTTTATCCACTAAATAATGCTAAATACATAGTATGGGAACTTACATTTTAATCCATAAACCCAGAACTTCAGTATAAAGTGCATAAAGTGAACTGGCACTCTTAAACTTCACATGCAAAGTATAAATAGTAACTCTAGATGAGGTTGTGTCCATGCTACCAGTTATAAAGTTTTGTCCGGTTAATTCTGTGCTATAGGACAACCCTGACTTTCAACTCTATAGGCTCATCATAAAAACAGTGGAAGGTAAGAAACTCTAGAATGGCCCAGGGTCTGTCAGCAATGTATCATCTGGTTGGTGCTGGTGTCATTTAATAAAAAGAAAATATTTACATGTAGGATTGCATCAGGTTTTACAGCACATTAATTATGATACCTGTTGGTAAACAGAGTACAATGAGAACCAGAAGACTCGATGAAAGCTTAGCTTTGTGTAAAATGCTTTCCATAGACATTCAAAACAAGTAGACTTTTCAAGATCTGTATTTGTTTTATTATGGAAGTCTATAAAATACCCACATACATTATTTCAAAGATCACAGAAATGCACAACATTCATCTTAATATATGAAACATAATATTATTTACAAATTATATTCACAATAATGAAAAACACATTTGTATGACACCAATAAAAAAACACAAGTGCTTTTAATATTAAAACATATTAATATTTGAACAGTTTACAATAAAAGAAATCCAATATTTTACTAAATAACAAATATTTAACAGCAAACCTTTATACTAAATATCTATTTTGAATTATAACAAAAATAGTACTTATAATAGTTTATAAAGACAGACAATACAAATTCAATATTCGGCAGCTGCTGTGTATGCAATAATATAGTGTTAGCCAGTACCAGGACTGTGCTAGAAAACTTTGCTTTTTAATTTTTGACATTCAAAGTGCTTAGTCTGCAAAATGATTGCAGTTCCTTTTTAGTCAAGTTATATAATTATGTACTGTAGTCAGCGCAATGTAAATATGTATATGGGTGTGTGACTTTAATCCTCTTATCTGCAGCATGTTTGGTTCTCTGATTGAAAGAATAGCTTTCAGTTCATTTTTTTACTCTGAGGTTAATACAACTTTCATTTTATCCCCTTTAACTTTTTCCCTTTCTTCTGTTCTACTAGACTCCTTACGGCATTCTCTTCACCCTTTCTCCCACTTTCTTGTTTGACCTAACTTCAACATTTAACCTTCAGAATGGCTATTGCCTCAACCAACTACTTGCTCTTTCCTCGTTTTCCCCTCTGTATTTTGTTATTACAACTAGCGGAAATGCTATTATTAAGTAGCTATAATGGATTAATTTATTGCAGAGCCTGTATCATTCTCTAGTCATGCACCAAGGCATGGAAAAGAGCTTACTAAACATAACACTGTACTGGTCATTTGTGAACATGTACATGAAACTGTAATTGCTGTCACTGTTCCTGACTGGCTACTTCTGATCACATGAGAACTTTCTTTTAACTACAGCTTTCACCATATCGCCTAACCATTCCAGGAACATGAGCAAATATTCAGTAACAAGCAAAACAAATACACAATGCAATGATACTTTAAACTGTTTTACCCTGATAATTTAAAATTTCTCTACAAGTTTCTTCCATTTCTTTCAGTTCTCTCGACTCAAGCATATGGTCCCAAGTCTGTTCTCCATTGTGAAAAGGCTTTAAAAACACAAGTAAAAATACCATTTTGGCAGCTTTGTAAGATTTCAAAAGTCCATTTGAAAAGTTAGTGTAGTGAGTAAAAGTTTGCCCAAAGTGAAAAAGGTAGCTGAGTGTTTTAGACTGTAGATCCCAATATAGCATCTGTCTCTGTTACAATTTCATTCTGGTTGGAATCAAGTCCAAAAAATTTCACCTTAAGACCATCTATAGGATGGACTACAGGAACTGTCGTGACTTTGGGAAAAGTTCTTGTGGCCAGTTCAAACTGACTTGTACTAGCTAGCTCAATAGCTAGTGTTTTGAGGAACAACTTGCCTAGCTGTTTTCCAAGACAGGTCCGTACACCACCACCAAATGGAAGATAATGGAACCTGCCATCCTTGTCTTCACAACGTTCCTGTGAAAAACGATCTGGATCAAACTTTTCAACTTCTTTGAAAACTGGTGCTGTGTCATGTGTATCTCGGATACTGTACAGTACACTCCAGCCTTTAGGTATCTGATAGCCCTAATAAAAAATAAAATAAAATAAAAACAGGTAAGGTATGTAATAACGAATGTAAAAATGTATTTTCTTTCACTTTAATACAAGTGTAAATTATTAATATTCTCTGTTAATTCTTCCTACTTTGCTACTCTGTATATCACATTTCTAATGCCAGTTTAAAGTGTGATTCTATACTTCAGAGAATGGCCAAACTCTACATCTTCACCCTAAATGGAAAACAAATGTTATCCATCAGCGTGTTAATAAACATGGAATACCTGATAAAAATGAGTCTGTCACTTCTTGGCATCACATTAAGGTGCCATGACACTTGGACAGAAGAAAAGCCAATGGAAGCCATTTTTTATTCACTAAATGCGGCTTTAGTGTTTAGCAGGTATAACATAAAAAAAATGAGGAAATAAACAAGTTCATATGTTTGTGAGTGCTTGTATGCATGCATGAACAAGTGCATGTGTATGTCTGTGTGTGTCTGTGTGTCTGTGCATGTGAAAGAGGGAGGCAGAGAGGGAAAAAGACAGACAGCATGAGTGACAGGGAGACAGAGATGGTGCATGTAAACTTCATTTGATTGCAACAGGCAGTCCATTGTCACATTGCCTAACAGTAGGAAGCATGAAGCTTTAACATCTGGCATTATTCTCTGACTTTAATCCTCAGTAATTTACAAGCAAATCAAACATACTATAAGGGACAGAGCTCAACTATATGGCAAAATCAGAAATGTTAAAAGACATGGGCAGTTGCAATGCCTTGCATTCTATATTTTTTATTCATTTGATCACAATGAGATATCTGAGGTGTAATTACTCAATAACTGAACAAAGTGGCTGTAACTGATGTGTGTGTGTGTGTGTGTGTGTGTGTGTGTGTGTGTGTGTGTGTGTGTGTGTGTGTGTGTGTGTGTGTGCGCGAACTGCTTCTACTTCGGGCACTGCGCGGCAAGCAAGACTAAAGAAAATGGCGTTGGCTGCTTCTTTTATACCCCTGACAACTTGACGTCAGGGAATGGGCGACAGCAGCCAACGCAGGACCCAGGACTTTGGAATTCAGGCTGGCTGAGGGCAACCTGCCAGCAGGATTACACAAATGTAATGACTGCAACAGCGAAACACGAAGAACATGTTATATTTTGGATGTAGAATTACTTACTCCAGCAAGAATAACATATATTACAGCAAATTTCAAACATAAGGTGGAGAAACTATTTTACATTAAAAAAATTAAACAAATATATAGTAATAAAAATATGAAACAATTTAACATCTCTAAGTACAATAATGCTCTCCAGTGTGGGGGTTCTCAGGGAACCCTCTCCAGTGGTGGTAAGACCATTCTCCTATTGGATCTGGCCTCATGGCACCCCTGGGCATGAATTTAATTCCCTGATAGCACTTACCCTGATGGCATTATTGAATTATTATCCCTTACAAAACACATATAGGGCAAACAGAAATGTCATTTAGAAAGATACAACTACTAAACCCTTGCTCCTATCTATTGCACATGTAGCGATCTATAGCAATATCTGCTTCCCGTAGGAAAATTCCTATAAATGGGTGCCGGGTAAACCCTCTGCACAAATTATCCTCCTTCAGGAGTTTCCTGGCAGCACTGTCAAATAATCCAGTGTTCTGCTACTTACAGTACATATTTCATTCTTGATCAGAATTTATCTTAGTAATATTTCTGTAAATATATTTCAATGTGTTTGTGTTTTTATCTGTTGTGGGGATTTTCTTCTGTTGTATATAATTACTTATAAGCCACTGTAAAATGTTTTTATGGGTGTTTTTGTTTAGTCTTTCTCCCCAGTTCATTGTAAAATATTTAATCTGTTGTTGGACTTTCTCCCCTTGCATATAATTACTCAACTACTTTTTAAATGTTTTTTAATCTGTTATAAAGCTTTTCATCCTGAGCCTTTACTGAAAATGGGCTATTGGCTTAGTTCAATTTTCCTGGTTATCAAAGGACAGATAAAATAAAATAAAATGAAATAAATAATAAGTGACTTGCTCAGGACACAGTAGGCAAATGATAACAGAACGAATTAAACCCTGCAGTATGGGCACTAGAAGCAACTCAGGGCTTTAGTCCCCTGCCCTAACTGTCAGACTTTAATGCTCTGCACTAACTGCCATATTAGTGCTGCATATATATAGCAGAGTCTCAAATTTATAACTACTTCCTCTCTTGTAATGTTATTCTACTGCAAGAAGCCAAACACAACAAAGGTAGTATTCTAAATGGAGCTGAATGCTATATGAATTTCAAACTGCCACATCCGCTGTAAAGAAATTACCCAGAGGAGCTATCAGGATGCAGTGAAATAAAATACATGTAAGAAATAATGCAAGATGGAAATATTTGTTTTTAAATGTCACATAGTCTCCTTTAGGCAGCTAATTATTACAGTAAAATCCCAATTATCTGGGACTCAAGCAATTGGCACTCTTAAGCAACCAGCATTTGATTGGCTCATATGCCAGCATACGAGCCAATCAGAAATCACAAAGTGGAGCTACTTCTACTCAATGTGGAACAGCCTGCAGTTCTGCATTGAGTAGAAGGGGCTCCGCTTTGCGATTTTTTATTGGCTCATATGCCAGTATACAAGCCAATCGAAAATGGCAAAGTGAAGCCTCTTCTGTTCAATGCAGAACAGCCCAAAGTATGGAACGTACCCAAAAGAAGCACTGACAATTTACAGTAATAACAAAACTACAGGTATAGTGCCCAGTTTAATGAGCTTATTAAAGGTATTGCTGTTATTGAAGTATATTTTAAAATATTGCTTGATAGTACAGCTAGGGTGTGACAAAGGGGGTAGCTGACTGAAGTGCAAGCTGTAATGGGGTAAGAACTGCACCTCAGAAGAATTGTAAATCAGAAGAGGGCATATGCTCTCAACTTGTTTAAGATCTTTTATTGAAGCATGCCATGCTTGGGGCAGATAAAACAGATGGCTAGCAAAAGGGAAAGCAATTAATAAACTTAACTAGTAAGAGCAAAAGCCTGGGAGCTATTCATCACTAATTTACATAATGTTTCATTATATTTTTATGTGGGTAGTCAACCTGGAATGTGATTCTTTTTCAGCAATGAACTTAATTTAATGGCAGAAAAAATATAATGGTTGAAAAATGGGTACACAGAAGATAAAGAAAAATATAGAGTGAGATAATGCAGTGCTTATTGTTCAAAGCCCTATATGAACAGAATCATAGATTTAGTAGAAATGACTGGTATTCCATATTAGCTATGTCCTTAATGGTGAGGCATCATGTTTAATTTTACACTGTACTTGGCTTACTTACACTGTATTTTACCATTTAAGGGCTCACAGACTTAAAAATCAGGTAGCAGCATGTATCAATATGCATGGAATCGAGGTTTGTCCCAAAAAGGACAGCAGAAGCCATTCAAATCAACTGTCATCATACATTACTAAGCTGAATTCAAAACTGTTTTTTTTTTCAGTACAGCATAGCAAAATCAAACAAAATCACTACAGAAGCAATGGGTCTCATTTTTAAGTAGCATATATGTCTTCAGTGTTTCACGTTTAGGGTAAGCATGCTTTATGGGTAGAGAATTAGCAAGTATACAGTTTCCAGTAAAGTAAGTGAAAAAGGATGAAAATTACATTTGGAAAATGCTATGCGCTGTCTTATTACAACTATATGAAAAGATAAAAGTAGTAGGTTTACAGATCCTTCAACAAAAGAAGGGAGGGGAATGAAGGTGCGGGTGAGAAGAAGAGAGGACTGTAACAGGCACATGACAGGAAAAGTGAACTACTGGCAAAAGGCAGACTGATAATAGAAAGCACCACACAAAACTGGAATTATCTGTCATAAGTATAATGTAGAGAGATGCATTCAAAAATGAAAGCTAAGAAAACAAAACATGGTCTGCAGACCAATCTGAGATGCAAAGAGTGAAAGTACAAAGTAGAGGAAATTTACAAATGAACAAATGCAAGAGTTCCAAAATAAGGACAAAGACAAGAAATTAATTTCACTTACATCCAGCTCAAATGTCTGAAGTGCCACCCTATAACCTCCAGAAACGGGGGAGAAGAGCCGAAGGACCTCCTTAATCACACAGTCCAAATAGTTGAGGCTCATAATAGTCTCCAGGTTCAGAACTCCCTCACAGAGACAGCCATTATGAAGGATGCCTTTGCTTTTAAGTTCGTCCCTTAACTTCTCCAAGACAGCTGGATGTTTGAGCAGTTGCATTATCAATGACGTACTGGAGCTAGCCGTTGTGGCAAATGCAGCAAAGATAAACTCTAATGTGGCATCCTGCAAAAAAAAAAGAACAAACTGAGTGGTCAGTTGCTATGTACCAGCTGCAGTAAACTACTCCATTTACTGGGGTTTCTTTTCTTGTCTGTAGTCATCATGCATTCACACAATAAACAATGCTCTTTATCTAAACTCAACAGATAATGCCAACCTTCTTTCTTTTTGAAACACATCCTCCCTGTTGCAGTCACAGAGTTTTAGATTTGTATTTCCTTCCGAATTCTCTGCCTATTAGTACTATTCTCACTTTGAATAACTTATGGTAGATGAATAAACTATTTCCCTTTCCAGTTATGTGTATGTTCTAGCTGTAAAGCAACATATATATATATGTATATATAACTGCGGTGGTGGTGCTGCAGTAGCGTTGTCACCTCACAGTAAGACGTTGCCCTGTTCGATTATTAGCTAAAGCGTCTTCTGTGTGGAGAAATGCGTGAATGGGCGTACCTTCATTGAAGGTTGTGCCTCAGGGCTGGCAACTCGGCACGTGAAAATCTACTGCCAATCATTAGCAGACCGGAGTTCTGCTGTGGCGACCCCTGACCGGGAAAAGCCGAAAGACACAACAATATATATATATATATATATATATATATATATATATATATATATATATATAAGGTTCACGTCTAAATCCTGAAAACCCAAAATCCTAAAACCCAGAATCCTGAGACCAAAATCTTGAAAGTTCAAAATGCTGAAAACTCAAAATACTGAATCTTATAATACTGAAGACACACAGTATACTAACACTTATATTCCAGCATGAGTACATACAGAAACATATTACCCTTCAACTATAAGCAGGGAGGCAAGCCCCCCAGAATCCCCTACACCCCATGCTACTTAAATATATCAACTCCGAGATTGCATTTCACTACACTAAGTGCAATCTTGGAGTTGATATATTTAGGTAGCAGAGGATGTATGGGGCGCAGCCCCCCACATGGGGGGTGCAGGGGGCTTGCCCCCCTGCTTATACTGGGAGAAGAATAACATGGTTTGTCTTTTATTTGTTTCTGTATGTACTTGTGCTGGAATATAGTAAGTGTTGGTATCCTCTGTGTTTTCAGTATTATGAGATTCATTATTTTGAGTTTTCAGCATTGTAAACTTTCAAGATTTTGGTCTAAGGATTTTGGGTTTTCAGGATTTAGAAGTGAACCTATATAGATAGATAAATATATATATGTATACACACACAGACACACCTACCTGTGTGTGTGTTCCTGTGGTTCTCAGCAAATGCTAGTGTAAAAATATCAAGTAAGATTTCAGGGTTAAATAAATAGCTTATTTACCAAAAATACATTCTATGGCTTCTTCAGCTTCATAATAATAATTACACTGCAAAGGTCTTCATAATGGTCCATAATTTAATTATTTATTAATTGCAGTAAAAATATAGTCTGCTCTTTAGAATGGTGAGCATTTCCTTGTAAATTTGATATGAAGCACAACTGTGTATTCGTTGTTCACGTTTGCACAGCGGGTGATTCTACGAGGAAACAAAGAAACACAGCGTCTATAAAATCCCCTTCAACACTAACCTGCACAGTCACACTATAATTTTAGAATAACACTCCATAATATGGATATTATGAATGACTGGTCAAAAAGGAATGGTAACTGTAAAATGGATGACCATGTTCTTCATTTGATCCTATTTTTAATATCTTAAATTTGAACTGATAGCATATGATTCGCAAGCCCTCATCTCATGAATTATAATACTGTATATATGCAGCACTATCCAAAAAGGGTTCCTATTAGATGACCGAAGATGCATTCTATTGAATACGTCTTGATCAAACTTAAAACAATGAAAAGGCAAAATAGCAAAGTGGCTTTTAAGCAAATTCTTTCCCAGGGAAAGAATTTGCTTGTCTGCTTTCGTTACTTTGACATTTTTGGCACTGTAGTGCGATCTCGGAGTTGGTATATTTAAGTAGGGAGTGGGGGGGGCAAAGTCCCCCACTTTATGTATTATTTCAATGTTTTTTCTTTTTTCTTTTTTTTTGGAACAGCGATTTTTTTTCCCTTGGAAAAAAAATCGCTGTTCTGAGCTTTCGAGGTTGTAAGCTTTCGCTTACATGGGGTAGATTATTCATCGTTCCCTTTTTTAAGTGTTCAATGATATAATATAGACCCATCCAAAAAGGCTATTTCTTTCCAATAAAAGAATCTGTGCTCAGTACATGCAAACAAAAATCATTTTAAGGACTAAAGTATGCTCAAGCCACAAGAATACAAAGTATGTCATGAGTATTTTGAAATTTTGATTCTGATTTTTTGAATATTGTCAGTTAAGACCTTGTGTTTCATATTTTAAATTGACGTTTAGGATTTTATTACGATTAACATTTCAATTGTAAATCTGCCAAATGGCATCCAAAAACTGCTACATAATGACTGTATAATTGAAATCCAGCACAACAACTGCAAGCATCATTTAGGACTGAATTGCACATTGACATAAAAAGCCTCATGAAAGAAGATTATAGCATAAGTGTTCTGAAAGGCACTACGGTCATGTTGAAGTTGGTAAACAATTCTTCATAACTTTAATTTTTTCATAATTCTGAGTCCACATTTAGGGTCTGCTTCTATCTGCTGTCACTAAACTTTCCATGCCAAACTTACAGATCCCACCTTTCCTGCTACCCGGTTTACTACTGTAGCTTAGAGTAGTATGCAGTACAACGCAAAGAACCCAATTCCTTTAGCAATGCCCCCCACGTAGAGACTTCAACTCCACATCTCTAGCCTCTAAATATACTTCCTCCATTGTCACACCAATTCAGACAAATAGTTATCTTTCTCAGTGCTGGTGCAACTTCAGAGGTAGTATATTTAGATAGCAGAGGTATGGGATAAAATGCCTGCATTAAAGGTGCACAGGGCTTTGTCCTTTCATGCAAGAAACACTTTCAAAGTAACTCTTCATAACAGTTTTTATTAGCAGTCAAATACAGTAAGCGTACAATGAAGTGAGTCAGCCTGGCTGCTGGAATTTAGTTGGAAGTAAGCCAAAGTAAAACCCAAATTTAGAATATGTCACCTCTTGGACCCCATCTCATAAAGGATTGCATTGTCATTGTGTTTTCCACCCAGAAAGGTGATTTGCAGTGTAGCTATGAAACTCATGCACAATAATTATGAATCATGTTTTGCCATGGAATTCCACAGTGATAGTGTCCTAAGGGCGTATGGGTGATCAATTTCAATTAGTGAAGCTTTCACTAAACTGCATTTCAAGATCCTCTAGTGCACCCTTTGGCTTGGCATGTTGCCAGTGATTAGCCACATGGTAAGCATGCTTTCCATAGCATACTTTGTTTAATAGATCCATTTAATCACTTGTCATGAAGGTTATTCAGTGACTACCATATGTGTTTCAAAACTGCAGAGGTCTGTGTCTTTAATGGGTATTTTCACTGGTGGACATTAAAATATGTATATTACAATAAACCATAGCTGTCACTGTTGGAAGTAGAAAATATTTTTAAGACATTGTATAAGCTCAGCGGTTTATTGCACAGTGACTTATGCCCTAGGAAATATGCCTTTTGCCAGAAAAAAAGCTTTTCTTTAATTAACCAGGTAAGCCCACAAGGTACAGCTATCATTGCAGGGGTTTACTATAGAACACTGTCTGGCAAAATGGCTTACTGAAAGTCACATGGTAAGAAGATGGAAATTGATGATACTGGGAATGAAGCATACAGGTCAATCTGCAGACTTTGAAAATAGGTACAAAGGCCTTTGAAAAGTACATCTAGCCAAAATCTGGATGTCTAATTCACATAAAATTTGAATGCAAAATAGCAAGTAACTCTTCCTGCTTTCAGTATAATGTAGAATACTACACAAAAACACATGTTTAAAACACAGAGTGACACAAATGATTAAAAAAACACTGACAAGAATGATAAAAAAAGACAGTAACAAAATGATGGAGCAATATAAGTACAGTATTAACGAGACAATGGAAAACGTGTAGACTTTAATGAAATGTATTACAAAATTATACCTTACAAAGTAATTTATGTTTGCTTCTGAAATAGGGAGATGTAACATGTGTGTGCTGTTTCTTTAAATTATTGGTGCCACTAGTATGTTGGTCACGTTTTCTGTGTACAAGGAGTTACATCATTCCTGAGAATAGGATCATACCTCCAAAAATAGGTACATCATGTGTATGAGGGTAAATCAAACCCCAAAATAGGTATATTCCTCCAAAGCAGTGGACACGTGCGAAATGGACAGCTATATATGGGGCATGATTTTGTTTTGGGAACAGATTGCTCTTTTTTATTTTTTAAGGTGAGAGTGGGATGTTGGGGAGGGTAGTAGGTATACGTGGGGAGAGGTCTGAAAAAAAACCTTTTAAAAATTAATATGATTCATTTTGTTTAGGACATTGACAAGTGTCCAGGGTTTCTTTCAGTACTAGCATATTAACATAGTGGGCTGTCACTGTGGGTGCATATTAAACAAAAAGTGTATGGCATGCACAGCAGATATTTTTTCTGCATAACGCAAAGTACAGGGGAAAATTATCCAAGTCATGTTTGCAGTGATAATAAATAACAATGAAACATTCATTAAACTGGATGATTTCTTGAAATACTTGGTAAACTGTGAGACGATACATGAAAATCCTACATTTTGAGGCCCATAAAGCTTGATAATAAATGAAAATGTCAATCCCACTGCCTCTTTCATATATTTAAAGGTTAAGGTGTTCTACTGTCATGACTGGTATTACCCATTCTAAATGCATAGAGCACAGAATATTTCTAAAGGAATTTTGGCATGTGGCTAAGTGCCAACCTGTATTGTTATACAGAAAGCAGGACTGTCTTGTTTAGTCAATGAACTTATGACAATCTACATATATAGCATTGTCTGTGAAGCATAAAAATAAAATAAAACAAAATGAGCCTAATCGGGTTTTGTTTAGCAGGTTCAATTACTCAACAACATATACGTGACTTTTAAATAAATAAAGGAATTGACACACCTCTCTAAACAAAGAATAAAGTGGAAATGTCACTGCAAATTACAAAAAGGGATATAGATTGCTGTCTCCTAAACATTTCTTCACATTCCAGGAGTCTTATATGCATATTTTTATCTGTGCCTTTTAAAACAGGAAACCACAATGACTTCTTCAACTCAAAAGTAAAATATTTTCTTTCTAATACGATAGGAAAGTGTCACAAAGATTATACCAGTTAGCAACTTTGTAATGAAAGCCATCATTACTGGAGGTAGGGCTCTTAAGAGCAGTTCTGTTTGAGCCACACTTCCTAATCATTATTAGACAACAAATGTGGCAGCATTAGTTAGTCAGCTAATTAATAGTTAAGTAAACCAAGCCGAAACTTTGCAGTGTGACATGCAAAGTTTCTGTTAGATTTGTTTTTGACCTAGTATACTGGGTTTTCTGAGACTTTGAGGGATATCACAGATTTTTTCCTTTTGCTAATTAATTAAATAGTGATTATTTGCTTTGTTATCAAGCTTGGCACAATAAGCCATAAGACACCTTCCCAGACGTAATTCAAACAAGGAACACTTCATGCAAATAACTGCAGTAACACAAGGTAAATACTAATTAAGTGTTACTTCAAGCAATACAGGTGAGTGGATAACTTAACTCATTGCTTCCTGCAAGAGTACAGTCATCAGGAAAGCAGGAGTTTCTGTGCATCCTTTAATAGAATACTTATCTTTACAGGAGACCTCCCTGTACACCAGAAAGGAGTATACTCATCGCTGTTTTCAAAGTCTAAATGATGCTCTGGTAAAGGCATATAAATGAAACTAAGGCAGTAAGGTGACATCTACAAGTAGGCATGATTTGATAAATATGACAGCAAAGTGGTCAGTATGGGATGTGCAGAGCTAGAGTTATTAAGGAGTGTTTGCAAAAAGTTATGAAAAAATGTGGCAATTCCCATGTTTACATTAATGACACAAACACGTAGTATGATACTGCCTTGTCGGGGTGGTATATTCATTTAGTAGATATTAATAAAAATTATATCCATTCATGGTTGGTAAGGTGAAACATTCAGAGATATGAAACTTCTTTTGCTAAAACAGTTATGACTATTACCTATATTTTCCTAAATTCATAAAAGCTATGTGGCGTACAGATGAACAAATGGTCCATCTTATATAAAACATTGGGGCCCACAAATTAGCTACTGATACTTGTAATCTAACTCAAACTGTTTTGCAGATTAATGTTGTTTTGAAATATTATGGCATTTTTATATGCATAACTTGCATAGTTAATTTGCATAGATTTGGCAATATCATAAAACAGCAGTATGCTGTTGTCATGCATCATCGCAAAGCTCTTCAACAGGTGAACAATTCCCTCACTGATACCTTGGATCTGTAGTGTACACTTACAGAGATATAACCCTCTATTTGACCATAACACTAGTATTTTTTTTAGTAAAGTACATTCTTCTTTCATAAATTTGCAATATAAAAATCAGCATCTAAAGACAGACCTTTGAGACTAACACCACTGCATAGCTATCATATTTTACTTTTTTTTTGTAACTCGCATCATTTATAACATACTGTATTATAAAGCTAATGAAGTGAGTTTTCAGTAGAGGATTTGCAGAAAACCTCTCGTGAAGTAAGTGGTTTTCTGGCTTAGATCCTGGGAAGCAAAGGTGTTAATTAGCCTCTTACTGTTCAAGAATAAATGGGTTAAGTCAAAGGTTGTCAAGTTCTGTCACAACAAGCAGTCCTCCTCAAACTACAAATAAGGTCTTTGGCTTTTCCTGATTATATGAAATATACTTTGGACTTCACAGCACAATAAATATATGCTGCAGTGTACAAATGCAGATGGTGCTACCCTGTACCCAAACCAGACATATTTGTATGGTTATGTATTTATGCTTTTTTGGATGGGTTAGGCCGAGTAATTCAGTGGTCTCTGGCCCAGAGAAACCTAAAGTGGTATTCATATCTGACTTAGTAATATTAACTCAAATTAAAATACAGGTATTCCTTATTATCATTCTGCATCTAGCCTGATTTAACATAAAAAACAATACTAAACAGTTAAAATTTTGAGCACATAGCATTTCCCACCATGTTTAGGCCTTTTCCAAAGTGAGGCAAGGCCTCTCCCAGGAAGCTGGCCTCACCATTTGAGAAATGGAGCTTTAGATACAAACAGATTCAGCCATACAGTGGTTTGAAATGCCTAGTGTTCTACTTACATAGATTTAGAAGGTTTCCCCATATGTGATTGAGTACCATTTGATTGGATTACAACTGTCTTAACAAATGTAATCAAGAACAAACTCTTATTATTTAAACTTGTGGGATTGCTGTTGTGTGTGACAATTGTGCACTTTATTATGAACTTTCTCAATTCTGCACTATGTGACTGATTTTTTTGCTCAAGAGATGCAGGTAGTAGATTCCTGGGGACTGGCCCCTTCAAAAATGTTCATTTGAATGTTAGGGCATTTTTTAGAGTAAGTTTCTGATTTCATGTACATTGCTTATAGTGGCAAATGTTCGTATCACATGAGAAATGTACAGAGACATACACTGTAGTCAGACACTTTCACCATTCTTTGGGCTGTTCTCCCATGTGTTACCCGTTCAGATGGAACATTTCTTTCAGCAGACCCTCTTCCCTGACACACATTCAATAATGCATACAGTTTCACAGTAATTACAATAGAACTGTAGAATGTTACAGATACCACAGATAACATTATTATTATTATTATTAGTTGACCAGGTAAATGTTTATTAATTAAAATATAAAATGCAATCAAAGAAAAATGTTGCAGGTAATATGAAAGCTATTTCTCATGAATTATCTGAAATTGATGATAATAACGAGCTATGATGATAGGCTATTTTGGGGTGAAATCTATGGGAAAAACAGGAAATATAATACACAGCCAGAACAAACTAGGAAGATAAGATTATATAATACAGTTAGAAAATATTGTGCTGTGGTTCGTTTGGTTCAGGGATGGGCAGTTGCATATTACTTGGGTTAATGATTGCTTCATGACATTGCACCTGTGCCTTGTAAGGGTAAAATGCATTACAAAAGACAGTATAATGGCACTTTGAAAGGTGAGGGCACCTGACTTGACTTTGATAGTATTTTTAATGGGTATGATCTGGGCATATGATGCCTTCTTATGTCTATGTCTCACCAGCTGAGGTCTTGTTTCCAGGTTCAAGATAAATTCAACAATCAAAATTCCACAAACAGTTAAAGCTCTTAAGTGCCATATCAAGTTAGGCCTTCTGCTGGAATAAAAAGTAGCCATCTACAAAGGCATAACATACATGTCTTGAGAAAAAAAAAAATTCTTCAAGGCTGACATCTGTCCATACCAGTTTGACAATGTGTCTCCGGAATCTTAGCTTTGTAGCTAGATCAATGAAAATGTTTTAAATCTACATAAAAGTTCCACTCGACATGTTTCATGTGATTCAAATGGCTATGAACACTCTTACTAACTTCGCCTGCCTTCACCATGTATAAAAATACCCACCTGGTATGAATGTTTATAAAGCAGGCAGTATAAAAAAACGACTGGAATTTTGCTTTGCTTATCACTTTGTAATTCGTTGCTAACTAGGAGAAAGTGGCTTTTGTTGGTATCACTGGATAGCACAATTCCTGATGTGCCATTCATGAAGCCATACTGACTGACTCCCATTTTTATCACCATATAGCAAAAGAAGGAGAATTGGATCTTCCTTCCCCGCAGGGCACATGTTAAAATATGTTTCCTAGTTGTGATTAGATGGGATTTGATCTTTCTGAAAGGCTATAAAGCAGGACAACAAAAGTGTTTGCCGGTGATCCAAGATATACTATTTTACACATTATTTGATGTAGATACACAATCTTCCACGCCAAAATACAAAAATATTTTAGCATATGAAGGTGGCCTTACCTTCACCTCTTGCATCGACATCTCTTTTCCATGTTCCTTGCTGCTTTCTATTAAAACATCTAAAGCATCAGTGTAGTCTTTCCCCTGGCTGTTCTGTATCTTATCTTGGATGGCTTTTTCTAAGCCCTTTTGGAGAGCTTCACGGGCCTGAATTCCCTGAAAAACAGCATAAACAGGAAATTGGTTTATTTCACTTTTCTCTTAATTTCTTGTTCATTATTTGTTAAGATACTTGTCTAGGCACACTAGATAAAAAATATAAACCACAGTCATTGTTAGTTTATGTTCTTAATAAACAAAGGTATATACATTAAAGTGCTTAGTTCACTTTACGATATACTATATGGCATAAGATAAATTATGAATGGCAATGCATTTTTTAACCCTATTTCTTATATTATATTTGGACCATCATGCAATAAAAAAATGTTGCAAACTTTTTATTTATCCATGACCCAATTAAACTTATAAAATCCCTGGTGATGTCAGGCTAGGGTTAGACTTGAATCTTGATGTTCTGCACATTCTTAGAAGTATTATATCCATTAAAGTCCAATGATATACCCACTTGCTGTCCTGACATTGATGTCACTGAGGGGCACAGTAATTTTATGTGAGTGCATTTTAATGATGAGTTTATAATGTTTTTTTTAATTAAGAAATTGGCAAAATAAATAAGGCGTGCTGAGGGAAAAATGCAGCAATCCCATGTTGTAATACATACATGGAAATTACAGACATGGAAATTACTGTAATACTAGAGCCTGAGATAATATATGAGTCAGGTTCTACTTGTTAGCTACCCTTTACCTTATCAGAAAGTACTCTACAAAAGAAATAAAGCAAGCACAATGAACATCTAAGGCATAAAAATGAAGGGTACATATTTCCAGGAGGAGTAGAGTGCTCCAAGAAGTGAAATATTTTATCAGACTACAACTCTGCAACTTATAAATGTATAGCAATTATTACATTATCAGGTAAGGAAAACTGGGAATGAGTCCTGCATGTTGGGTTTAGAAATGAAATAACATAGCTGGTCATATATCATCTTGTATTACTTAGAAAATATGATTTGTGGCTGAGAGTTTATGTAACTATAATAGAGGCAGAATGCTAAGCATTTTGGATAGTGTCGTTTTGAGCATTAATATCTGGCATATTAGCTGTTACACTAGCCATACACAAAAAAGCATTCTTTAAGAAGTCAAATTTGTAAAGGGATGGCAGTAATACAACATGTTCTGTAGCAGTAAAGATGAAAAAGACAAATAGAAATGAAATACCCATGGACTTGTGCAGGACATTTATACTTACAACATCTTTAGCACACTTTGTTCTGCATTCTCAGAAATAGCTTGATAGTAATATAAAATTAGTTTTAATTGATTTCCATATGCTGGAGTTTTCCTGGAATCTCACTTTTTTCCTACTTGGAAGGAGCTGCACGCATGCAGAATGAAAACTAAAATGGCTGTCCTATTAAAATGCTCATATTGCTGACATGAATTGTATACAGACTAGATCCAAAAAGTGAAATAATCCAAATGAAAACATTAAAAGCATCATTCGCTATGCTGCTCAGTGAAAGGCATGCTTCCAAAATAATTGAACACTATCACCCCTGAGCATATACATGTTTAATTCAGCTGAAGAGAATGCATTGCTTTATTGACATGCAGCCATTTATTCATGTTGATGTTTTGTGCTATTTTAAACTCCCCTATAACTTTTTGACCTATGCCAACCAGCCATTTCTGTCATAATGTTTTCACTGAATGGGTATCTCAAACATTAATAACATTCCTTTGTTTCTTCCAAGTTTTTGCCTCTTTTACATTTTTCAGAATGTGCCAAATCAGTTTTGTTTGTTCTGGCTTTGTTATCATAGATTCATGTTTGTGCCTTTGGGCAACATTTGTTAAAATATGAAACAGGTGTTATTTTGTTTCTGCAAAGGCAAATGAGGCTGCAGCAAAATATGTCTACATCATGTGGAAGAAGCCACAAATAATTTCTAAGTTTAATGAAAGCACATAAAGGCACACTAGCAAAACACCCAACATTTGTAAAGCACATGATCTGTATTAAAAACTGGCTTGGTTTTCACAAGACTATTGCAAGGACACAAGGTGCATTAAGTAAACTTTATACATCGCATAAATTATCCTAATGATTCAAGATATCCATTATGACAACAGACAGCATGCAGCACGTGATTATGCATGCTGTGTCAATTGTGTAAGTTGTGTTAACAGCCCAGAGTAATACAAAATCACGGTTCAAGGATTTAAAATCAAAATGATAAATACAATAGTGCAAGGAACACAGTAGTATAGTGCAGACCATGCAGTAGTTCAACGTACAATGAAAAGGCAAGCTAGGTAAATTAATGGAAGATGGTACTCAACTTTACAGATGAAGAGGAGTGTTTAAAAAGGGAATTAAGTAATATATTGTAATAAAGTTAGGAAATATTGCATCTAAATCATTTTTTAAAGTCCTCCTGGTGACATAGATGGATAAAGCCCTGATTACCACTCAGCTGACCTGAGTTCACTTAGTGGCTCAGCTGACTGACAAAGTGACAAGGGGGATGGGCATGTTTATCCATGAGGAAGGGAGTATGATGGGTATCACTCAGTGAGCCCTGGAGGCAGGAAGGCTTGGTGTGTCTGTCCATGAGGGAGGGAGTATGATGAGTATCACTCAATGAGCCCTGGGTGGGGAGGATGGGCGTGTTTATCCATGAGGAAGGGAGTATGACGGGTATCACTCAGTGAGCCCTGGAGGCAGGGAGGATGGTATATCTGTCCATGAGGAAGGGAGTACAATGGGTATCACTCAGTGAACCTTGGAGGCAGGGAGGATGGTATATCTGTCCATGAGGAAGGGAGTACAATGGGTATCACTCAGTGAACCTTGGAGGCAGGGAGGATGGTATATCTGTCCATGAGGAAGGGAGTACAATGGGTATAACTCAGTGAACCCTGGGGGAGGCCATGGCTCAGACAGTTGTTGGCAAAGGGAACTGAAAAGGCATGCCTACCTTATGGTCAGGGATGGCACTTGACATGACCCTCCCATTGCCTTTAGTCTATGTGTTTGAGGTCAGCACAAGCGAGTGGGGATTTATGGCAAGAAAATCTCCACACACAGAAGGATTTTGGCCTTTCAGTGAGCTTAACCCATGAACTTGTCTGGCATGCACCAAACCTAGTTAGCCTGCAAGGAAAAACCATGTGGGAACACTAGTTGCCGGCCAGAATGGGAAATGCAGGCAGGGACAATTGAGCTGACATAGATATCTTAATGATCACCCAATGTGGAAAAAAGCAGTAGAAAAAATGCTTTCATGATTAAACATGGCAAAACATTACTTCATTAACAGTGTAAATTAAGCAAATGATGTTACAAGAAAAGGTTCACAATTTCACTGAATGGCAAGATCAAACAGATTTTCGTAGATTAGTGCTAGACTAACTGCCCTTGTGGTCCATTTTAAGACTGACTAACTAACCCATGTGGGGATCAAACACAGCACCTTGTGTTTGGAAGGTAAATACCTTAACTATTATGCCAGCCTCCCAACCTGGTAGCTTAAGCTATATAAAACTGCAAGGTGAAAATTGTGTATCTCAACAGTAAATAAGTAAAAGGAATGAAAACATGTCATGTAGTTTAGCTTTTAATAATCAAAGTAAATGCAGTGTGGCAATAATGGAGGAAATGACAACAGCCCAATGGACTGACATTACTATAATAAACTATAAAAGGAAGAAGAATGACCGCTCAACCAAAACCAACTCTGATTCAGTGTATACACATAATAAACTATAAAAGGAAGAAGACTGACCGCGCAACCAAAACCAACTCTGATTCAGTGTATACACATAATAAACTATAAAAGGAAGAAGACTGACCGCTCAACCAAAACCAACTCTGATTCAGTGTATACACATAATAAACTATAAAAGGAAGAAGACTGACCGCGCAACCAAAACCAACTCTGATTCAGTGTATACACATAATAAACTATAAAAGGAAGACGACTGACTGCGCAATCAAAGCCAACTCTGATTCAGTGTATACACATAATAAACTATAAAAGGAAGAAGAATGACCATGCAACCAAAACCAACTCTGATTCAGTGTATACACATAATAAACTATAAAAGGAAGAAGACTGACCGCGCAACCAAAACCAACTCTGATTCGGTGTATACACATAATAAACTATAAAAGGAAGAAGACTGACCGCGCAACCAAAACCAACTCTGATTCAGTATATACACATAATAAACTATAAAAGGAAGAAGAATGACCGTGCAACCAAAACCAACTCTGATTCAGTGTATATACAGACAATATACAAACCACAGTAATGATCTTTGGTCTATTCATAAAATTGTCATTACTGATTTCAAGGAAATAATGCAGAGAAAAAACATAAGTAAAATGCAGATATATTTACAGTTTAGTTCATTAGCTATTTAATCTTTTTTTATGAGAAAATAGTGACCATTTATGCTACAAAGTAATTTATTTCACATACATTGAACCATTCTTTATGGAAGAGTTTTTTTTTTTCATTAAGTAATTATTTAGCCTGTTCTTATATATTTAGAGATTTTTTTTTAGCTAAAGCACACTGCCTGTTCAGGTTAATGTTTTCAATAGTTAGTGTAAGATGTTTTGTTGGTTTCAGATATGAATAAAAAATATTCTGATTTACAAAAAGAGTGTCTTACATCAACATGAACTGAAATATCTGTGCTTGGAAATCAATACTGTTTAGCAGTATAGACTAACAATTAAGGTAAGCAGTCATCAATGAATTAAATCAGACAAACCAGTGTTGCACTCTTGATTTTGCTCATAACTGTTTCTGCATGGTGGGGTGATTTAAATACATTAAATTGTATCCAATTTGAGTAAAGTAGTCTACACAGCTCATTGGTGGCTTAGTTTCTTCTGGAACTAAGGATTTAAGTGAGTCTTATATTAGGGGGCAAGCTAATAATGATGGAGTGATATAATAAATTAAATGATGTTGTCTGTGCATCCCATGTACCATACCTAAACAGAAATGGAGGCCATGGATGCCTGTTCATATATGGTCATCTTCTCTTTCATTAAATCTCTCACAACAGTTGAAAAAGGGGGAGTTTCACCTGAGTAACAGCCACACTTCTATGGATCTCTAAGACTGTATTGTAGCCTAATTGTAATCTTATTTGAATTGTTATATCTTGGATCTTCTATTCAAGTAGGAAACCAAGGTGTTAATAATGTAGAAATAAATCATTCAGGTATTTGGGATGTGGTTAGGTCTCAGAACTGCAGCTTGAAATATCAGGTTTGTTCCTTACCACAAACACTGTCTCAGTAGATCAGTTCCAGCACATCAAAAAACACTTTTTAAGAAAATTGTACAGTTTAAAGTCAAATAAAATATGCAAAAACTTTTGACAGAAATACTTACTTTCCTATAACCACTCAATGGCATATCTATTGGCAGAGAGAAGAGACTATCGATAAACTGCAGGAATGATTTGAACATGTGGTTCATTTCTTCATCTGCGATGCAGAACCCCAATAGGACCCTAATGGACATGTGAAAGGTGAGCTTCTGTGCCTCACTGTAGACACAAATGGGTTCAGGGTTGCTGCTCCACTCCCTGAGGGTGTCCTGTATCACCAGTTGGATTTTGGGCAAGTAGCTTTCTAAGGCTTCATGGCTGAACACTTTAGAAAAAATCTAAAATGAAATGAGACAACAATGTCAGGCAGAGATAATACATTATATGTCAACATTTGTCTTACTTCATGCCCTGTGATTAGCAGCATTCTTGCTATAATAACATCACATTTGAAAGAACAATTTCTGAACAACAGCAGGTGATGAGATATTCAGTTTAACTATGCACTTTTCCTTTTATCACTCCCACCCTTCTCAAATAAATCTCTCTATAGCATGGACATCTAGACGAAATGGCTCTCTAAGATGCAAAGAGGAAGCTATTTGTCTTTTTCTTTCTTAATAAAATCTCAAGAGAAAGTTGATCTATTAATATGGCACAAGAATTTCATTTGGAACATGATTACAACTGGATACAGGGAAAATAACTTTGTTCACATTTTTGCAAAATAATTTGAGATATATAAAATGAGTGTGAGAATGCATGTCTTATTTCCATACACTTCATCGTGTTCTGTTTTTGTGACCTATTTTTCAACTGCTGCTAATAAGAAGGCCAGAAGAAAGTGATTAATACTACAGATCTACTGGATGTAAATAATGCCCCCATATTCTTCCAAAGGCAGAAACAAGTGTTGCTCTTATACCATAATTTCAGTTGCTGTCAGTATAGGAGATAGATGCACAGAGTAAGTTTGCAGCACTAATAAAAGAGTGCACTACATTTCACAATTATTATTATAAAGATTGTGTGATCTATTTCCTTTGTACTTCACATCTGGATTTTATGTCACTTCCTTAGAATGAAAAGTATTTTCTAAGTGACAGCTGTTTATGATGTTTCAATGTACAAAATTAAATCCACACACTGGAGTGCCTGAGATGTAACTGCTAAGAATATGTAAAGAACTAAAAAAATAGTTTTTATGCATTTTATACTGTTATATATTTGGCAATGATTTATTCTGTATTTTTGTAGACTTGGTTACAAAGAGTTTTTAATATATAATTGATTGAAAAAATAAGAAAGAATAATATTTGTACAGGACAAACATACCACCTTAGTTCTACCCTGATAATAGGTCACTATCCCAGTGGGATTAACTCCGTCAACAAAAGATAAATAAGCAATTAAAATAAAAAGCGCAAATGTTCCCATTTGTGCAAAGTAACCGGGAAAAGCCGAAAGACACAACAACATACAATAAAAACTCATTGCTATTGCTGACCTCTGCTTGATAAAAACTGCTCCATTTACACATAATCAATATCCAAGTTGAAAGCCAGATCTGTAACTCAGTTTGGCATATGCTGCATTAGAAACTAGCATTTCTGCTGTTATGTCTATTTTGTGTCCACCTTGATGCACAACACTTGGAGTAGAATACAAGTAGGATTTCACCACATTGTTCATTCTATTTGCTGGGTCTGGGTTGGTTGCTATAATTTGTAACTAGAATGGGTAAATGCAGTTCATACTCCGAAACCATATGGAAAAGCAGATCATGCTGTAAAACTCTTGTTTTGTTTCTGCAGAGTCACAGCTTCAGCCATTTGATTCTAAAATGGGTGGTAAACCTTTGCAGAACCAATTCTTGGCACACCTCAATTCTTTTTAATAGTTTCCTCACAGTCTATACCTTCCAGTTTTAGGGATTTTGTGCTGATTGCATTCATTAGCATTCTATTGCCCTGCATCATCAGGTGTCACACATTTCTAATGCATGGAGGCCACTGACACCAAATGAGAAATTGTAGGTTTCCTAATTGATAGCACACCCCACCACTTAATAATTGCTGCACACCACTATGTAGGAAGCCTGTATCTGAACTAATACCTCACTGATATCCTGTATAAAAGGAAGCAACAGCTAGTGTGTAGGAATCACTTATTCCAATCTTCCAGGCCCAGAGTATTCATACTGTGCACTGTTTCCACAATAACTGGTGCCCCCCAACCATAGCAAATAATCTCATTGAATCTCATCTCATGATCTTCTCCTAGCCAAGACCAATCAGAAGCAAAGACCTCCTCTTTCCAATTTGTTTCTCAGGCTGTCCTTAAGTGTGTATGGATTTGAAAACCACTAATTGATTCATTCATGAATACAGATCAGCTTACTCACATTAATAACAAGAAGAACACAGCCACTGGTATAGAAATGGACACTTTTTGCGTAGAGAAGGATTAAACCGTGAGTGGGTACTACCACATCATTTTGCTTTTTCTAGCATGACACAAGCCCCAAAACATCCTTCCAGTCTCACTTACTTTGATCTATATATATATATATATATATATATATATATATATATATACACACACACACACACACACACACACACACACACACACACACACACACACACACACACACACACACACACACACACACACACACACACACACACACACACATATATGGGTCTACTATACATGATCAAAATTGCAGAAAACTGAAACCCATATGGCTGAGACCATATGTTCGACTTCCGCAATTTCGAACATGTAAAAAAAAAATACACATTAATACACTTTCTAATTGTTAGCAGGGGGCTACACCCCCCACACCCCCCATAACTTTAATATACCAACTCTGAGATCGCACTACAGTGCGGAAATAGAAATATTTCCATTCCGCAATGCACGGAGATATCTGTTACACATGGTCGGGATTCTAAAAGTCGAACATATGGTCTCGGCCATATGGGTTTCAACTTTCTGGCATTTTGACCATGTGTAGGGGATCCATATATATATATATATATATATCTATATATATATATATATATATATATATATATATATATATAAACAAAGTTCTTCATTAGCACTCTTCAAGAAAAATCTTGATGAGTGGATGGGAAATAGGAAATACACCCCGGGGATCACTTCTGTGTCTCTGCTCGTCAATGGCACAGGAAAATAACTTTCTTGGGTGGCATAAGCCAGGGAACCTTGTTGGCTAGGCTTGCATAGGCCCTTGGGCCGATAGCCTAGTACCTACCTATGAACCTATGAACCTATATAGATATATATATATATATATATATATATATATATATATATATATATTTTTTTTTTTTTTTTTTTTTTGACTGGGATGGTGTCTGCAGTTTAAGGTGAGTGAGTGTGCGTGAGTGTTTTTCTAACTTGTACGAGGGGGTTAGGGAAGGGAGGTGGAGGTATAATTGTGTGTATTGGCTGTGTGTGATTATTTGTTTCTTTACTGTTTGTGCGAGCGTGGAGTTAGTATATATAAGTAGGGGGTGTGAGGGTGCAGGGGGGCTTTCCCCCCTGCATTTGTGTAGTGTAGGTGTGTGTCTGTGTGCTGTTTTGTTGTATTTAATTGTTTTGTGGTGTGGGTGTTATGGTTTGTGTGTTGTGTGCTGTATTGTGTATGTTTGATGTTTGGTTTCGTGATTGTGAAGTGTCGGTGTTGTGATGGTTACGGCTTTATACTGCCGAAATGCTGAAATTCAATATTTCAGCATTTCGGTAATGTGAAGATGTGAAGTAAAACTATATATATATATATATATATATATATATATATATATATATATATATATATATGTACCTCACAAGACATCTGCAGCAGTTGGAAAGGCCACAGAAGTACCTCACATAGAGGATTACTGGCCTCAAACAGATGCCCTACACTGACCATCTAAAAAAGTCCAGCTTTACTCCATAGCATATCACCTACTCCGAGGTGATCTCTGCCTAACATATAAAGCTATGTCAAACCCAGAGCTGTTGGACATTCTACACCTAAGAAATTCCAATCCCTCCACGCTACACGCTCTTGGGACCTAAACCTTGTCACCACAATAAGCAAGACATGCTGGAGGGATAGATTCCTGTTCCACAGACTTCCCATACTCTGGAACAGGCTACCCATCTATGTCAAGCAAAGTTCTTCATTAGCACTCTTCAAGAAAAATCTTGATGTGTGGATGGGAAATAGGAAATACACCCCGGGGATCACTTCTGTGTCTCTGCTTGACAGTGGCACAGGAAAATAACTTTCTTGGGTGGCGTAAGCCAGGGAACCTTGTTGGCTAGGCTTACGTAGGCCCTCGGGCCGATAGCCTAGTACCTACCTATGAGCCTATGAACCTATAGATATATTCTCTGAACTGAAGCTAGATTAAAGATCACATTACTGAAGCATTAGACATTCTACAGGGCTAGCTTTGGACTGCAAAGTGGTGACACGCCATTCAGCAGGGCAGTGTGTTGGTGGATTGATCAAGCATTAGTCATCATTTCTGTAAGTCAGATCACCAGATATTAGAGGTTAAAGTAATTTATTGTTGATTCAGGCTATTAATGGACACAATGGATATTAGTATATAACAGGACTTTATGTTTTACTGAGCATGAAGGCAACAAATTGCAATATGGACGTGCAACCAATAAGAGAATTCAATAACTTTCATAGAGGCCAGAAATACATACAGTATGAAATGTCGACCTCCAGGGCTAAATTTCTTTATTATTTTAACATTTGGGCCAGTACCTGGAAGGGGACCTGTGTGTGTTGGGGGGGGGGGGGTTGAGCTGCACATGCATACATGTACACTCAAACCTTGGATGTTTTATTTACAAAACTGTTCAAAATACAGTAGGACAAAGCAAACCCTGCCTCTGCCTGTGGTAGTTTCTTTTGTATGAATTTTTTCATAAACATTGCAACTTCACTTAATCATCCCAAGTCCAACCAAATGTTTACATTAAGCCAAAGACATTCTAGAAATATTAGACACAGATAAACTCTGCATTCTTTTTTTAACTTCTAGGAGATATGTTTAGACAGACAATTTTACTATATAAATAAAGCCCAGAGAATACATTCTCAGTTTGCTACCTCTTGTTAGTTATTTAATTTAATACTGGCATGAAAGAATGATATTTTTATCTCAGTTTGCTACCTCTTGTTAGTTATTTGATTTAATACTGGCATGAAAGAATGATAGTTCTATCTCTAGCTTTACTTCATTCAACCACGTTTTTATACTCTGGGGCATCACTTAACACATGAATAATGAAGTTCTAGTATTTTTCAAAGTAAAACAGATAATTTCTAAGTGAAAACCACAGTGATGAGTAAATTTAAGTAAACAAAGGCCTTCTTTCTAGGAAAATATACTCAAAGTATTAAAAGATGACCATGAATATATGAAACATAATTAAGAAGGCTCATGCCATGTTATGTTAGCATGCTGTGTTGATGGTTTTCTTGGATGCAGAGAACACAATTCTACTTGGAGCTGTCACAGAAAAACAAACAATGGTTTATCTACTTTAAATGAAATTTATAGATGCCCATTAGTAACTAAAGTCTGTACTTATATATTTATAAAGCAATTATACATGTGTGCATTTAAGACATTTGCAGGTGTAAATGCACACATCTTCATTTACACTTAGTGCAAATCATACATATACACACAAATACAAAAAGAATGACAAAAACATACTTATATAAGCATTATAAAGAGAAACACACACACACACACACACACACACACACACACACACACACACACACACACACACACACACACACACACCTATATTTTACTTGTTGCTATGAAACCAAGTCAAATTACTAAATGTCTTACACGTGTTTCAGGAGGGAACACCACTATTTATTTACATAAAGTGCATACAAGTGCAAACTCCTGGCTGTACAGGAAGAGTCTGAAAAATGCCCTGCTGTCAAATGCCAAAGAAGGTTAAAGTTCAAATAATCCCCAGTGATTTCACCTTGTCTCTACTTTTTGTAGAAAAACATATTAAGAAATATTTCATTTATGTTCCTAAAAATATTAGACGAAAATACACATGATATGTAAAACAAAAAAAAGAAATCCAGATATGAGAGTTTCCCTTGCAGTCAGCATTAGAAGGGAAAGGTAACATTTTCCTGGCCAAGGCCCTGCATTTATTATATACCTCGCTCACAAGAGTTTGTTTTGTTAAATAACATTCATGCCCCTTTAAAGCCTCAGTCTACAGGTCCAACAATAGTACTTTTATATGAAAACCAGCAAATTCTGACCTCCAAATACCGTCTGACGACAGAAGGTTTTCTTTTCCAAGGTTGTTAAACAAGGTACTTACTCTGTAGTATTTATTAAAAAAATCGTGCTGACTTCTCCAGAAGTTCCAGACAGACTGAGAGCAAACAATGAAAGTTATAGTTATTATGTTCATTCAATACTGGATTCTCAGTGCACCTAAGCTGGCAATCAAGCACTCATGGAACCTTTACTTAAAACCACAGGGGCATCAAAAGTGTCAGAATCAAATCAGTGAAAGGAGACCCAAACGCCTTTGAGGCAGAGGAGAAGAGCATAAGCGTCCAGCATTTAACACCATATGTTGTTCTCAGATTTACAGTTTGGGTTATGTTATAGCAGGCTCTGTATGTAGGGTAAAAAGTAAGCAGGCATTCAAAGTGAAGAGATCTCAACAAACAGCAATATTAAATAAGACAGGATGCTGTAAGGTGGATAGACAGTAAACACATATTCATTTTTCTGTCTCTTCCCCCGCTTGAAGATCTGGCTTACCACAGTTAGCAATATAGAAACCAATTAAATACAAATAAATGACAGGATATGAGCACATAAACAGGAGTGTCTTCCAGAAATGGCTTGAACATCATCAGTAAAGGATCAGATGGTTCTCCAAAAGTATTTGGATGGTCTGTTTGGATGAACATAATTAGACAATGTTGAATTTTAGCAATTCAAAATGTATAGTGATGCATTTTGGAAGATTTAATACAAGTTACACAGATTCTCTAGACTCCACTATCATAGACGAATATGAAAGATAGTAAGTTCAGTTTCTCTGAGCATGTTAAAAATATCTGCAGAGGTGTTATCTAATCTTATGAATGTTTTCTCATCTTATGGACTATATTTAGAACTATTACATCAAGAAATTTTAGAATACTGAATCCGATTTATAAGTCAGCAATAAAATCAATACTGGAATATGGTGTCGGTTTTGATTCATACTCAGGAAGTGATATTACTAATCTGGAAATAGTCCAAAGATTCTTTACAAAAAAGTAATGCTTGATGGATATTTAGGATATGGGTAAAATATTTTTGGGACTATTTGTTTGTGTATATTGGAGGTAAGTGATCTCTTTTGAGGCTTAGTAAACCAAAGTTAAAACACTCAAACACTGAACACCCCCAAAGTAATATGCAAACATTTACTTAATTTTGAAAAGCCGAGGGTATTAATAGTTGTGTAAAAAAAATCTCTCTGTTCACTACCTTCTTTTAAAATTATAAGACCCTCACTTCCTGAAGTCAACCACAAAGGACCTGTGCTTATGGAAGAAAGTTTATTTGCAACAGGTTCACCAATTCAAAGTTTAATCTCTTAAAGATCTAAACTTAACTTCTCACTTGAGTAAGTGTTAACTTGTTGAGGAACCGACTTGCCAAGTTCAATTAGATGGAAATTCAATTCAATGAAACAATTAAATACAAAAAAGACCGACTGCCTTCCCCGACATGGTGGGCAGCTACCATATCCCCAAAATTATAAATAGCAACTCCACAGCAGCGGCAATATGAAGAAAATGAATATCTGAGAAAAACTTTGAATTACTACCTGTGCATTCTTAGAAATAATACAATTGCAATTTGCTATGGAAAAAAAAAGTACAAAGAATTAAACATTTGTGATCTGAACTTGAGCAAATGGAACTTTATCCAGTTTGCACTCATGAGGCATAGGAAAACCATGAACTTCACCCTTGAACTAAAAGAGAAATTGCTATGAGAAATTGTCATGAGACAGAAAAGTGTAAACATAGTGAGTGTGTGTGTGTGTGTGTGTGTGTGTGTGTGTGTGTGTGTGTGTGTGTGTGTGTGTGTGTGTGTGTGTGTGTGTGTGTGTGTGTGTGTGTGTGTGTGTGTGTGTGTGTGTGTGTGTGTGTGTGTGTGTGTGTGTGTGTGTGTGTGTGCGCATAAAGCTTTACAGCAGGGCATGACAAATGAGACGTTACTGTGGTGATAAGGCATTCTGTCAGAAAAGTGGGTAGTTGTCTGACCCTTCAAATTAATGCACAACATTCAATGGAAGTTACTCAGGTGCAATACCCCTTTGCACAGTGGGGTAAAATCAGCTAGGTTTACTTGTTTGGTTGGTTTAGGATATGAAGCCGAATCATACTGCATATGATAGGAAAATGCAAGTTTCAATTTCCATTTTGAACTGTTTATGATAACTCCGGTGCAGATTTTAAACTTTTGCTGTCTTGTCAGGCAATCTCCAATTGTTGTTTTCTGTACTAGCTGTTAAAATTGCAGCCCCTTCGGAAACTATCATTAGTGTCATAAAGCATGACCAGGAATGATTTTTTCCTGTTGCATACAGGCCCAGTCAGTCTTCTCACTTTGTGTTTTCCTTGCAAAACTTTAAATCAGGGTGCACATTTTCCCTAGACACCATAGCCATCACTAGCGTACAGGGACCTTTGATTAGCAGCTTGGGCACTTTATGGCACTGATATGGCAGGATAGATGTGCTCATCTCAGGAAGGAAAATGAGGCAGGACATGATGCTGATAGCCTGGCTCCCTCAGCCACAGTGCTAACAGTAACTCCAACCAAAATCCCATCATTAATTCAAAGCTTAAGAAAGGAGAGGGCTGGCATAATGGTTAAAGTCCTTTACCTACAAGATACTAGCTACAGGGTTTGATTCTGACATCTGGTTATTTGCTATACTTTTAACCAACTGACAACCTAGCATTCACCACTGAGCTCACTGACTTGCATGAATACGACAGTGCTATCATTCAACCAGCTGGCAACCTCTTAAGTTTAGCATTCACATAAGTCAGATTCAGCCAAAAGAAATGGATGAAACTGTGGCTGATCCGACTTTGAAAACAGCTATCTTACTCAGTTATGTAGCTGCATGGCGTTGGCATCAACCTCCTTTTCCCATTTTTGTAGATGGGGTTGGAGAGTCACATCAACAGTGACTGACTATCACCTAGATCCAATGTTCACGCCACCAGGTGGATAGCCCTTCTGTCAATACTAAAAGCTTTTATTTCTAGGTCACAAAGGCCCAACTGAAGTCTGAAGTCCCTACACACTGAAGCCAGATAAAGGTATTGCAATTTGTGTTGCTTATGTATGGTGAATTTCTGATTCTAACAGGACGTCCACTCCTTAAATACTGCAAGTGTTCATAAGTTGTGATTGAACAACAGATAAATGTATGAATTGCTCCTCTGTAATGCTGTAGTATGTATGTGATATACAGGTCTTTTATGTTTAAGCAGATAATTTACTGATCATGTGTTTATATGAGAAGCAGTGTCCAAGGCAGACTCCCATCACCACATGTTCCACTTACAGTCATGATTTGAATTACACCATTCATAACTAAACGTAAGCATAACATATGCTGAGCTATTTACAAAATCTCTGTACAGCCATATTGATAGCTGTATAGAGCAAGTTGTGCCCACTCGTATTAAGAATAAGACAAACTCAAAAGACAAGCCACCCTGGTGGAATCATACTATAAATTGGTTATACAACAAAAGAAAAAAAAATCTTGGCCAAGCATAGGAGGAAAAAAAAACATGCATACCAAAAGCTCCTTTACCAATCTAAATAGGCAGCTAAGAGGATGAATTAATTCTTCAAAGGCTAGATTTGAAGAAACAAATAGCTTCTTGGGCAAAGGACAGCCACAAAGCTTTCAACAGCTATGTCCATAACCTCAGGAGAATTACGCAATAGTGCGCAGAACTTATTGCAAATGGCATCACCCACACTGAACTAGATGGCCATTGCCAACATTTTGGTTCACAGGTTCTGCTCAAATTTTTCCCCCACTTCCCCCGATAGTTCAAAAGAAATACCATATACCACAATCTCCCCAACTATTACTAGGGAACAGGTCATTGATGCACTTTCCAAGCCCAGAAACACTGCATCAATGGGCCCTGGATAACATCTTGGGATGCTTAATAAACAGCAGAAAACATGACCTCTCTGGTCCACTTGAATCATTTTTCAACTGGAACCTACAGTCAGGTTTTGTTCCTAAGGACTGGAAATAGTTACAATCATTCCCCTGCACAAAGGAGGTCCAACCACTGATCTGGGTAACCACAGACCCATACATCTGTCCAGCCTCATATGTGCAGCCATGGAAAAAATCATCATGGACATGATAAATGAAAACACAGGTAACCTGCAAACACTGGACCGTTCATAGTTCAGCTCTGTTAAAGGAAGGTCATGACTATTAAATCTGGTGAGCTTTTTTGTGGGGGGGTCACCAAAGCAATGGATGAAGGCAAGACTGTGCACACAGCTTACCTTGACCTGGCCAAGGCTTTTGATACAATACCCCATTCGGGCATTATAGGCAAGCTCACTAATTTAGGTATAAACTCGTTAACCATCCACTGAATAGCCAACTGGCTCACTGATAATACCCAGGAGGTCAAAATAGGTGAGGCCACCTCTACCAAGAGGCCAGTCGTTATTGGAGGTTTATGGCTGACTAAGTTTGCAGATGACTGCAGGCTGGGGATTATCAATGTCTCTTCTGCAGACACTATAATTCTTCAAGAAGGTCTATCTCTGACTAACAAATGGTGTCAAAGCCATGGTTTTAAACTCATTGCTAAGAAATGCATAACTGTACCCTTTTGGAAGTCAACCCTCCCGGCTAATTACATGTTGATAATACATTCCTAAGAGTTGACCCAGTGGTCAGGGATCTTGGTACGCACATAATCAGTAGCCTTACTTTCAACTATCACATGGCCACAGTAGTGGGGAAATCCTTATATGTTGCACAACTTATAAGTAAGGGCATGGCATCTATGTCTAAAAAAGGTCATTATCCCACTGTACTCTGCCCTTATCAGACCAATCATAGAGTATAATGCTCCCTTTTGTATGTACCCAGCCAAGCATATGCAGCAAATAGAGTGACCTCAGAGGTTCCTTAAAAAAAAAGCAAGGCATAACAAACCTGCCTTCTGCAAAGCACTTTAAAGCCCTTTCCTTCTACTTAGTCTCCTATAGATCACTGAGGGGTGATCTGTGCCTAGCCTACAAGGCATTCACAAACCCCACAGTTACGAATCTCATATATATTCATGTCACACAGTAGCAGAAATACAAGGTCTAGGGACCTGAATTTTATCTGTGACTTTAACAGAACATGTTGGGCAGGCAAATATGTGTCCCAGAGACTGCCCTCCTATGGAGCAGGCTTCCCATCCATGTAAAGCTGAGTTTGTCTATTTCCCAGTTTAAGCTCAACCTACCAGTGGGTGGGGAATAGGAAATTTACACCAGGCCTGACACCCATTCCCTTATAGACAGAGGTAGCTTATAAATGCCTGGCTCTCAATGTCCTGTTTGGATACAGGCCATCATTATTCTTTTGGGAAAACTTGACTAGGCTTAGAAATGCTCCTGGTTCATTAGCCTAGCAACAATCTATAAATCTATTACAAATTCCTGCCCTTCAGGGTCTGCTTCTTTCAAAAGTGATGCTGGCTCTATATTTTCTATAAACATACTGAGTGTCTCTTCTTCATTCACACAAAGGAGAAAAGACTCCTTCCAAATATCTTAGATCTTAGTCAAGAAAAAATTAAGGTCAGAACACTTGCAGAGAAATCCACGCATCTGACAGGCAACATTCATCACTTTTGCTTTAGTCTGAATTCATGCATCCAGAACTTTAAATTGATTTATAAGATTTGCATTTGAGAAAAAAAAACTAATGTGATCATTTCAAGCTGCATAAAACCTACCTTTAGAAACTACTTAAACTGTTGCCATCTGGAAAACACAAATATTCCATATTTTAGGAACATGAACTGTTGAAATAAACTAGTTTCCTTTTGTACATAGCATAAAATTTGTATGCCCTCTAGTGAAGACTTCCTGAACTGACCAATTAATTTGAAAAAGGTAGAGGCAGGCAGTGTGTGTTATATGAAAACATGCATAGTCCATGCACATTATATAAAACTACTAGGTAAATGGCAAACTTTCTTGAAAGATGCATGGTCTGATGAAATTCTCCCAGAAAACATCTCAAACCAGAAATAGCT